>NC_133331.1:67550967-67873884 GCF_042186555.1 Aquarana catesbeiana | reverse complement strand
GATTTAATATTTAAATTTTTGTATAAATAAAACATATATTTTTATAACAAACGTTGTGTATTCTGTCCAAGCTGGTACTGAGATAGTCCATTCCACCACCACCCCCCTCCCCCTTTTTGGCGACCTTTTGGGGACAGGTTTCCTTTTTTCCAATCTCTTCAATAATATTTGGATGATGGTACCTTTTGAATACCCTTATATAATTACACTGTATATGAGGCCAAATACTCCTTTTCATTTGAACCTTAATGAAGTGCAGGTCGTTTAGGTGGCACCACATCCAAGAGAAAATTACAGAACAATATAACAAAGCAAAAGACTTTAACTACTTCAGCCCCGGAAGGTTTTACCCCCTTCCTGACCAGGCCATTTTTTGCGATACGGCACAACGTATAACTGACAATTGCGCAGTTGTGCGACGCTGTACCCAATTAAACTTGATGTCCTTTTTTCCCCACAAATAGAGCTTTCTTTTGCTGCTATTTGATCACCTCTGCGGTTTTTATTTTTTGCGCTATGAACAAAAAAGACCGAATATTTTGAAAAAAAACACAATATTTTTTACTTTCTGCTATAAAACATATCCAATAAAAAAATGTAAAAAACAAATTTCTTCATCAATTTAGGCCAATATGTATTCTGCTACAAATTTTTGGTAAAAAAAATCCCAATAAGCGTGTATTGATTGGTTTGCACAAAAGTTATAGCGTCTACAAAGTATGGGGTATTTTTATGGACTGTTTTTTTATTCTATTGTTTTTACTAGTAATGGAGACAATCAGCGATTTTTAGCAGGACTGCGACATTGCGGTGGACAAATCTGACACTAAGTGACACTTTTTGGGGACCAGTGACACCAATACACTGATCAGTGCTAAAAAAATGCATTGTCGCTGTATACATGACACTGGCAGGGAAGGGGTTAACATCAGGGGCGATCAAAGGGTTAAGTGTGCTCCTAGGGAGTGCTTTCTAACTGTGGGGGGAATGCTATGACTGGAGGAAAACAGAGATCCGTGTTAGCAGAAACACAAGATCTCCATTTTCCTCCCTCACAGAAGGCGATCTGCCTTGTATACATAAGCCGTTCTGCCCTGCCACTGAATGATCGCCGGTGGCAGGCACCCATCGTGTCCGCCGGACCCCCCCTGATGGGCTCCCACTGTGTCCAATCACAGCGGGAGCGGGCTACCCCAGACCTCATGCACAAACTCTCTTACAGGTACTTACTTGCTTTAAATGAAGATTTTGTGAGTTGACTGCATCCTTGGAAGCACTACATTAGAGATAATTTCCAAATGTTAATGTCTTTCAGAAACTGATTTCGAACTTTTTAAATCAGCAGCTTTGATAAAATGAAAGCGGAGTTCCACCCAAAAGCGGAAATGTCCACTTTAAGCACTCCTCGCCTCCTTACACGCCCCCTTACATGCCATATCATTTTTTTTTGAGGGGGGGGGCGGTACCTAGTTTTGACAGGTACCTCCCTCCCTGCAATCTTCTGGGACATGTCACAGGTCCCAGAAGATTGTCCGGCTACTGAGAAGGCGCAGCGCGACTCATGCAAGCGCAGTGCGCACCCAGCTGTGAAGCCGCAAGCTGTCACAGCCGGGTGCCCACACTTTCAATGCCGGCACCGCAGAGAGAAAGGGGAGAGGAGCGAAGCTTCAGGCGGCCACATCGCTGGATCCTGGGACAGGTGAGTGTCTGTTTATCAAAAGTCAGCAGCTGCAAAAAGTGTAGCTGCTGACTTTAAATAAACTTAAAGGGTAACTCCATTTTCGTGGGGAAAAATAACAGCAAATAAAGAAAAAATAATATAGCACATATAATTGCCACACTAATTGTATTGTAATTGAATATTATTAAAAATTACCTTTCGTTTTCAACCTGCAGCCACTGTAATGTTTTTTCTCAACAAAAGTGGAGTTACGCTTTAAAAATGGGTGGCGGTCCACTTTAACACCTGTTGGTCCTATCATGAAGGTCCTTGCTCGGGTACTTCCTGTTATAGAGTAGCAATGCTCTGTCCCTGTCTCCCAATTGTGCTGCTGTGTTGTCACACTGTCGCAGGGGCTTCCGATGAAAATGGTAATTTCAACACACATTATGCGGGCATGTCCACTGTTGTCACCATCAGGAAACCTGCCCTGAGAAATGCAATGCAGGAGTACATTTAGACAGGAAGTTGGTGCGAAATGACTGTAGGAGATCAGAAGTACTGAGATACAACAAAGGAGTTAAAAAAAGAAGAGAACAGTATTTTATATGAAAAAGAAACCTGTTTATGGTACAAAGTGCTTTCTCAAACTACAGTAAATGTAATTTATTTACCGTATGTATGTTAACGTGTTATTAAAGCTTCGTTTTTTTTATGTTTTTTTTTTTAATAACACACATGTTATACTTACCTGTTCTGTGCAGTGGTTTTGCATAGAGCAATTCGATCCTCTTCTTTTTGGGTCCCCCGCCGGCGCTCCTGGCTCCTCCCCCTCGAGCAGTTCCACCAGAGAAAGACGCTTGCCTTTTTAGCACCGCTGCATGCTCACTCCTGACCCGCTGCTCTATGCGTCTATAAAACACCACCCCTTGCCCTCTTCTCATTGGCTCACTGGCTGTAAATGACAGGAGTGGGAGCCAATAGTCTCCCTCTGCTGTCTCAGCGAATGAGGCTGGAGTGTCCCAGGACAGCCGAGGCTATCATGAACATGATCAACATGATGGATTGGAGGGAGCTCAGGTAAGGATTGGGGGGGCTGGGACTGCACACTAGAATGCAGGAAGGTAAAAAAACCTTGAGCCTTTAGAATAACTTTAAAGGTACGAGCTCTGCGGCTGCCATTTTGTTTCTGGCTTTACTACCTAGGGCCTATTTAGAAAAATCCACGGTTTGCCCTCTTCACATTGCTGGAAGTACTCCACACTGCACTGGCATTTTACATTCAAGGCCTTGTTCACCCAGGGCAAGCTAAAGCTTACACCCAAGGAGGGCTATGTTTACCTGCACAGGGATGCACAGGATGTCCTATTAGGAGCAGAGTAGCTGTGTCCATCAAGCAACTGCTTCCCAATTGACATCAATGCGACTGCCTGCATGGGGAGTACAGAACACCTGTGCATCCCCATGCGAGTAAACACCATGGCCCTTCGTGGGCAGCTCCTTATTAATGAAATGCAGAGTGTTGTGAAGTGGGTGATGATTGCATATCGCGGGTAGGAGGAGAGCCCCAACATACGACCTGTTTCAAGTGATTCAGTGACCAGTAAGGCCATTCTGATGGGACAGTTGGCAGGGGTTGGCCATGGAGTCAGAAAAGCCAGACCATGTTAAAAAGCAAAAACAAATCTGATATGAAATTATAATGGGGCACAGAGGAAGCTTTTTCCAGCATGTGCTTCCTCATTGGGCAAAATATAAAGAGGAGGTGTAGAAGTTAAAGTGAAATTAAACCGCTGAATGAATGGCCTCCCTCACCCCTCCTCTTTGCCGCCATTTTGGAAACTTCGGCACATGCGCATATGCACCACCGGTGTCTTCCAGGTGTCTAGGACCTGGCAGAGATCATCAGCGGGTATACACAACCGCAGACAACTTCTGACAGAAGGCGACTATACTGTCCCGTGGCGTTTTTGTGCCGCACAGATGTGGTTTAGTAACACAATGGGGTTGATTTACGAAAGGCAAATAGACTGTGCACTTTGCAAGTGCATTTGCACTAATTTTCCTTAGTAAATGTGAATGTGTTCAAGCTTCACTTTGTAAAGAGTACCCAATCAGGTGCAAGGAAATGTTAAAAAAAAAATAAAAACTTTTCTTGCTTGCACATGATTGGATGATGAAAATCAGCGGCGCTTCACCACATTCACTAAGCTGCACTTGTAAAGTGCTAAGTCTAGTTTCTTTTAGTAAATCCACCCCATTGCTTCCTGGGATAGCTCCCAAGAGCACAAAAAAATCTATAAAGTAAAAATTAGAATAATTTTTTTGTTTTGCTAGCTTACAATAAAATGTGTCTTTTAGATCCAAGGTCTTTACTCTAATGACAAAAATATAATAATATAGTAAAAGAAAAGGAGAAGAAAAAAGGAAAAAAAAAACCTATAAAGAAAAAATGACCCACGAGGGAGACGCCGGTATTTATACTGAAAATATCAAAAATAATAACAAGAAAAGTCTGGCTGAAGCTCAACCTCTAATAACACAATGGGGGCTTTTTGATAAAACTGGAGAGTGCAAAATCTGGTGCAGCTCTGCATAGAAACCAATCAGCTTCCAGGTTTTATTGTCAAAGCTTAATTGAACAAGCTGAGATTAGAAGCTGATTGGCTTCCAGTTTTAGTAAATCCACCCCAGTGTGACAATGCAACCCATCCAAGACCTCTGCTGCCTATATAGGCTTTTATTGTTATTATTTTTAATATTTTTTTTTAACAATTTGTGTAAGAGGGAGTTGGCTAAAATAAAAAGGTTGAATCATCGGGGTTGATTTACGAAAGGCAAATAGACTGTACACTTTGGAAGTGCGGGTGCACTCTGCAAGTGCAGTTGCTCCAGACCTTAGTAAATGAGGTGAAACTTCACTTTGCAAAGAATATCCAATCACATGCAAAATAAATAAAAAACAAAACAAAACAATTTTTCTTTGGATGATGGAAGTTAGCAAAGCTTTCCCTCATTTACTAAGCTCTGGAGAAAAATGCTCTTGCAGAGTGCACAGTCTGTTACCTTTAGTAAATCCACCCCATTGAATTCAATTTAACTTTAAATACTTTATAATGATTTTTTTTTTAAAACTAAAATTGATGTAGGAGGCCATGAGGGCTTATATCTAAAAACCATTCCTAATGTTTATTCCTTCTTCTAACCATAGCTCTTTGAAATTTGTATTACACATCTTCCTTTTATGCAGCTTTTTATCATTTATTGGCCTTGGTTGGAGCACGTGGCCAGTAATTAGTCGATGTATTTCTGTAGCTGTCAGTATTAAATAAAGATTTTTTTTGTAATATTCCAGCTAAGAAAATCTCATAGGTCCTAATTGAGTTTCATAGGTTTTATTTATTTTGTAAAACGTAGAAAAGATAAAAAGCTCTTTCAGTCTAGTTCCCCACGCTGGAGACTAATAAGAAGTAAACAAATAAATACGAGAAGACTAATCGACAACAACAAAGAAGAAGATTTAGGAGTGACCATGTTATGGGTCATGTAGAGTAGGTAAGTCTCGGAAAGCCAATAGCTGAGGTATTTTATCTAAATAATCGCTACTGTTTTCCCTTATCACACCAGTCTTTTCATATAACACAGTTTTTTTTTTTTAACCACTTCAATACCAGGCACTTAGACACCTTCCCACCCAGGCCAATTTTCAGCTTTCAGCGCTGTCGCAATTTGAATGACCATTGCGCGGTCATGCTACACTGTACCCAAACAAATTTTTTATCATTTTGTTCCCACAAATATAGCTTTCTTTTGGTGGTATTTGATCACCTCTGCGGTTTTTATTTTTTGCGCAACAAATAAAAAAAGACCGAAAATTTTGAAAAAAAACAAGTTTTTCTTTGTTTCTGTTAAAACTTTTTGTAAATAAGTACGTTTTCTTCTTCAATGACGGGCACTGATACGGCGGCACTGATGGGCACAGATGAGGTGGCACCAATCAGGTGGCACTGATGAGGTGGCACTGACGGGCACTGATGATGGGCACTGATAGGCGGCACTGATGGGCACTGATAGGTGGCACTGATGGGCACTGATAGGTGGCACTGGTATGCGGCACTGATGGGCACTCATAGGTGGCACCGATGGGCACTTATAGGCGGCACTGATGGGCACTCATAGGTGGCATTGATGGGCACTCGTAGGTGGCATTGATGGTTACTTATGGGTGGCACTGATAGTTGGTACAGATGGGCACGGATGGGCATTGATAGATGGGCACTGATGGGCACGGATGGGCACTGACAGGTGGCACGAATGGACACTGATGGGTGGCACTGATGACACTGCTTGTTTGCAGTGATGCCCCTAAGGGTGGCATTGCTGGGCATCACTGCAACATAATGGTGCCAATCAATGCACATTTGTGGGCACTGATTGGCACAGACCTGGCCATCCACATGTTGCCCCTTCCCCCTGGTGGTCCTAGTGGCGATCCCTGGTGGTCCAGTGTGGTGATCTGCGGGGGGCTGCCCTGATAAACAATCAGCGCAGACCCCCCCTGCCAGGAGAGCCGCCGATCGGCTCTCCTCTACTCGCGTCTGTCAGACGCGAGTGAGGGAGAGCCGATCAACGGCTCTTCCTATTGACAGCGTGATCAGCCGTGATTGGACACGGCTGATCACGTGGTAAAGAGCCTCCGCCGGAGGCTCTTTACCAAGATCGGTGTAGCGGTGTGTCAGACTGACACACCGATCCACCGATCGCCGCGATGCGCGCCCCCGGGGGCGCGCTGCGGCATGTTATCCTGCTGGACGTCATATGACGTCCAGTCAGGATAACAGAACCACTTCCCGGACGTCAATCCGCCATAGGGCGGGCGGGAAGTGGTTAATCAAATCCTTTTTATTATTTTTTATGAAAACAACATTGACACAATACAGACAAAACCACAAAAATAGAAATTACACCAAACCAAAACCCCCCAAAAAAACAAAAAACAAACCCCCCCCCAGACCACCCCCCTTCAACAAACCCCGCCATCCCACCACCCCCTACTCACTAATGCTGGATTCACAGCTACGCATTTTTTGTGCTTTTAGCATTTTGCAAATTTGCGCTACAGATCGTGTTCCATAGGAAACATGTTAAATGGACTGTAGTGCAAATCTGCAAAATGCAAAAAGCACAAAAAAATGCATTGGTGTGAATCCAGCCTAAAAGTATATATGACACACGAAAAAAAAGAATAACAATATCCAGTTTTACAAAGTACACAGTACCCATTGGTTGACATGATACCTAAGTCATAGATTGAAGCCATCTAGACCAGATAATATCAAACTTATTCATGGAGTTCCTTAGGGAATATGTATGCTCTTCCAAGAGAATGATCCTATTGAGATCTACAATCCAATCAGACACAGTCGGTGGATGTGGAGAGGTCCACTTAAGAGCAATCTCAGCTTGAGACACAGTTTTTTTTTAAATAGAACCAGAAATGCTTATGCAAAAATCTGAATATTCAGTGTCAAAGGCCAATTCCACTTTAAAGAAAAAAATAAAAATAAAAAGAAGAACCCAGCATCACTGTAAACTGTACCAGAAGATTTTCAGTTTGCAATGTAAAATGTATAAATCTTTCATAACATTAGATTATAAAAAAATAAGGGACCAGTTTGTATAAAACTAAATACATTCGGATCTCGCTGTAATATTCACCTCCTCTGCAGGGATTACTGGCCCAGGTCCATGTCATCAAAGGCTCTATTTGAGTTCCCTGATGGTTTTATTTTTTTTGGGAGGGTGTTGTATGTTTTTAAATATTTGTTGGTTATATCCATGGGCATTGTGCCAATAAGGCTAATTAAGGCCGGCCGTATATACAGGGACCAGCTGAGATTTGATCCATCTATGAGCAGGATGGGTACAACCAGTCTGTCAGATTTTTTACATGCGATTAATGCCGGTGGCTATTGCTGCTAGTAGTAATCATTGTGTTTCTATTGGCCAGGAAGGCTTTCTGTGCCCCCCTGCCAGTAGAACACAATAGCGCTGTAGGAGGCATTCCCCCATTGACACAGTCAGTGTTGATTTGCCTCCTGCAGCACTAATGTGTTTTGCTTGCAGGGGGACACAGGGGGCAATGAAGCCATTTTCTTCCACCTGTAGTGGAAGTAAAGAAAATCAAATCATCTATGGGCTGCTTAAGGTGACTGCCGCAGGTGGCACTTGGGGGGGGGGGGGGGGGCAGCACTATGGTCAAAGTATCTAAAGTGGGGAAAATAATTATTTGATCCGCTCAGATTTTGTAAGTTTGCCCACTTACAAAGAAATGTAGGGTCTATAATTTTTATCATAGGTATGTTTTAAATGATAGAGACAGGATATCAACCAAGAATCCAAAAAAAAACACATGACACAAATGTTATAAATTGAGTTGCAGTTCAGTGAGTAAAATAAGTATTTGATCCCCTACCAACCAACAATAATTCTGGCTCCCATAGACTGGCTACAGTATGTGCTCATGTGGTACGCAGATTAGTCCTGTTAATTTAAGAAGGTGCTCCTAACGACAACTCGTTATGTGTGTAAAAGACACCTGTCCACAGAATCTTTTTCTTCCATTCAAACCTCACCATCATGGACAAGATTGTAGACCTGCAGAAGGCTGGAATGGGCTACAAGACCATCAACAAGAAGCTTGATGAGAAGGAGACAACTGTTGAAGTGATTATTCACAAATGGAAGAATTGCAAAATAACCATCAATCGCTCTCGGTCTTGAGCTTCATGCAAGGTGTCGCCTCATGGTGATCATGAGAAAAGTGAGGGATCAGCCCAGAACTACACAGGAGAAGCTTGTGAATGACCTCAAGACAGTTGGGACCACAGTCACCAAACAAACCATTGGTAACACAATACGCCGCCATGGATTAAAATCCTACAGCACCCGCATGGTCCCCCTCCTCAAGAAGGCACATGTAAAGGCCCGTCTGAAGTTTGGCAATTAACATCTAAATGATTCAGAGAAGGATGAGGAGAAAGTGCTGTATTCAGATGAGACCAAAACTGAGCTCTTTGGCATTAACTTGACTCGCTGTGTTTGGAGGAAGAAAAATGCTGACTATGACCCTAAGAACACCATCCCTACAGTCAAGCATGGAGGTGGAAATATTATGCTTTGGGGCTGTTTCTCCGCTAAAGGTACAGGTCGAATTTGCCGCATTGAGAGGCCAATGGACAGGGCCATGTATTGTAAAATCTTGGATGAGAACCTTCCCTCGGCTAGAACACTGAAGACAATGACCCAAAACATAAAGCCATGGCAACAAAGGAGTGGCTCAAGAAGAAGCACATTAAGGTCATGGAGTGGCCTAGCCAGTCTCCAGACCTTAATCCTTTAATAAATTTATGGAGGGAGTTGAAACTTCGAGTTTCCAAGCGACAGCCAAGAAACCTTAAGGATTTTGAGAAGATCTTTAAAGAAGAGTGGACCAAAATCCCTCCTGAGATGTGTGCAAACAAGGGTTTCTCCTCCATGTACTAAGTCGTGTTTTGCTTGGGGATCAAATACTTTTTTTACTCACTGAACTGCATCTTTTGTATCATGTTTTTTCTGGATTTTTGGTTGATTTTGGTCTCTGTCATTTAAAATACAGCTATGACCCTTCAATTTTTTGTAAGTGGGCAAACTAACAAATCTGCAGGGGACCAAGTCATTATTTTCCACACTGTATACCAAATATTTTGTACTTACTGCAGCTCAGTAACGTCCCTTACACACAGGCCAATGTTACTGAGCTAGGATGCTGGTGCCACCTACACTATGTAGCGAATGCCCCGCAAGGGCTGCTGATTTGTGTCCTAGGTTCTTTTCCCACTAGTGTAGCTGCAGCCAAGCAAACAGCATCTTTTACTCCTCTGGCTAAATAAACAGTTTAGGCCGCAGGGGTCTCAAACTAGCGGCCCTCCAGCTGTTGCGAAACTACAAGTCCCATCATGCCTCTGCCTGTGGGAGTCATGCTTGTGACTGTCAGCTTTGCAATGCCTCATGGGACTTGTAGTTTTGCAACAGCTGGAGGGCCACCCGTTTGAGACCTTTGGTTTAGGGGTTTCCTTTTAAAAGTGTATTGCAGATTGACTTGGATGGGGCTTAGGGGAGCTGTGGAATACTCCAGAACACTGAAGAGGAATGTGAGGACACTCTTCCCTTCAGCAGTAGGACATAGAGTGGACAGCACTTGGACACCACAAGCAATTTGCCAGGCAAGCCTTAAAGTGGTATTAAACCCAATTTTTTTTTTTTTTTTTTTCAATTAAAATGACAAACGTGCCAGCATCCCAGCAACCAAAGAGGTTGCCGCAAAAGCAGGGTGGCATCATAGTGTCATTGGGACACAGTATAGCAGGATCACCAGAAACATTCAAAAGCCAGTACAGCTTCAGATGGATGTCCAGGTTACCATAACAACCATCCACAATTCACCAAATAAGGGCTCACGGCACCATCTGTAAACCTGCAATTGCTTGATAATTATCCCCTCGGGGGCAGGTCCTGGGCTTACTTATCCTGAAAGAGAACCGCCTCTGGATCGTTGCAGGAGCCAGCTTCATGAGGGGAACGGGAGTACTCAGACTCTGAAGGGTAGAAGAAGAAATAGAAACCAGGCTTGCTTGGCTTGTTGCATGCTAATGTGCTGGCAGGAAACACACTGACAGGAGGAGAGAGCAGAGCGAGCAGACATTATAACTAATCAGTACATTGTCATCTTTATTGTCAAGCACAGAAGCACTACATTCTACCGGGAGGGAGGTAACACTACTGTATTTGTTCACAGGGAAAGTGGTGTCACCCTCCTGACTGTGTTGTCTGGCAGAGGTGTATGAATCACATAATGGGCCAAACAAAGATTAAAATCCTCTGTATTTAAATGTTTGCCTGGAATTCAGCTTGAAATTATTCTAACTGTAGACTTGCGTATGAAAATTTGGAAATACAGTAATGTAAATTCAAGCAACTGAAATGAATCAACCTGTTTGTTGGCTAATAATCTCCTAATAGTAAAACAGAGATCTAAAAACAGTCTTGCCATCTATAAGCAGAATCGAAAAACTCGCAGGCTTTATTATGATTTGAAAACTGTGAACACTGATATTCTGCATACATTGTATATACTTTTTATATCACTTTTATAGTTTAAATGAGTTACTGAGTGTCAAGGAGGAGCTGACCAAAGAGAGAGACCAACTGCTATCCGAAGTAGTAAAGCTGCGCGAGAATCTAATGCAAGCGGCCAATCAGCAGCAGGAGGCAGAGAAACTTAAAGAGGAGATGGAGCAGAACATGTCTCAGGTGAGACTTCACATCTGTATAGGTAAGGCAGGCCATAGATGAGTCGAAAACCAAACGTTCTAGCGATCGAAAAACTAAAATGTCGCATACAATTGTGCCATCATTTTTTTCGTCTTTCTAAAGAAAGTACAGCATGTTGGATCAGTCACATTCGATCGCGGCATGAAAATCGCGTGTCACAGCTGGCACACTAATAATGCGAAAAACGAACGACCATGAGTTTCGTTCGGTTTTCGACTCGCCTTAACCATGAGCTTTGCAGAACCAGGCTGAGGTTTATGAATTCCATGGTTGAGTAATGATAACTCTTTCTTCTGTTGTATATTCCAGTATCAGCAGGAAATACAGGTGCGTCAGAATGAGGCGTCTCGAGAAGCTCGTAAAAAAGAGAAGCTGGAGAAGGACCTGAAAAATGTTCAGACTGAGTTGGACAATAAGCAGTCCGAGATTAAATCCTTACAGCAAACGTTACAGAAGAACAAGGAGGAACTTCAGAAACTGGAACAGCAACTCAAAGAAACAAAGGTGAGTGTTTATTACCCATCCATAGCTGATTATTGTCCTTATTACTTTATAAAGATATTGATTTATATAGCATAAATGGAAATACTGTACAAAGCAAATCTGCCTAGAGACGCATAGACCTCCGATTATAATACACTTGAATAACTTCTGCTCCCATACTTGTATATTCCGTATGAATCAGACTCATTCCTACATTCCACTATGGGCCTGTTTATTTTGCAACAACTTTGTCATTACATAAGATAACAAAGTAATACAGTGCCGCGAAAAAGTATTCACACCCCTTGAAATTTTCCACATTTTGTCATGTTACAATCAGAAACGTAAATGTATTTTATTGGGATTTTTTTGTGATAGACCAACACAAAGTGGTACATAATTGTGAAGTGGAAAAAAAATGATAAATGGTTTTCAAAATGTTTTACAAATAAATATCTGAAAAGTGTGGCGTGCATTTGTATTCAGCCCCCTTTACTCTGATACCCCTAACTAAAATCTAGTGGAACCGACTGCCAGAAGTTACCCAATTAGTAAATAGAGTCCACCTGTGTGTAATTTAATCTCAGTATAAATACAGCTGTTCTGTGAAGCCCTCAGACATTCGTTAGAGAACCTTAGTGAACAAACAGCATCATGAAGGCCAAGGAACACACCAGACAGGTGAGGGATAAAGTTGTGAAGAAGTTTAAAGCAGGGTTAGGTTATAAAAATATATCCCAAGCTTTGAACATGTCATGGAGCACTGTTCAGTCCATCATCCTAAAATGGAAAGAGTATGGCACAACTGCAAACCTACCAAGACATGGCCGTCCACCTAAACTGACAGACCGAGCAAGGAGAGCATTAATCAGAGAAGCAGCCCATGGTAACTCTGGAGGAGATACAGAAATCCACAGCACAGGTGGGAGAATCTGTCCACAGGACAACTATAGGTCATACACTCCACAAATCTGGCCTTTATGGAAGAGTGGCAAGAAGAAAGGCATTGTTGAAAGAAAGCCATAAGAAGTCCCGTTTGCTGTTTGCGAGAAGCCATGTGGGGGACACAGCAAACATGTGGAAGAAGGTGCTCTGGTCAGATGAGACCAAAATTGTACACTAGGGATATGAATACTTTTTCAAGGCACTGTATATAGTAAGCCAAATGTAGGGGGTTATGTCTATGAAATATACCCTTTAACGGGATTGTACATGGAGACAGCACATGGACACTGGCCTGGGATAAGTGCTATAACAGCAATACCAAACTACCAAAATCAACTCTACCTTCATAGACGTAGGTCCACAGAGATACTATCAATCTCTAGGGATTCATTCACACGTACTTTGCTCTCTGAAGCGCGATCAGCATTCAGATTGTTCACTGGACAGCATTTGACAGGCAGTAAATAGGCATTGTATTGCCTTCTCACCACCTGCTTTAACCTCTTGAAACCTGCACTAGCACGCCACAAAAATGTGCATTGCATGCGGTTGCAGGATGCTTGCAGAGCAGCCCCATTCACTTGAACGGGTCAGTGAAAACATAAAGAGGGATACATAGATTACGTATACAACATTTTTGTATTAGTTATCTATGGTTCCCTCTTTATGTTTGGTTCCTTATTGTGAAAATAAACTGGCAAAGAGGTGTACCTGCAAAACCTCTCCTGCTGTTCATGCTGCTGACCCCTGCTTGGTTGACGAGGAATCGTCCTCTGGAGTCTGCTGGTAAACCGATACTTGCAGGAGTTTTGATCTACTGTTTTCTCTGCAGTGCTCAGTGACTGCTCCCACTGTTCTCCTGTATGGATATATAGGTCTGCAGGAGGAATCTCTGAGGACTTTGGGATGGGGAGGGAACATTAATGTGATGGACCCCGTACTCAAGAGGAGTATGCCTTCCGTATAAGCTTCCCTTGCCCGGTACCAGCACGATCCAAGATCCCTTAGCCCACCCTGTGACTTGTCGAGACATCAGTGTAGGGTGGTAAGAAACATACAACTGTTTATTCAGACAGGCACAAAGAGATATACACTTAGGGGACAATCCCCCCCTTCTTTGCATAATGACACAGGGGTAAACTACATTCAGTAACAAGAGACACAGGTATATTCAAACTTTTTAACAGTAGACAATCTTTAGTTTAAGGAAGGGCTGTTGGAGAAATTCCCCCCTCTCCTTTAGCAACCAATAGCTGACAGTGATTTCATTAACCCTTAAGCTAATCCACATAAGCATATACATCCCATAATCGTTTGCTCCCAAGGCAGACAGAAACAGTAGAACAATGGGATACAGCCACTTAACAATAAACACATAACAACCCCCACTCCACCTCAAACTATCTAGCAATGGTCTATGAGACACTCCTACAATATTCTAGCAATCTGAAAGGTGGAGTTATTTATCTTCATATATTTCTTGAGGATATTGTTCATAAATATTAATGTTTCAAGTGAAAGAACCCCTTCATTCTTTTAACACAAAGCACACATATAAGCCCCAGGATAACAGGGGTAAAACGAAATGCTGAGTCCTGTGTGGTTGTACTGGGAGTCTGATTAGTGCAGACCCAACTGGGGTTCTTCGGTCACCCTATGCCCCTAATAGACACAGGGTGACTTACACATAGGAGGGGCCTGGTGAGCAGAACAAGGAGTTTCCCAACCTCTCTAAGGTAAGCTGGGATCCACGGGCCCCCCGCCTAAAGTGACTCTTCACAATGGGATCAAAATGTCAGCTGGAGTCTGCTGGAAAACCGACACTTCCAGGAGTGTCAATGTACTGTTTTCCCTGCAGTGCTCAGTGACTGCTCCCACTGATCTACTGTATGGATATATAGGTACGCAGGAAGAACCACTAATGACTTCAGGATGGGGAACGAACATAAGATCAAAATGTCAGCTGGAGTCTGCTGGAAAACCGACACTTCCAGGAGTGTCGATCTACTCATTTCCCCGCAGTGCTCAGTAGTTGCTCCCATTAACCTCCTGTAACCTGTAGTGATATGTAGGTCTGCAGAAGGAACCACTGAGGACTTTGGGATGGGGGGAAGGGAGGGGGGAGGGGCAGGAGATCAAAGTGTCAGTTTCCCAGCACAATTTGGAGGACAGAGCAGCATTCAGTGGTGCAGGCAGAGATTTAAGAATTTACAATCAGTAGATCTGTTTTGTCGGTTTAACTTTCCTAACAGGGTCGCTTTAAGTCTTTCAAACGTGGAGAGAAATGGGAAGCAGATATTTTCTCGTGATAAAATGTTACAGAACAAATGTTAGCAATTAGTGTACTAATTATTACAAGCACGCTACTAAAGATCACTAATTGCAACCATATCTGCAAACTGCGAAGAGCGTGCCGGTCGGATGTGCCGCTCGGCGTACAGCTGGTGAGGCACTTTACCGGTTATACTCTCGTTTACAATGATTACTGTGACATGCGGGCTCCACTTTGGCGAATGTACATTAAATATTTAGCTGCCAGCTGCTCCAAATCTCAGTTTTATTTTCTGAAAGGCGCAGGAGAAATTATCTTTATTCAAAGAAGGAACTGTTCTTGGAGAGCTATTGCGTAACATAGGGCACTGTGTAGTTTTCTTTTTTTTTTTTTTTTTTTTTTTTTACTTTTTAGTTTTATGCTTGTTTCATTGGATCATGTCTGACATGAGCAAATACTACATTTACCTATTATGTTAAATATTCTTTCTTTTTACCGCTTCATGACGGAGCGTAAATTAAACGCCTGAACACAGTATTGTAACTTTGACGTGTGTTAGTCAAACTGTACATATCATTGCAACTACTTTATGTATCCAGGTAGATTATCTTTTTTTTCAGGATAAATTGGGCTTCTAATGTGGTATAAATGGTAATAGATATTTCCTGTGTTATTTTTTTTTTTTTTTTTACTTATCAAATAAAAGCTGTCACAAAATAGTTTTTAAAAATGTACCTGAATATTTCTTGCTATTATCATAACCTTCCGTGAAAGAACACCCTGACAATTGCATCAATACCACATATGTGTATATTATATGTGTATATTATTTGTTGTTTGTACCAGTAGTAAGGCCCAAAAAAAATAGTGCACATTTTGCTTTTTTTATCCTACCTAAACACACTGACAGTTAATAATACTGATACTAAATTAGCCACTCCTGACGATTTACCCCATGACTAGGCCATTTTTTGCGACATGGATGGCACTACGTTACTTTAGCTGACAATTGTGCAGTCGTGCGACGCTGTACCCAAATAAAATGTATGCCCTTCGTTTTTTCCCCCAAATAGAGCTTTCTTTTGGTGGTATTTGATCACCTCTGCGTTTTGTATATTTTGCGCTATAAACAAAAAAAAGACCAACAATTTAAAAAAAAAAAAACAATACTTTTTACTTTCTGCCAATAATCATATCCAATGAAGAAAATGTAAAAAATCTCATTTTGTTCATCAATTTAGGCCAATATGTATTCTGCTACATATTCTTGGTAAAAAAAAAAATCCCAAAAAGTGTATATTGATTGGTTTGCGCAAAAGTTATAGCATCTACAAACTGGGATATTTTTAAAATTTTTTTACTAGTAATGGCGGCGATCAGCGACCTACTGTATATTAGGACTGTGATATTGCGGCAGGCAATTTGCACACTAACTGATACTTTTGACACTTTCTGGGGACCAATAACATTATTACAGTGATCAGTGCTAAAAATATACACTGTCACTGTACTAATGACACTGGCTGGGAAGGGGTTAACATCAGGGGGTGATCAAAGGGTTAACTGTGTGCTCAGCCTGTGTTTTAGTGTAGTGGGGGAGGTGCTAGGTTTACTAGGGGAAGGCATATATTCATGTCTCTGCTTTGCAGGAGCACAGGGTCCGTGCCTTCCCTACTGACAGATCGCCGTTCTGCCTGTGTACTGAACAATCCACCAGTGCCGGCGGCTGGGCTCCTGCTGTGTGTGTGATCACAGCGGGAGCATGTGTGCGCCATACCCAGAAGAGCCGTCACACGAGTATATATACGTGATCCGTCGCACAGGTGCCACCCTGTAGCAGTAAAACTGCTATGGGGCGGACCTGAAGAGGTTAAAAAATATTTTTTTAATTCTTCCTAAAATACACTGACCCTGACCTTTGACCTTAACCTTGACCCCAATTGTAACCCTGACACTGACCTATATTAAACCCTGCTTTAGCTATTTTATCTTTATTAACAATGTTCTCCTCTAGCAAGGGGAAAACAATACAATGTATTATATAATGTACATATTACAGTGTATCTTTTTCTCCGCTCAAGAGGAAAACACAACACAGGGGCGTGCTGTAGAGTTACTGATCAGAGGCTTTCACAGCGATCAGGTGATTGAGAACTGGGCCAACTGGTTTCTGATCAGTAGTACTGACAGCTTGGTTTATGTGCTAATGCTTCAGGCTGGGTTCACACTGAAGCACGCTCCGGCTCACAGCAGGGGTCCGGTGCATCTCCTTTCACAGTTTCAGATCTGATTTCAGCTCGAATTAGCTAAATTCAGACCTGAAGTGGACCAAAAAGATGCACAGGGCTCCTGTGCAATTCGCACCAGAGCCGCTGCGGAGATGTGTGAACTGGCTCCATAGAGAGGCGATCACAATTTTCTGCTATGCTAATTGGATGCAGAGAAATCCGCATCCAATTCGCATAGATGTGAACCCAGCCTCAAACACAGCAGAGCATATATGTGGCCCCACAGATAAAGACCCACATCCATGAGGCCACATGTATGCATAGGCATATGCTTGGCAGAACAAAAAAAATCTGACATTTAATACATTCATGGGGCATCACAACAAAAGATGTGCAAAGTTACACCCTGCAGTTACCTTACAGTTTGTTTGCTTTAGAAAGCAGCCACAGCCTGAGTAGAAAAGCCTGTCCCCTGCCAGCCACCTGGTGTGTGGAAGCAGCAGTCTCTCTGCAGAGGCAGTCTAGCACACCCCTGCTAAGTCACAATTAGAGCTTTGTAATCAGCTTTACTCATACTGGCTGCTAATTGGAGGCTCTAGCTCTGACTCACAGGGGGCGCGTCAGACCTTTGCACAGACACCACTGCTTCTACAGAGGCTGCAGTGGTCCTTATCTGCAGCAAACTGGAGTAGTAAGGTCAGTCCCATGCCAGCTTCCTGCAGAGAAGGACCTTTGTTCTGTGTGTAGAAACAGTGGTCCCTGTGTGTAGAAACAGAAGTCTGACCGGCTCCCTGCTGAATTAGAAGCAGAGTTCTGCAGTCAGCAAAGCTCATGCTCACTGTTAATTGGAGGCTTTAGCTCTGACTCACAGGGGGTGACCTCTGCAGAGAGACCACTGCTTCTATACAGATTGCAACAGTCCTTCTCTGCAGAAATTTGGGACAGGCTTTTCTACTCAAGCTGTGGCTGCTAAAGGGTGAGCCTTATGCCGCGTACACATGAGCGGACTTTTCAGCATCAAAGGTCCGACGGTCTTTCCGACGGACTTTTGACGGAGTTACAATGGACTTTCGAACGACCGGACTTGGCCACACACAAACGGACTAAAGTCCATTCGAAAGTCCGTTGGTTTGAACGTGATGACGTACGAAGGGACTATGAAGTTCATAGCCAGTAGCCAATAGCTGCCCTAGCGTCCTTTTTTCTCCGTCGGACTAGCATACAGACAAACAGATTTTTCGACCGGACTCGAGTCCGTCGGAAAGATTTGAAACATGTTCCAAATCTAAAGTCCGTCTGATTTTCGACAGAAAAATTCTGCTGAAGGTCCGATGAAGCCCACACACGGTCGGATTGTCCGACGGATTCGTTCCGTCGGACCAGTCCGGTCGAAAAGTCCGGTCGTATGTACACGGCTTTATAGTCTCAAAACTAGGGATATCAAGTCCTTAGTAACAAAGTGAAACCTTTATCAGTGGCGTGCACAGAGGATGGTCTGTTTTTATTTCTCACATCAGGGAATTTGTAAAGGGAAAAGGGAAAACTACAAGCAAAGGCTTCAGACTGCCTTCAGCTACAAAACATGTACTACACTGTGTATAAATAAAACGCCCACTCTGCCTACTTACTTTTTATGATTGCCTTCCCCAGATCCTGAACGAGAGAGTCACCAAAGAGCTGGAGCAATTCCAGATCAGAAACACCAAACTCCAACAGGACAGTGAGCAGCACGGCATCACCAATGAGCAGCTGACCCAGGAGAACCAGCAGAAGCAACTAGAATTAAAGGTAAAAATGTCACCAATGGCCTCATGTGTTTCTCTATGCTTAGCCGTTCTCTGAATACAATTCACTATGGATCGCTTTTCAGAGACTACCCAAGTGTGATCTTAGCCTAAGTATACAATAAAAAACATATCTAGAGTCAGTGCAGGGGTCTGCGGATTTGAAAGCTGCTGTCTTCTGGGATTGATCAGAACAATTCTGATTGGCCACTTGCTGGCATGTGTCCGCTTTGACCTATCAGAATTGCTCTGATCAGTCCTGGCATCCCTAAGTAAAGAAGGAGAAGCATACCGCAGCTTTCAAATCCCCGGACCCCTGCACCAGCTGTGTGGACAGTGAAAGCTAATAATCCATGGAGATGACGGGGTGGTGGGTAGGATGTACAGTGTTCACATTTTAATTTTTTGTGAAAAGGTGAACTTACACTCTAACAACTTGAAGACCAGGCATTTTCTGGCACTTTTTGTTTACATGTGAAAATTTGGGTTTTTTTTGCTAGAAAATTCATTAGAATCCCCAAACATTATATATATTTTTTAAAGCAGAGGCCCTAGTGAATAAATTAGTGGGTTTTGCAACTTTTTTATTACGCGGTATTTGCGCAGCTGTTTTTCAAACACAATTAAGTAATCTAGAAGAATAGTCAGAATACAGTATGCAGTGGACAATTTAATATAGGGTATACTGATAAAGCGAAAAAAAAAAAGGGGGGGGATCAGGAGAAATTACTAGTGGGGAAGCCAAGAAGCAATACTGTATCAACATATATCTTGATATATATACCACACCAAAAGTAAAAGGCGGGAAGGAGAAGATTCCAAACCCTGCTCGAGAGTCAACCGCCTCACCTTCACCCATGGGGCCCAAATCTTATCAATTTTTTTGGGCAGTTGCGTCCCAAATAGGTCAATTTATTTAATGGTAGGGCTGCATTCACTAAGGACTTCCATAACTGCGCTGTCGGAGGTTGAGGTTGGTTCCATTGAAGGAGGATCACTTTTCTGGCTTAGAAAGCCGCATAAAAGACAAATTATGTTTTGGATTGATGGGCTCCTAATGTGTCACAGATGCCTAGCAGTAGAGGAATGGGATCACACGGGACCTTTATTTTGCCAATATAGTTGAGGTCACTCACCACCTTACTCCAAAAGTCCTGCAGACTCGGGCAAGACCACACCACGTGGAAGAAGGTAGCACTGTCCGAGTCACCCCGAGGGCACGTTGCTGCCCTAGTGGGGTAGATTCTTGCCAATCGGGCTGGGGAGTAGTAGGCCCAGTGTAAAAACTTAAGCTGGGTAAATCTATCCCATGCTAATATCATCACGGGATGATATTGTTGAAGACCCTCCTCCCAGTCATCATCCGCTAGTGTAGGTATATCGATCTGCCATAGTGAAAATAGCTGAGAAACCTTAGAGGTATTTTCATTGAAACTGGGTGGAGCTGGTGTGTCGGGTGGTCACGCACTGACGCGTTTCGTCATTCCGTCTTCACAAGGCACAGCACCACGTCTTGACTTTTTATACACTTCACTTCACTGAACTGCCAATATGAGGAGTGGGCTTTACACATTTCTTTATGCTTATTAGATTGATGGACATTTCAATGAAAATCACCGTTTATGGTTTATGGATGTTGTGATTTTACATGAGAGAACTTTTTACTGCAATATATGAGTTATCATATTTTTGAATATTTTAGGCTATTCATATGGAGCGCTGTTAATGCTTGGTTGTTAACAATTAGGCATATATTTTTATATTGAATTTTGTATTTTATAATAGCGGCTGAAGGTGCAGGTTACATATTTTGATTGAGCGCTGGGTTCAGGAGTACCGCGTATTTCTGATTTTTATTTTATACGATTAGGTAGGTTCCATCTTCTCTTAAGGTCATCAAAGGTGGCCAACCTCCCCCAGGACACTATATCGTTCCGAGTCTTAATCCCATACCTAGCCCATAAGACCGGATCCGGGATGAAGCGGAAGTGTGGGAGACGTGGATTACCCCATATGGGGGCACCAAGAGCTGGGCTTCTCAACCTTCAACCGGACTGTATCTCACACTAAAAGGGTTGTTCTCATGGAGGGGGTCATATTTGGATTGGATCGGGGGCCCCGGTGGACCAAATTCCATAGCTCAGAGTAGGAGTCAAGCAATGCAGCCTCTAAAGTGGAGGCTGGATTGACCGGCTCCTCCGACAGCCATCGCCTAACCGTGACCAGAATAGCGGCTCAATAGTACTTAATGAAACAAGGCAAAGTCAGGCCCCCGAGCGTAATAGGCAATTGCAAGGTCGATTTTGCTACTCTAGAGGTAACCCCTTTCCAAATGAAAGAGATAAGAATGGTATCTAGTCTCCTAAAGAATGCGTTCAGTATGGGTATTGGTGTCTGTCTGAAGAGGTACGTAAACTTAGGTAAAATATACATCTTAATAAGGTTAATTCGTCCTACTGGGGTGAGGGGGAGAGACTTCCAGATGACACGTCTTTGAGTTAGGAGGGAGACGACTGGGTTTAAATTGAGGGGAATAAATTGCCCAAGATCTCTATGTATCTCAACTCCCAAACATCCGAATAGGGACATTCTGGAGTTGTGTATGAACCTGTGGTGGGTCCGGTAAAGGGTGAAGAGGAAAGAGAATGCATTTCCCACAAATAACATATACACCTGAGTAATGCCCAAAGCTATCCATAACCAACAGAGCCACCCTCAAAGATGCACCATCATCTCTAAGGTGTAATAGGGTGTCATCTGTGTATAGCGAGATCTTTTCATGAAGGGGGCATATATTTATGCCCTGTACCTCTTGTGATCACCATAATAAAATAGCCATAGGTTCAATTGCTAAGGCAAAAAGCCCTGGGGAGAGTGGGCACCCCTGCCTAGTCCCCCTTTGAAGAGAAAAGGGAGGGGAGAGAGGTTTCCGTATGAATCCTTGCCATTGGAGACTTGTACACTGCTCATATCCAAGAAATAAATCTAGGCCCGAAACCAAACTGGTGCAGGACCTCCCACTTCACGGAGTCAAAAGCTTTTTCGACATCCAGGGAGGCCACTACGCATGTAAGCATGCAACAAAGATTATTCCTGGAGTTCAGCTTTAGGGCTGGTTCACACCACAAAAACGCAGTCCAGATGTGTTTTGGAAAAAATGTGCATCCAGTTTCTGTATGCACATTTTTTTGTGTTTTACAATTCATGTGCTTTTTTTCTTCTTTTTTCCAGTTTTTTTTTCCACTGTACTGGGGTCTAGTGCATTTTTGATGCGTTCCAGTGCATTCCGCTGCATTTTTGATGCGATTTACTGCATTCCAATAGAGTCCAGTGTAGGAAAAATGCAGCATGTCCTACTTTTAATTTCTGGAACTGACCGCACTGGTGTGAACCATGCCATTAGAAACCATATAACCTACTTTCCATGAGTTTTTGATGTAGAAAAACAACGCACTTGATTGCATGTGGTGTGTACTGGCCCTTAATGAAAACTGAAAATGTGAGTTGCGGAGATTAAATTGAATAGGACCATACTTGCAGAAGCAATTAAGAAAGGGTGCATGACATCTATATAATCTATATATATATATATAACCAGTGTTTGGGGATACTTGACCATCACACCTACCATATGAGAAATAGTATGAAAACACCCCTCTGAACAAATGAGTTGAGATGTTTCCAGTGAACGCTATTGTTAATACTACAGCATACAAAGACATTTAGACAATTGTGCACCTTGTGGTAACAGTTTGGGGAAGACCCAAACTGTTTTGTTCCACCATAACTATTCTCCTGTTCACCATTCATGACTGTGCGCCATAAAGACATGGTTTTATGAGTTTGGGGTGGAGGAACTTGAGTGGCCTACACAGAGCCCTGACCTTAACGTGATAGAACACCTTTGGAATGGCTTGCAATGACAAGGGACTATATTCCATCTACTGCACTCTGAATTCTAAAAAAAATGTAAGGGCTCGTTTACACTTGCTTCAAAATGTGGCATGCGACACCCTTTTATTAAAGCGCTCTGCATGCCAATCAACACACCTGTTTCTAAATAAAATGGTTGCCTTACAGTCCTGTTCACATGTTGCATTTGCTTTGTTTCACTTAAAAAATTATACCCCATGTCACTTTCTTGGTGCTTCAAAGCGTCTCCAAAGCCTCCACAGAAGTCTATGACAAAGCTCACTAACAGCACCTGCAGCTTTTGAGGGGCTTTTATTCAGCGTTAGCTTCGCTTTGTTTTGGAGGTATTGCAGGTATGAGATATCCCAGGATGCACTGGGAAACCAACAAGCAAACTGGAAAGATGTCATCAGCAGTCACTTCTGGTTCATGTGTATATCTTCTGGAAGTGTCTGGTGCAGACGTCACATCTGGTGTGCAGCAAAAAGCAGCAGGAAGGTGAGTGGGGTCCAAACCGGAGCTGAGCAACTAGCAGATGTCACACATAGGAATGCTATAGCGGAAAGTGAGTGTGGACTGAGCAGCAAAGGATCACCAGAGCTGGGGGACCAAAGCAGGAGAAACTAGCAACATCACACATGGTGTGCAGTGTGAGAGAGAGGAGGATCAGCAAACCAGAGGATCAGTAGAGCTGGGGCTTACTACTGAGCAGGGGATCAGCAGAGCTGGGAGTACTACCGAGCAGGGATCTGCAGAAAGAGGGTACTAATAAGCTGGAGATTTGCTGAATGAGGGTATTAATGAGCTGGGGATCTGCTGAGTGGGGGTACTACTGAGCTGGAGTTCTACTGGGCCCCTTTAAAACAAATAGAAAATCAACACATACAGGGCATTTGCCAAGTTTCATTAAAGCTTCAAAAAAGCATCACCAAAGCATCACTGAAGCATCAAAAAAGTAGGTGCTTTATTGTGTGGTAAAGTCAAAGCAAGTGTAAATGAGATTCACACGGGCACCTCCCACTATGCAGAATCCGCTTGTTCAGTAGAGAATCTCTCCGCTGATCTCCACTGAGCAAGCGAATGACAGGTCCGTGTCTCCGCTATGCAGAGCTTACACGGACACAGTCTCAATCTCCTCTATGGAGATGGAAATGATCCGCTGGACAGTTGAAAAAAAACACCATCTGTCTATTTTTGCCGGACAGATCGGATCTGATGGCAGCGGGTATTAACAGACATGTGTCCGCTGACATATGCCACTCCATGGAGGACAATGCAGGGTTCGATCCGGTCCGCCTGAAAAACTGAGAGGTGGACCCGATCGGACAGCCTGTGTGAAAGGGGCTTGAGTGGGCAGAGTTGAGAATTCAGACCCAGCCTAGGTAACAATTATAAGCCTGCAGGAGAACCTGCTGAGTCCCATAGGCATTTTCTGGATTATTTACTGGCAGCTCTGGGACCTTATTTGGAAGGTTTACCATCATGTTGGTGGGTTTTAAAATGTATGAACTCTGCTGATAACCCCATCATGATCTTGTTGATCAGTCTAGAGAAGATGAAGTCAGCCAGATGAGGCAAGAGATCTCCAAACTTTCCAGAGCCAGAGAGTCCATACAAAGGAAGTACAGACAAATGGAAGAGCAGAAGATCGAGGTGGAGCAACAAAGGGAGACCCTGAAAAATCAAATTACTGGACTTGAGAGAGGTATAGTTATTCCATTCTTATATTCTGCTTGATTGATCTGATCAAGTAGTCGATAATATTATGTAGCTGGTTGTGGCAGATGCATGCAGGACACTTCCATGGCTTTTTCTTTATTAAAATTTCTTTATTACAGTTTCGGGAAGGATTAAATCACCATCAGGTTTTTAATAGTATCCAAGATTTCATTAGATCCCTTAAATTGAAATGTAGCTGTATCTTAGCAACACAAACTGAAAATGTTTAATTTATTTTTAATATTCAAAGCAAACTCACCTAACCATCCATGCCTCCATGCCTCCATGCTTTATTTTGTTGAAAAAGCACTGAAAAAATACCCCTCAAGCATTTCTAGCTGTGGCCATCTTGAGTGAGGGCAGGTGATTCATGTAGCATTTACTTCCTGATAGCCATCTGCCTTTAGCTCAGGCATGCAGGCAGGAGGGTGTGCTTAGCTGAGAAAGCCCCTCCACCTCCAGATGAAAGAAAAAACATACCAGTGAAGACCCCTACATCATTTTGGCCTAGGCCAAAAACCAAGAAGCAACTGAAGAAATGTAAAAAAAAAAGTTTAAAATTGGTAAAAACAATATACCGTCTAGTTACCAATGCTGGCAGCATAAAGATTAAAAAGAGTTCATGTTGATTGAGAGAGTTTAGTTCTGCTTGACCCCTTCTCACACTTACATACTCCTCCACTCTGAGCACTGGTGTCTCTCTGTATGGCAACTCAGAGTTGGTCTGAAAGTGATTCTAAAGTGAAAAGGTTTTTTTTTTAGCTTTTTTTAAAAGTCATCAGCTGCAAAAAGTGTAGCCGCTGACTTTTAATAATCAGACACTCACCTGTCTCACGGTCCAGCGATGCGAGCGCACAAAGCGTATGCGCAAGCCACACTGCGTGCTGTGAATGGCCGGGCAATCTTCTGGGACCTGTGACATGTCACAGAAGATTGCAGGGAGGGAGGGGGGAGAGGTGAACTTCCTTCCAGCGCCAGGGGAGGAAGTGGGAGCTGGGTGCTTTTAAAAATAAGGTACCCGCTCCTTCCCCAAAAAAATGACATGCCAAATGTGGCATGTCAGGGGGTCACCAGCATTTTTGGGTGGAACTCCGCTTTAATGCATTCTCTGCATTAAGGTAACAAATGCCCCACTACCTGTTCTACTTCCCCCTCATCCCTTAACACTTACCTGACTCCTGTCGGTGCTGTTTTGGCTGTGGCACTTCTTCACTCACAGGAGACACTAGGTGCAGGGGGAGCTATAGGCTCCTGCTGTTCTCAAATTCCTGTGAAAAGGTTTAGGGGGGCGTGGCTTACCAACTCTTTGTGTGTGTATGGATGCACACAGCCCGCCTCGGGAGCATGTGCTTGGGTGCCTCCTTAGCACCTGGCTTTCTAAGGAGGCATCCAGAGGAGGAAGGAATGGACAGTGACAGTGGGGGTCTGCCAGAAGAGGAGGTAAGGGACCTTTCTGTTCAATATCATCATTCAACATAGCAGTTAAGTATTACCTCTTCTTTTTTTTTTTTTTTTTTTAATAAAAATAGCTTAGCAGCCTTTAGTATCACTTTAATTACAGTCTGTTTTCAAAATTGCAAACTGGTGGTAATTCTTTGTAAATATGTTGCAGCCATAGTGGTGGAAGTAAAAATGACCTGAATCTGTTGCACGCGTCGGAAATAGCAATGAAACTGTAGCAAGACTTTCCTGAATAAGGTGCAGGCCATTTTAAAGGGACCCTACTGCCAAAAACGTGTTATAAATTCTTTATTGAATTTGTGTCCTTTTGGAGGATTGATAGCTTACAAACAAAACGCTCAGAAAAGATTCCACTACCAATGGGATGCTTGGCCCTGACACCCTAAGGCACAGCTGTTGGTTTGAACATAGCTTGCTTTAAATTGGTTGTAAACTCTCACATATACCCAGTGAAGTAAGTGATACACAGAGATGAAACAAATCCTCCTACATAAGTTGTACCTGTTTATCTACAGTGCTCTCTTCTCTACATCCGTTCAAAGTGCAGAATTTATAAAGTTTGTCTGAGCTTTCAGAAAAAAAGGGAGTGAGGAGCTGAATTTATACTCTGCAGCGCTCAGTGAGGAGAGCTCTGAGAGCTGGTTGGAGAAAAGGGGCAAACCCCCTTTCACACAGCACACATGAACAGAGCTGAGGCTGTCAATTGCAGGCTATTTGCTGCAGCTCCCTCCCCTGTCACCTTTTTTCTCTTGGTGTCAGGAAAACTTGTAAGCAGAGGAACAAGGCAGCAGACAGAAATTACACTTAGTGCTCTGGACTGAGAGAAGTACACACTTTAGGGGGATATGCTTTGTTCATATTTCATGTCTGTGGTTTACAACCACTTTAACCTTCTATCGATAAGTAACATTATGGCCTCATGCACATTGGTGCCATGGGCCACACAATGTAAAATTTGGGTGCATTTCTCCACCCGGGAGCCGCCCATAGAAATCAATGGCTGTACGCGGGTATACCCCAGTATTTGCACAAATGCGTTTATGCATGCAGTCATATGCTTCTGGATGCACCCATGTGCATGAGGCTTGTGAGATGCCGCAGATCTTGTATTTCTTATATATATATTTCACAAACTGGACGCAGCAATGTCATTGGTGTGAATTTATGGAAGAAGGGAGTGCGCAGGTTGACAATGAATTTTAAACTTGTGTAGTCAGTTCTTCCTTATTACTTAGCTGTATAATATGTCTTCGTTTCTTCAGAGCTGGAGTCTGCAAAAAAACAAACTGAGCTAGATAAGAAGGCAGTGGACGATCTGGTGAGAGAAAGGGACATGCTGAACAAGGTGAGCAACTGGTAACCATGGAAACACCAAGCCCCACCACCCTTCTCCGAGAGTCATTATGTTTAGAATGATGGTTATTCTGTCATTATATTTAGTTTCTGTCAGTCTCAATTGTTTTTAGAATTACTGTAGGGAAAATTATTTTCTGGGCAAAATCATAGGGGTTTATTTACTAAACCCGGTTAGTGCAAAATCTGGAGCAGCTGTACATGGTAGCCAATCAGCTTCGAACTCCAACTTGGTCAATTAAAGTGTTACTAAACCCAGAAACCTGCATTCACTGTATCTGGTCTCTCACAGTACACAGAACATGGAAATGCAATCATTTTGGTAACTATAAACTGATAAATACATTTTCTCATCAGCAGTATATAGCAGTCTTGTGACCTGTATCAGTTCCTAGGAAAGCTTGTAGGTGGAGTTTTTAGTCTCCTCTGATCCTCTGTCTGGACATGTCTGGACAGTGCTGATTGGCCCTGTGCTGATCACATGCACTCTCCAGAAAAAATACCCACCAAACTGAGCATGTGCAGCCCGTCCCCTGGCCCTGTAACTATCTGGTTATTTTTTGGAGACAGTGGAAGAAGAGGAGGATCAAAGAGACAGAATCAAACAGCCTTTATACACAATGCAAAGGATTAACCCCTTAGGCTCCACAGTGAGTATAACAAACATGCTTTACTGCATATACAGACTGATTTTACTGTTGTGGGTTTAGTAACACTTTAAGCTTTGACAATAAAACCTGGAAGCTGATTGGTTTCTATGCAGAGCTGCACCAGATCCTGCACTTTCCAGTCTTAGTAAATCAACCCCATTGCATCTATAATGGCCAGGCCAAGGAGTAGGCAGAAGAGGTGGCCACCGTGGGATTCTTCTTTAAATCAGGTGAGCAAAAAGGCTCCCAGGTCATCAGATTATCAACTAAAGGGAGTAGGGTAGATTGATACATTTTATCTATGCCTGGAGGAAAACTAAAACTTTGAGTAGGTAGGCTATGTACATATAGTGATCCTAGGGATGGGCAGAGGAGAAAGCAGAAAAGGCAGCCACCATGGAAGATTCAGCAAGTGGGCGGCGAAGTATGCTATATATTGTATATGGTTACATTGGCCCAAGATGGACCATACATGAACCATACCATGTCCATATCTTGAATTCTTCTTTAAATCAGGTAAGCAAAATGGGTTCCAGATCATCAGATTATCAACTAAAGGGAGTAGGGTAGATTAATAAATTTTTTCTATGCCTGGAGGACGCTGAAGCTTTGAGTAGGTTGGCAATACACATTGTATGTAAGGTGATCCCAAGGATGGACCAAGGAGTAGGCAGAAGAGGTGGCCACCGTGGGATTCTTCTTTAAATCAGGTGAGCAAAAAGGGTCCCAGGTCATCAGATTATCAACTAAAGGGAGTAGGGTAGATTGATACATTTTATCTATGCCTGTAGGAAAACTAAAACTTTGAGTAGGTAGGCTATGTACATATAGTGATCCTAGGGATGGGCCGAGGAGAAAGCAGAAAAGGCAGCCACCATGGAAGATTCAGCAAGTGG
The DNA here is from genome assembly GCF_042186555.1 of Aquarana catesbeiana. Lineage (NCBI taxonomy): Eukaryota > Metazoa > Chordata > Amphibia > Anura > Ranidae > Aquarana > Aquarana catesbeiana. The sequence continues at coordinate 67,845,149 of NC_133331.1, read as the reverse complement.
GCGGCGAAGTATGCTATATATTGTATATGGTTACATTGGCCCAAGATGGACCATACATGAACCATACCATGTCCATATCTTGAATTCTTCTTTAAATCAGGTAAGCAAAATGGGTTCCAGATCATCAGATTATCAACTAAAGGGAGTAGGGTAGATTAATACATTTTTTCTATGCCTGGAGGAAGCTGAAGCTTTGAGTAGGTTGGCAATACACATTGTATGTAAGGTGATCCCAAGGATGGACCAAGGAGTAGGCAGAAGAGGTGGCCACCGTGGGAGCTTCAGCAAGTGGGGGCCATGTATGCTTAATGCATGGTTACATTGGTCCAAGCTAGACTATACTAATTCCATACCTGGAATTCTTTTTTAAATCAGGTGAACAAAAAGGGTTCCAAGATCATCACATTATCAACTAAAAGAAGTAGAGTAGATTGATATGTTTTATCTATGCCAGGAGGAAAACTGAAGCCTTGAGTAAGTCAACTGTATGCTTTGTATGTATGGTGATCCCAGTGATGGGCCAAGGAGTAGGCAGAAGAGGCAGCCACCGTGGGAGCTTCAGCAAGTGGGGGCCTGGTATCCTATATGCATGATTACATTGGTCAGAGCTGGACCATACTTGGACCATACAATATTCATACCTGGAATTCTTTAAATCGTGTGAGCAAAAAGGGTCCCTGATCATCAAATTATCAACAAAAGGGAGTAGGGTAGATTGATAAATGTTATATATGCCTGGAGGAAAACTGAAGCCTTGAGTAGGTAGGCTATATACATTGTAAATATGGTGATACCAGGGATGGAATGAGTAAAAATGTGGTGTTGCGCTATTCCTTTAAATGAACAATGATTATAAGTGTACTACCTCAGTGATAGTGGGTATCTCCAAACATAAAGATATATAAAATAATCAAAAATTATAGTAATATATAACAATAAACCAATACCTAAATGTGACACTGTAATAAAAGTATGTGGTAGTGATCTGTCTTCTAGCAGCATATGACTATATATCTATCATACAGATACTCTACTAGTTCTAACAATAAAACACACGAAATAAGTGAAAAGTGACTGGTGCTTCTAAATACATCCTAATACACAGAATATATAAAAATATATAAAAAAAATCTGGTAGCTCTAAACGTAACCAGTCTCTGACTGGACTGGCATGCACCTGGTGTGACTCAACACACTCCCAGGTGTATATATACAAAGTGAATCGTGCCTTTAGTGTATAACATAAAGTGACAGTCTTAGTATGGCTGAGTGATATAAAGTTCATTCATATGCATGCAAAAACACATGCAACAAAAATAGGGCTCCACTTAAAAAATGATCAATTATTCAAAGTCCACAAAGTATGAGTGATCCACTTGGTGCTAAGTATACGTGACAGTAGTGGTAAATCTTCATGCAGCACGGCACACACTAGTGGGCAGTGGCTCCTTACCTGAGGGTAATGGGGTACTCGCATTTAGCCACTTAAAGGCATGGCAACCTATCCTTGTGGGGACCGTGGAAACAGCCAGCTGTGGGGGATGGTGGAGATGTAGTCCTATCCTGGTCTATCTCCTATGCGGGCGTCTATTCCTTCAAGTAGTGTCCCGGGGTCACCCAGATAAATCAGAAAAGGAAGCCCACAATGGTATAATATTGTATGGCAAGCGTACAACTCTCTTCTGCTGCCACTGCCAGGAGACATTGCTGGCAGTTTTTTTTATATATTTTTATATATTCTGTGTATTAGGATGTATTTAGAAGCACCAGTCACTTTTCACTTATTTTGTGTGTTTTATTGTTCGAACTAGTAGAGTATCTGTATGATAGATATATAGTCATATGCTGCTAGAAGACAGATCACTACCACATACTTTTATTACAGTGTCACATTTAGGTATTGGTTTATTGTTATATATTACTATAATTTTTGATTATTTTATATATCTTTATGTTTGGAGATACCCACTATCACTGAGGTAGTACACCTATAACCATTGTTCATTTAAAGGAATAGCGCAGCACCACATTTTTATTCATTTTATTCTAGTCAGGGACAGGCTGTACCCTACTTGGTGCAGGCTGCTTTTCCTTGTTTCACTTCGATTTGGGCTTCTCCTCCTTTTTTCCCTTACCCCGCTTTACGATAGCGCAGGAATACCCTATAACCTTTTTGAGCCAGGGATGGGCCAAGGAGAAGGCAGAAGAAGCGGCCACCGTGGGAGCTTTAGCAAGTGGGGGCCTGGTATGTTATATACATGGTTATTAGGTTCAAGGTAGATCATACCATATCCATACCTGGAATTCTTCTTTAAATCAGGTGAGAAAAAAGATCATCAGATTATCAACTAAGTAGTTGGCGTAGGGTAGACTGATACATTTTATCTATGCCTGGAGAAAAACGGAAGCCTTGAGTAGGTAGGCTATATACATCAAAAAGTTTAAAGAGACTCTTTGTTTAAGATTCTTTATAGCTTCAATCCACTTATACCCACCCACTTCTTCCTCTGCTACTGTCATTGCAAATGGTGTCAGAGCTTACACTGGGTGATAATGTCACCCCCTCTGTCATGTGACCGTGTTCTGGCCTGGCAATTGGCCACTGCATTATGGGGAGGAGGTTCCCGTGCTCCCCCATACCTGTGAGAATCTGGCATTTTGCACTGGTTGTGGCAAAGTGCTGGAATGGTGATTGTCACTGGGACCCTGAATGGGCAAAGTGACCGTCTCTTTACCTTTTCCTTTTGGCTGGAGTGTATCTAACTGTCATGAGTGGTATTTACTCTTCCTCCTCTGCACATAGCAGACCAGGGTTGATCCATGCATTTTTTGTTAAGAAATTACTTTTCTTTTGGGATGTCCATCTACAAGAGCTAAAAACTGTAAACTGTCCAAATGTGACCATTTTCTAAATCTATGTTAAAATTCAGAATACTGATTTCATTAATTTTTCGTATGTAGAACCTCCTGAAAGCAGCCGGTGCCACCCAGAAGCAGCTCAACTTGGTGAAACTCCATGAGCAGTCAAAAAAGAACCTGGAGGAAGAAATCACTAATTATAAAGAAGAGGCCCAGAAACAGAGGAAGATTATCTACCAGCTGGAGAAGGAGAGGGACCGCTACATCAATGAGGCCAGTGAGCTTACACAGAAGGTGAGTCCTTGACTTCCCTTAGATCCAAGACAGCGATCGGCAGACTCAAGGCCAATTCCTTTCTTGTACTGTCATTTCATATAGAACTATACATTTTTAAGTGCTGAACTTAAAGGATAGGTTCACCTTTTAGAAAAAAATAATAAATGCACATTTTTTTGCAGATAAAAAAATGTGCATTTATTTTTTAAATTTTTTTATGGAGCCTGTAAAGCATTGCACCAGCGATCAGCTGGTGCCATGCAGGTCGTCTTCAGATCTGTCAGTGTATCTGTGTGCCCGTAAATCCCGTACGGGCAGGCAGATACAATCTGATAGGAGGAATCAATTAACTATCACAGCGCTCCACAGCACCGTGGTAGTTCATTGAGGACTACAACCTGACAACCGCAAAGGATGTCGGGGCTTGTAGTTCATTCACGCACAGATGTGTGAATCAGTCATGCGCCCCAACGGCCACGCTAATTTTAAAAAGTGACAGCTAATATGGGGAACTTCTCCCTGTACTGCTGTCACAGGGAGGGGGGAACGGGCAGTGGCTTCAACACTGGAAGCATGTTAAATGTTCCACCCTAAAAACATCTGGAACATGTAACATGTTCCTAAAGGTGAACTTATCCTTTAAGCCGAATTTCGGTCTTACTTTTTTCTCACACATGTTCTCCCTTGTGCTGAAACAGAATACTCTCAATTCCCAGAAGACCTGCACTTCCAAAATATAAAGTGCCTTGAAAAAGTATTCATACCCCTTGAAATTTTCCACATTTTGTCATGTGACAACCAAAAACTTAAATGTATTTTATTGGGATTTTATATGATAGACCAACACAAAGTGGCAAATAATTATGAAGTGGAAGGAAAATGATAAATGGCTTTCAAAATTTTTTACAAATAAATATCTGAAAAGGTTGGCGTGCATTTGTATTCAGCCTCCTTTACTCTGATACCCCTAACTAAAATCTGGTGGAACCAATTGCCTTCAGAAGTCACCTAATTAGTAAATAGAGTCCATCTGTGTGTAATTGAATCTCAGTATAAATACAGCTGTTCTGTGAAGCCCTCAGAGGTTTGTTAGAGAACCTTAGTGAACAAACAGCATTATGAAGGCCAAGGAACACACCAGACAGATCAGGGATAAAGTTGTGGAGAAGTATAAAGCAGGGTTAGGTTATAAAAAAAAATATCCCAAGCTTTGAACATCTCACGTCGCACTGTTCAATCCATCATCCTAAAATGGAAAGCGTATGGCACAACTCTAAACCTACCAAGACATAGCCGTCCACCTAAACTGACAGGCCGGGCAAGGAGAGCATTAATCAGAGAAGTAGCCAAGATGACCATGGTAAATCTGGAGGTGCTGCAGAGATCCACACCTCAGGTGGGAGAATATGTCCACAGGACAACTATTAGTCATGCACTCCACAAATCTGGCCTTTATGGAAGAGTAGCAAGAAAAAAGCTATTGTTGAAAGAAAGCCACAAGAAGTCCCGTTTGCAGTTTGCGAGAAGCCATGTGGGGGACACAGCAATCATGTGGAAGAAGGTGCTCTGGTCAGATAAGACCAAAATTGAACTTTTTGACCTAAAAGCAAAACGCTATGCGTGATGGAAAACTAACACTGCACGTCACCCTAAACACACCATCCCCACCGTGAAACATGGTGGTGGGAGCATCATGTTGTTGGGGTTGCTTTTTTTCAGCAGGGACAGAGAAGCTGGTCAGAGTTGATGGGAAGATGGATGGTGCCAAATACAGGGCAATCTTATAAGAAAACCTGTTAGAGTCTGCAAAAAACTTGAGACTTGAGGTTCACCTTCCAGCAGGACAACGACCCTAAACATAAAGCCAGAGCTTCAATGGAATGGTTTAGTTCAGGGGTCTCCAAACTGCAGCCCGGGGCCAGATGTGGCCCTTTGTTTGCCTTTATCTGGCGCTTGGGGCCCTATTCATCCCACTGATATGAGACGCTATTCTGCCCTCTGACACCAAAAATGGGGCACTATTTCTTCCCCCTAATTTCAAAGATGGGGGTGCACTGTTTACGCCCATTCATGCCTGGAAAATGTTCTATTCAGGCTGGCCACAGTCTGGCCCCCCTAAAGTCTGAAGGACAGTAAACTGTCCCTTTGTTTAGAAACTTTGGAGACCCCTGATTTAGATCAAAGCATATTCATGTGTTAGAATGGCCCAAAGTCCAGACCTAAATCCAATTGAGGATCTGTGGCAAGACTTGAAAATTGCTGTTCACAGACGCTCTCTATCCAATCTGACAGAGCTTGAGCTATTTTGCAAGGAAGAATGGGCAAAAATGTCACTCTCTAGATGTGCAAAGTTGGTAGAGACATCCCCAAAAAGACTTGCAGCTGTAATTGCAGAGAAAGGTGGTTCTACAAAGTATTGACTCAGGGGGGCTGAAAACAAATACACACCACACTTTTCACATATTTATTTGTAAAAAAATTTGAAAACCATTTATAATTTTCCTTCCACTTCACAATTATGTGCCACTTTGTGTTGATCTATCACCAAAATCCCAGTAAAATATATTTAAGTTTTTGGTTGTAACATGACAAAATGTGAAAAATATCAAGGGGTGTGAATACTTTTTCAAGGCACAGTAGCTCTTTGCAGTTGTAATGGCTGAGTCCATCTTCATTTCCTGTCTGAATGACTTCAATCATCATCAATCCTCTCTCCTCCTGATCATTACTGCTGTTGGTCTACCTCTCACAGTTATTAGCGTTCTCTAACATCAGTCACTTTTATTGTTGTCATGTATGGGCATGATCTTTAGGGCTTGTGACAGTCACTCTACAGTTAAAACTATATAAAAAACACATCCTCGGCATCCCTTTAGATATGCATGCCTTTCCCTGCTGGCCACTGAGTGCTGCAGACTTCAGTTGTGCAATCTGCTGATCGGTTGTTTAAAGTGCTTGTAAAGATATTTTTTTTAATAACAAACATGTTATACTTAATTGCTTTGTGCAATGGTTTTGCGCAGAGCAGCCCCGATTCCCCTCTTATGGGGTCCCCTGTCGGCGCTCCTGACTCTTCCTGCCCTCAAGTAGCCACCTAGCAAGCTGCTTGCTAGGAGGGGCACTCGTGCGGTCTCGATTCTGACCTGCAGTGTGTACGTCTATTGACACACACAGTGCAGCTCAGCCCTGCCCTCAACCCCTTGTCACTGGATTTGATTGATAGCAGCAAGCAGCAGGAGCCAATGGCTTCCGCTGCTCTTACTTAGTCCAGAGGAGGGAGAGCAGTCTCAGGGCACAACGCTGGACCGAGATCGGGCTCCGGTAGGTGTTAAGGGGGCCGCGGGGGGCGAGCTGCACCTAAAAGGTTTTTTTACCCTAATGCAGAGAATGCATTAAGGTAAAAAACCTTTAGCCTTTACAACCACTTTCATTTGTAATAACTGTCCATTACTCCACCATTTATGAACATATGGCAGTAGTAAAGTGTTAAAGCAACTTAGACCTCACCTTATAAGGGCTGTTTCTTTTTCTCTGGACCAACCAGTGTTTCTGAAGATGCAGTTTTTTCTTTATAGACATTTTTTATCCTGACCGTGGTCTATCTATTTTACCATGTACAAGTGTGCCTGTAAAACATTATTTTTTCTTTAACCTCTCCTATTGTCTTCCTCTCTCCTCACAGGTTCTCCAACACATGGAGGATATTAAAGTTCGGGAGATGCAAATCTTTGATTATAAGAAGAAAATAGCAGAGGCAGAAACTAAGTTGAAGCAACAGCAGAACTTGTATGAAGCTGTGAGATCAGACCGCAATCTGTACAGCAAAAATCTAATTGAAGCTCAGGTATGAACCAAACCATAGCCAGTAGTCCAATCCTGAGGGCTGTGGAAGGATAAGGATATAGGATTGGGCCCAAAGAAACAGATTGCCGAGTTTGACCATAACGCCCATAATAATCAAAGACATGAGCAGTGCAAAATGGAAGGAGATTGGTCAACACCGGATAATGTGGGATGGATTGGAAACAGAGGATTATAGGGCTTAATGAGAGTAGCAGGGTATAGAGTGATGGTAGGATAGTGGGGCTGACATATACATACACCTCCACAATGGAGCTGTTACAATCTTTTTTGTGGGAGTTGGTTGTGATTGATCATTTAAACACTTGATATTTTCTGCAGTGCTTATATATGAGACCCCTGAAATTAGATTGCTTTACCCCCTACTATGGGCGGTAGATATCCCTTTTAATCTGCACAGTATACTCCAGGGATTCTCAACTAGGGTTCCTCCAGTGGTTGCTAGAGGTTCCTTGGCAATGAGCAATTTCTGCCTCTCAAATAAGTTCCCAATCACACCATTGATCTTTTTAGCTTTCTGTAAGGGGGGCAATTCTTTCCAATTACCACAAGTGTAAGGAAGATTCTTCCCACTGATCATCACACTAATGTATCAAGTGTTATAGTTATATTCAGGGGTTCCCTGTGACCAGAACGTTGCATTAAGGGTTCCTCTGTTGAAAAGTTTGAGAAAGGCTGGTATAGTCTATAATATCCTGTTTTAAATATCATTGGTTTCTGTTAAGGGTCAATCCACCCATTGCTGATGTCAGTTTTTGGTAGACACTAGAGAGCTACACCATGATCTAACAGCCTCTTCTATCTCTCAGGGAGGCTGTGAGTTCCCAGTTCTGAATACCTGCTGTACCCATTATAAATGGTTCTCACGATCCTTACTGGATTTTTTTATTATTGTTATTTTTATGGAGAATGTAGCAGCTGGAACACAGAAAGTAGCACAGGAACAGCCAAACTGCTCAGGTGGACAGGAACAGAGCTGGGAATTCTGGCAGGGACTATCTCAGACTTAGAGTATAGAAAAGGGCCTTCTTAGCCAATGACACCACCAAGCTAATAATTCACTCCCTGGTTACCTCTCGCCTTGGCTATTGCAGCTCTCTTGTCATTGGCTTACCTCTACACAGGCTATCCCCCCTAAGTTTATCACGAATGCTGCAGCTAGACAGATCCACTTTACCAACCATTCAGCTGAAGGGCCTCCGCAATCACCTTGGGTTGTGACAGGCACAAGTGATCTTAAAATTAAATCAAGTCCAAATACAAATTAATTCCAATGATAGATTGTTTGCAAATTGATTGTGTTTTGGGAACTGTAACTCTGCCCCCCCCCCCACATCAGGGTCAATCAAATCAAAAGCTTTTATCCCCCTCTCATCTTCTGATGAATTGATTTAGATGCAGCCTTGCAGAAATGGCTTTCACCACACTAATCCCACAACAGATGTGACACGTGTCTATGATGTTTTGTCCTTCCTTCTTTTTCCTTTTTTCCTTTCTTTCTATGCTAGCCAGGAAAACTTCTTCCTTCACTCCTTCTTTTCATTACAGGGCAGAGAAAAAATGATAAAAAATGTGGTTGACCCTGATGTGGGGGCAGAGTTACAAACCCAAAACATATTGGGGTGGGATGCAGTTGCTCCGGAGCTTAGTAAATGAGATGAAGCTTCACTTTGCAAAGAACACCCAATCACATGCAAGGAAAATAAAAATAAAAACAGAATTTTTGCTTGCACGTGATTAGATGATGGAAGTCAGCAGAACTTCATCTCGATTACTAAGCTCTGGAGCAACTGCACTTGCAAAGTTCACAGTCTATTTGCCTTTAGTAAATCAACCCCATTCGATGTGCACACAATCTGTCTTTGGAATAATTTTCCATTGGGACTTGAATATTATGGTGTGGCAGACATTAAACAAGAAATTCTCCGCTCCGCGCAATTTCTCCCCACAGCCACTTGAACATCAGGTGCTGGAGGCAAACCAAGCTGTCCATGCTCACAGACTTGGTGCAGGAAGGAAGGGCCACCATACACCGGATAAATCACTAGCATCCATTGGGTGAAATGTATTAGAATGGGCAGCCCTAGTACCAGGAATGTCTTTGCCATCTTAGTGGATGTCCCATACAATAAACTTGGATGCTAGTGATTTCCCTGGTGTGCGGCAGCCCTTTCTTTCTGCATTACAGTTTGGCACTTATTTAATTTTATTTACTACAGGTACCTAACCTATCAGCATCTTTTTTGGTGCATGGGAGGAAACCCACACAGGCACAGGGAGAACATGCAATTTCCAGGCTGGTAGTGTTGTGGTTGGGATTTGAACCGACAACCCTTGTGCTGCTAGACGGGAGTACTAACCACATAGCCACTGTGGTGCCCAATTTTAAATTCACTCATTTACAGCTACATCACCAAACTTGTCTCGAAATATCATTCAAACCATTCTCTTTGCTGCTCCAAAGACATCCTGCTCTCTAGCTCCCTCGTCACCTATAGTGCTTGCCTCCAGGACATCTCCAGAGCCTCTTCCATCCTCTTGGACTCCCTACTGCAGTCTGTCCAGTTATCTTCTATTCTATCCACCTTTGGGCAATCCTTGAAATCCCATCTCTTCAGGGAAGCCTATCGTGCCGCCACCTAACAAATTAAAATGGATATAAACCCGATTCATGAAATTTGAGCTGGGCACATATATCTGCAGTGTTTTGTTATCTCTCTTCAAAGCACTGTGTCTTGTAGCTGTCTCCTGCTCCATTCTTCTGTTATCAGCTTGATAACGTCTGACAAGTTGTCCATCACATATGATAAAAGCAGCCTGAGTTTTGTGTTGGGGAGGTTGCTATAAATTGATTAGCAGAGCCCTGAACGATCACCTCTGAAAGTCTCTACCTATGAGGAGAGGGGGTGTGTGCCTTTCCTCCAATCAGCTGTCTTGCCTCTATGCCAGGCTTCACTGCAGTGCTAACCAAGAAGTGAAAATCTCCTAACATGATCTGAACTGTCTAAACAGTATATAAAGCTGAAGACAGCAGATATACATGTATAACTTATGTAGGGAGAATTGTTTAACCACTTGCCGCCCGCCGGCTGTCATATGACGGCCAGGCAGCGCGGCTCTCGTTCTGGGAAGGCGTCATATGACGGACCTCCATTTAAACAGGGAATGCGCGCGATCGTGTGTGCGCATACCTGTTCCTTCGGTAGCGGCTTGTCATGGACGCACCGCTCGCCACCGAGGGGGGTGCACAGCCATTGGGCATGACTGTTTACCACGTGATCAGCTGTGAGGAAGTCACAGCCGATCACAGGTGGTACCGCCCCACTTTACACGGCGCATGCGCGCGATCTCGAGCGTGCTGCGCATGCACGTCGGTGGCGGCGTGTTCCCGGGAACACTGCTTGTCACTGACGCCCAATGTTAAGAGTTTGGCCACACCCACCTTTTGGTGTGGCACACTGCAGGTCACTTTCTCCCTCAGGTGTCCCTCATTCAGAAGTTCAAAAGTTGGGAGGTATAGGTATATGTGAGGGTTTACATCCATTTTAACTTTCCCTTTCTCCATCAGCTCACCCCTACACAGTTATTACTTTTTGTATCACTTTCCCCTCCCTTTTAGATTGCAAAGCTCGCCACAGATGGATCGAAATTTGGCTTGATCAGTAGGGACCGACCACATTTTAATGTCTGTGTGGCCGTCCCAACTGGACATGCTGGAACACTTTTGTCAATCAGCGGCTGCAACCAATCAGCTGCAGTTGCTGAGCGGCTTATTCTGACAGCGGGAAGTCCTGCTGTCTGTACAATGTCCCGGCAGGATTCCTTCACCTCATTTGAGTGGATGGAGGAATCTGCCCTGAAGGAGGAATCAGCCCGCTGAACGAAAGAAAAAAAATACCCGTCTATGGCCAGATTTAGCTTTTATGAGCAGGGACCTTCTAGCCCTCTTGTATTGAATTGTAATCTAATCTACCAGAAATCCTGTGAGCTCCCAGCTTCCTGTTTCAGTAGCCAACAAAGTGCCCATCCTACACGGAAATCCCAGCCAGCGTTATTAGCCCTGTCTGCTGGACTGCAGAAATCCATATGTCCCCCACTCATCTCTGTCCCACTTCACCTGCACACTCTTGTATGCAGCTCTTGTGGGATGTTCCCATCTATGGCAAGATTTAGCTTTTATGAGCAGGTACCACCTAACCATCTTGTATTGAATTTTATTGTAACTGTACTGTCGCCCTTTATATCAGCCCTTCTCAACCTTTTTAATGTGGAGGAACCCTTGAAATAATGTTGCGGTCTCAGGGAACCATTGCTTAAAATTACTGCATCTACAGCTCGCTGTACATTAGTGTGATGGTCAAGAAGAAGAATGTTCCTTACATTGGGGTCAGTGGGAAAAATCCCCCTCTTATACATAACTAAAATAGATCATTGGCTTCAGTGGCAACTTGTTTGAGTGGCAGAAACTGCTCCTCGCTCAAGGAACCCCTAGCAACCTCTGGAGGAAGGACCATGGACCCCTGGTTGAAAGCCTGCTTTATATTGTAGAGTGCTGTGCAAATTGTTGGCAGAATATTTAAATCCTGTATAATAATAATGATGATAACACCTGCTATGTTCTTAGGATGAGATTACAGAAATGAAGAGGAAGCTGAAGATAATGAACCATCAGGTGGACCAGCTGAAAGAAGAGATTTTCTCCAAAGAGACGGCCCTTGTAAAGATTCACCTCGACCATCAGCGTATAGAAAAAGAAAAAGAGTCTCTGAGGGTTCGTCCTATGTAAATTTACGTGTGATGGTTGAAAGTAGCGTACTAATATAAAGCTAACTAATCCTAAAAATGTATACAGTTATCTATTTTCAGGCTGCTCTGGTCCGTCATGTAATTGGCTCCCCTATGTCAGCTAGCAGCAGCTTCAAGGAAAAGGAGGGAGCTCCGACAAACAGATGGGCTATGGTAAGCTTATGGGAGACATCATCACTCAGGCATTACCAGCCATTGTCGAGTGCTCTCCCCTCTCCCCTGCAGCCGCCGCTGGCTGACACTGGGGATCAGGTGACTGGACCAGTGCGGCCAATAATTGGTAAGTATACAGATCTTAGGTTAATTAGAATTGATGTTAGGAGGGGAAGGGAGCATTTTTATGATTAGTTAGCTTTATCCCAGAATTCTTTTTAACTCTTTAAAAAGGCTGCAAATACAGAAAACTACTTGTCAATCTACCAGAAATCCAGTGAGCTCCCAGCTTACTGTTTGAGCAGCCAACAACCCTGTCACCCACTCCTCTCTGTCCCACTTCACATGCACACTCTTGTATGCAGCTCTTGTGGGATGTTCCCAGTCTGCAGTGGTCAGGACCTACCAAATGTGATCCAAGGAAGGGAAACCAGTAAGCCAGCGACAGGGTCATGGGCAGCCAAAACTTATTGATGCAGGTGGGGTGCGAAGGTTGCCTGTGTAGTCTCATCAAATAGAAGAGCTACTGTTGCTCAGATTGTTGAAAAAGTGAACACTGGTTTCGATAGAAAGCTGTCAGCACACACAGAGCATAGCTGCAGACCGGTCAGGGTGTTCATGCTGACCCGAGTCCACAGCCAAAATCACCTACAATGGGCACGTGAGCGTCAGAACTGGACCACAGAGCAATGGGAAAAAGGTGGCCTGGTCTGATGAATCATGTGGATGGCTAGGTGCATGTGCGTCCCTTACCTGGGGAAGAGTTGCCACCAGGAAGCAGGATGGGAAGAAAGCAAGCTGGTGGAGGCAATGTGATGCTTTGTATAGTGGTGTCCATGCCTTGATGGGTCAGGGCTGTTTTGGCACCCAAAGGGGAACCTTCTCAATATTAGGTGGGTAATCATAATGTTATGCCTGATCGATGTATGATGCTTGTTTGCTTTGTCTAGTTAGAGGAACTGTGGGGACATGTGGGACTGTGCATGTACTACAATTTATTGTTATACCTTTGAGCTTCCTTTCCCAAATGTATAAAACTTGAAAAGCTAGCAGTCTGGAGTGCTGCCTATTATTTATTTACAATTCTTCGACATGCCCTTTAACCTCTTCAACAAAACTTCAGGAAATATTACAGCAAGACTTTAAACTTTTTTTTTTTTTTTTTTTACTCCCCTGAAGATCTGCAAGCCTCCAATCAGCATAATTCCGGGTTGAATATTGAACCCAGCAAATCAGATCGCTCATCTCTCTTAGTTTCCCTCTTTGTCCTCCTCTGCCTGAGCTTTGCCCCTTCTCCGGCCCCTGTTGGCTGTTTCTCCTAAAAAATGCATGGTATGGTTGACAGATTGCCGATCGATCGGCAGACGAGAGGAACAATTGATGAGTTTAAGCTCATCTCCTCGTCATTCTTCACACCTGTCACCGTCAGTGAAAATCTACAGCATCCTCTCCCAGCGTACATCTCACTGTCGGCACACGCATCTCATTTACTCGGCCAGCACAAGATTCAGCAGTTATCAGTCTGACACCGGCGCCTTTGCAGCTCAATTATTTAGGAGGGAAGGTGTCCGTAAATGAGGCACGTATTAGTCAAAGCCCTGGGCAGCCTGGTCTGTCACCAAAATTATTATTGCTTCCTTCTGCATTGAGCAAAGAACTAATTGTAAGAAAGCGTTGTCTTCCTAATACACCGACCACCCAGCTGATTTCACCAGCTAGTTGAAGATAATGTTCTTATAGCCTTGATGTCACTTCCTAACAGAAGGGAATTCACTATTTTTTAATAAATCCTTTTGTGACCAGAAATCATTGATGCCTAAATGCCGGGAATAATTTAGCAGCCTCAGCATGCACTGGTTAACTTGACAATAACTTTGATATTTTTTGAAAGGACATATAAGACTTTTTTCATAAAGCATTTTAATAAAATCCCTGCTCTAGTTTTTTGTTTTTTTGTTTTTTTTATTTAGGGCTGACAAGTGTGCAACAATGTAAAAATATATATACATATTTTCAGTTTTTTTTTAACTTCTGTATTGAGATTTGTTTATACTGTAATTATATTTCACAATTACAGTATTAAAAAGTAGCATCTGCAGACTGAAGATATATTCAGATATATTTTGCCAATTAAAGTAGAATTCCAGCCTTAGCCTAACTAGTCTTAAACCAGAGCTCCAGGTTCCTTCATAAAAAAATTAAAGTCAGCAACTACAAATACTGTAGGTGCTGGCTTTTAATATTAGGACACTTACCTGTCCACGAATCCAGTTGTGTCTTCACTCGAGCCGATTTTTCAGTCGGGTTTCGGGTGCTACGGTTGCCATCTTGGCTAAGAGAAACCATCAGTGAAGCCTTGTAGATTCACAGCCGGCTCCCTACTGCACATGCACAAAGCGCTCTGCGCTTTGGGAATGGCTCAGTGGCAGGGAAAGAAGGAGGGGGGGCCGAACTTCCGGATGAGTTTGCCACAGGGAAGTCAGCCGAAAGTAGGAGAGGGTACCTGTCAAAACCAAGTACCCCCCCCCCCCCCAAGGTGCCAAATGTGGCAGTGGAGGGGGGGAGGAGGCAAATAGGCAAATAAGCGGAGCTTCCCCTTGGGTGGAGCTCCTCTTTAAAGCCCAACTGCAAGCAAAAAAAAAGTTTTCCCATGCAGTGGGGCTGTGCTCGCCCTGCACAGGTTACCTGCTCGTTTCTGTCTAGGGGATTAGATAACAGAGATACATTTAACCCTCCCCACACAAGACTAGTCCCTGTGGCTCCCCCCCCCCCGCGGTCTAGCAGTCTTGTGCAGTGGACTGTTCCTGATGTCATCACTTCCATAGACCTGCTCTGGACATGAGGACGTCATGGACAGTCCACTGCTGGATCGTGGGGGAGTGTCGTTTGTGGGTGGAGCAGAGGATTGGGTGAGTTTACAGCTTTCTCCTCTCCCCATGACAAATCAAGCACTGCCCCACTTCATGGGAAAACTTTTTTTTTTTGCCCGGAGTTGGGCTTTAAAAATGTCCCTTTCCCCCCAACAGCTATGCTGACTAACCTGTGTAAAAAAAAAAAAAAAGTGTATACTTTATTACTTTACACTTTGTGTATACTTTATTACTTTACACTTTGTGTATACTTTATTACTTTATACTTCAGCTATTCTCAGTCTGCTTTGGTCTGGTCATGAGATCCCCTGTGTCAGCCTGCGGTGGCTGCAGGGGAGAGGAGAGAGCACTTGACAACAGCTAAGAATGCCTGGGAGTGGTGACATCACCCATAGGCTCCCATGCTCCCTCCACTCCCCTGCATTTGCTGCTGGCTGACACGGGTGATCAAGTATGTGGACTGGGGCAGCCTGAAAATAGGTAAGTATACTGTACAGTACATTTGCAAGATTAGTTAGCTTTATCTTGGAACTCTACATTAAAGGGAAATGTGTACATATGTACTGAATATAGGAGCGGCGATGTCACACATAGGCTCCCATGTCCCAGCCGTTGTTGGCGCTCCCTCCACTTCCCTTCAGCTGCCGCTGGCTGACACAGGGGATCTTGTGACCAGACTGAAGCAGGCTGAGAATAGGTAAGTATATACCTCTTTTTTTAAACAGGTTAGTCAGCATAGGTGTTAGCATGGGGGAGGGGACATTTTTAGGACTAGTAAGGGTGAGAGTGGAATTCCACTTTAAGTCTTCAACCTGCATGGGATCACAATGTCATGCCTAACTTAGTGATTACATGATTGATAACCATTTTAGAAGTTCTTGGTCGTGAACCTGAGCGATTCCAAATCGCAACAAGACGTGCGACATGCAATTGGGTGCCATTATTCTTGATGGCACCCAAAATGGGGTGTGATTCTGCCGCGATTGTTGCATGACAGAATCATCCGGTTTTGCAGCCAAACGCGTGTTGAATTGTGCTAAGCTTGTTGCCCAGAAAAGAGCAGGAGCTTTTTTTGGATGACAAATGCACATTGCAGTGAGTGGGGTGCCCTATGTGCAATCGCGGAATCGTGTGAAAATCGCCCAACAAAAATCGTGAGTGGGAATGCTCATTCCCGCTACACGATATGTGAATGGGGCCTTGAGGTGTGCCCAACTTAATGGGCGCTGACAGCTCATCACCCACAGAGGTACAGCAGGGACCGGGGTGTGAGAAGCATGTACGCATTGTTAGTTCACCTTTTCATTTTTTCAGAAAAGGTGAGTGTACACTTTAAGAGCCCATTTACACAGGGGCGACTTTGGATCCAACTTGAACTCGCCCCTAGTCGCCTCAAGTCACACGACATGATAAAATCAATGTAAGTGAATGAGAGCCGTCTTAATGCACAAGTCGCTCCTGTATTACTACAATCCGACTTCTAGGCGACTTGTACCCATTGATTTCAATGGAAGTCGCCTCCAAGTCCGATCACCGTTCATAGTGAGGCAACTTTACAGGAACGTTACAGGAACAAGAATGATGTCACAAGAGCTGATAAGCTCTGATTGACCACTTGTAAGTTCCCTGTCCTGGAGGCGACTTCAAGTCGTGTTGTAAGTCGCCCCAAGTCGCGCTGAAGTCGCCCCAAGTTGCGCTGTGATTCAGACTCAAGTCGTGTCCAAGTTGCCTCCCAAAGTCGCGCTGGAAGTCGTGTTGCCCCTGTGTGAATGGGCTCTTAAGCATAACTAAATCCAAGAGTATAAATGTATTTTTTTTTTTTTTGTCTAAGAACATTTTCATCAAGTATACTGAATTGAATCAAGAATAATTTCTAATCAGTCAATATTTTTAATTATCATTATTTTTTCAGTTGAAGCTATCCCAGATCTGATTTGGATAATACAATGACTGAAAAAGTTGATGCTGGCTTGTTTAATGTGATATCTTTTTACTGACCATTTTTGTTCGTTCATTTTCACATCCCAGTGTTTTCAGAGTTCTTTTCTAACAGTGAGGTCTGCCCATTTCTTCCTCCTAGTGCTGACTCTGCATTTCACTGTATACTAATCTCCATCATGTTCTCACTAACAGGCTGAATTGCAGAAATTAAAACAGCAAGCAATTGAGACACAGCAACTGATTGACAGCCAGAAGGCGGAAGAGAGGAGGCTCCTAAAAATTCTGTCTGATGCTGATGCAGAGAGACTTCGGCAGAAGAAAGAACTTGATCAGGTACTGTTATCTCTACCTACAACCAATCCACACACATTCTGTGACATTAAAGAATGTCTCCGCCCCAAAACTGGTTTTCTGTGGTTGCTGGCAAGGTGAACTACCTTTAAAGCTGAACTTCAGTAAGATAAAGAAGGCACAAATGAATGCCGCTCTTTATTCAATAGACGTGGCCGTCTCCTCTCGTGCCCTTCTCTTCTCATGCCCTTTTTTTCTCTTCTCCTCTCGTGCCCTTCTATCCTCTTCTCATGCCCTTCTCTACTCTTCCCCTCTCGTGCCCTCTTGGTCTTGCCTTCTCTTCCCTTTCTTGTGACCTCCTCTCTTCTTCTTCTTCTCTTCACAGGGGTTGGCCATCTGTGTTTTTTCAGTCTAGTTAAGTTTGTACCTATGGCTGTTTTTGTACCCAGGTGATCAGCGAGAGGGATATTTTAGGCACCCAGCTGGTCCGCAGGAACGATGAATTGGCTTTGCTGTATGAAAAGATTAAGATCCAGCAATCTATCCTAAATAAAGGAGAGAGTCAGTACAAACAGAGGATGGAAGACATTAGACTGCTCAAACTTGAAATCAAAAAGCTGAGGAGAGAGAAAGGAATCCTCACCAAGACTGTGGCCAATGTTGATGACCTCAGGTAAGGAGATCCTCATTGTAACCTTAATGTAGGGTGATGGTGGTTAATTTCTGAAGAGTAGTGGGCCCCAACTGCAGCCTGTGACACCATCGAAGGTGCCACAAATAATATTCAGTATATGCAATGCTACAGGACACTGCCAGAAATCGCACATATGTTACACAAAATGGTCGGAGACTGAGGGATATGCTAAAGGCATGGTTGGAAAGTGAGGACATACTGCAAGAGGCAGTCATCACTGTTGTGTACCCAGTGTAGCAGTACCCTCGTAAGGGCTGCTAATAGATTCTGTACCCCACTGGTTGCCCTGACTGCAAATCCTCCATCACCTCTGACACCCTGGGTTCAGTCATCTTACCAACTGTATCAATAATAAGGGACTCACACACTATCAGTTCAAATTCTTTACTGTATTAATTAGAACACAGAAAAATGTAAAACACACACTGCGAATGGTAAAAGGTATTTTTATCTGAACACTATAACTCTCTTTATGAAAGGCAAACTTAGTGATTTGAACCCTTCAATGGCTAATAAAACACAAAGTACACAGTATGATTCAAATACGATTAGACCTTACCCAAATAACACAAAACTTTTGTGAACAGGTCAGCAGAAGGAGGAGGGAACTGGCCCTTTATTTCCTATGTCAGGCTCACTCCCTTCTGTTTCCTCAACCCACAGGCCATTAACAATATTACAACCTGTAAACAATATGCAAACTATTGTGTTAGCCTCCCTGGCGGTTTTCCCGAGTGTGGCTCGGGGTTAAAATTCAGTACCATTAGCGGTAACCCCGAGCCACACTCGGGATCGCATTGCAGGATCCTGGAGCGGCGTTACTTACCTTGTCCCCGGGATCCTGCGATGTCACCCGCAGTGTCCGAGGGCTCCGTCCTCCTCCGAAGCCTCTCCGTGCCAGGCTCCGTTCCCTGCGAGCGGCGTGACGCACGGGGGCGGAGCCTGGCGGCAAATTAAAAAAAAGTAAAAATCATAACACATACAGTACTACAGTCTTACAGATTACATTACTGTATGAAATGATTTCACATCCCTTTTGTCCCCAGTGGTTTGGCCCATGCCCTGCATGCAGTTTTACACTGTTCTTTCTGCCTGGAAACTGGAGATTGTCCATAGCAACCAAAAAGTGTCCCTTTACGTCAAAAGTGGCTTTAGACCAGCTAGAAAACAGCGATAGTAAATTAGAACACTTGCAGAATTGAGCGATAGTGAATTGTGGGGAAATTTATTTTATTACTATTTTTTTTTTTTTTTTTAATTATTTATTTTTATTTATTATATTATAATTTATGTTTTTGTGTTTCAAACTTTATCATACCCGGGATATCTACTAGACTCTGGTTTGGACAGATTTAAGTGTGTTATTGTTAAGATTTACAGACCTACAATATAAAACGCCAAATTTCCATGCAAAATAATGGTACCGCTTTCAGCACCTAAAATCCGAAATAATCATACCGCCAGGGAGGTTAAAGTTGGCTGGCTGCTTTAAATAAAGTTCCAGAAAAATAAGAACAGACCCTCTGTGCTAAAATTACTTTAGTCACTTGAGCAGATGAAGAGAGGGTAAAAAAAAAAGGTTGTAGTGCTACTCCTTGAAATCCAGAAGTCTTCAGCTAGCTTTGTAATGATGTGATTAAAGGAATCCTTGGCAATAGGGTATAACAAATTTAGTGGATCTGTAGTGTATCCTTATTTTACTTTAAACTGTTCCTGTATGATTTTAACTGTGTGGTATCCGGTCAGATTAAGTAGCAAAGATGTGAACAGGCATAGATGTCTGCATACAGTGTCCTAAAGAATATATGAACTAGCTTCCAGTGGCACCACAAGTACCAGCAAACTGGGCAGAGCAAATAGATGTCTGTATGCAATATTCTCAATAATCTAATTGGGCTATGCCTGCTCACCACACTGGATAAAGAAGCTGCTGAAGCAATGCAGGTGATGGATGAGACTCTTTCAGGAACTCCCTTTGGATCCTGGCTCTGGGAAATGGCGTCTGGCGTCCACCACAGCACACCGTGGCCTACCCGGATCTGAAGTGCAGGCATCGCTGGATAACCTGGAACAGCCTCCGGTCTGCTGGGGAAGAAACAATGCTGTCCGCAGAGGTCCCTCCGGGTGCAGCTGAACGGCTCCCCTGTCAGAAACCATGAAATCAGACCGAGACAGAAGTACAGTTAAATCACCCTTGTTTAATAATAAAAGTAAAATAGGACAAACGTAATCAAAACATAGCCTGTTATCTATTAGTTTTAGTCATAGTCTTTGACTAAAGTGCCATTTTAGTTTTAGTCCCATTTTAGTCATTGTATTTTAGTTCGACTAAAATCTCCAGTACATTTTAGTCTAAGAAAATATAATTTTAGTCAACTAATATCGAATGTGTTTAGTTAAATTGTAATGCATTATTTAAGCATTTCCAAACTCATTATATACTCCTGGAGTAAAAAAATGGAATATCATGTTATTATTTATGGTATTAAAGTGGTTGTAAACCTATTTAAAAAAAAAACTAACACCTGCAAGACAAAGGCAAAATGAGCTAGTGTGCATAGCATACTAGCTCATTATGTAATACTCACCTGAGATTGAAGTCCTCGCTGCGGTGCCTGTATACAGCACCGGCCAGAGACATCACTCCCAGCCCCCGGGGGTTACTTACGGGTATCGTGGCTCCGGTGCTGTGATTGGCCTGAGCCACGATAACGTCACTCCCGCGCATGCGTGCGGTAACGGCACACTCACTGAAGCAACAGCACATACGTGGCGTTGCTTCAGTTTGTGTAAGTGCGCATGTGCTGATGATGTCGGCACATGCAAATACAGGGGATATCTCCTAAACCGTGCAGGATTAGGAGATATCCTGGGTAGCTACAGGTAAGCCTTATCATAGGCTTACATGTAGCGAAAATTGGTCTGTAAGGGTTTACAACCACTTTAAGGTTTGAACAAACTCACTGATACAGATTTAGCCGGTTTGCACTGTCTGAGGAGGCCTGTAATGCTGCAGAGTGCTCTGGACGGTGGTCTGAGGAGGCCAGTAATGCTGAACAGTGGTCTGAGGAGGACTGTAATGCTGCACAGTGCTCTGGATGGTGGTCTGAGGAGGCCTGTAATGCTGCACAGTGGTCTGGACGGTGGTCTAAGGAGGCCTGTAATACTGCACAGTGATCTGGACGGTGGTCTGAGGAGGCCTGTAAACCTGCAGAGTGCTCCGGACGGTGGTCTGAGGAGGCCTGTAATGCTGCACAGTGCTCTGGATGGTCGCTGAGGAGGCCTGTAATGCTGCACAGTGCTGGATGATGGTCTTCTGAGGGATGGCCTGTAATGCAGTGCCCTGGATACCACTGCCAGTGGTCAGAGGAGGCCTGTAGTGCTGCACAGTGCTTGATGGATGGCCTGTAATCCACAGTGATCTGGATGCCACTACCAGTGGTCAGAGCAGGCCTGTAATGCAGTGTGCTCTGAACAGACGGTGGTCTGAGGGGAGGCCTCAGGCCTGCTGTAATTGTACCACAACTGTTATTACAGTACATTTACTGTCTGCTCTGCTCTGGGTGCCTGGCTGCATGGTCGTCTCATCAGGAGTCGGGACTCGGGAGACCTGGCTGGCCTTTAATGCACAGTGCTGCTCTCATGCTCACTCTCAGGTCTCTGGCAGTCATCTCAGATGTAGCTCCGTGAAAAGAAGGAAGTTAGTTCACGAGGTTAAACGTCTCTGCCTCACATTTTTCGTCCCATTTACATTTGTTAACAAGAACGGATCTGATTTCCATCATAGTTTTTGTCAGTAGACAAAAATGCGCTGTACTTTTTGTTTAGCTTTCGTCACTGTAAAAATGCCGCTGACGAAATCTTTGACAGAAACGTTGTCGGTGACAAAATTAACACTGCCTGGGATGGAGGCAACCGAGTACTAGGAGAGGCCAAAATCCAAGAAGTGCCAAGAGGGTTCCCCAAAAAAAGGTTAAAGTATTAAATGAAAATAATATAATAAAAATGTGACATTATAAAAATTATTTTGGCCTGACGGTATGCAGAACTAGAGCGATGAAGACAGCAGTGAACACAGGAAATTTGATAGGGCTGTCATGTTGAGCTTTGCCCCAACAATGTTCTCTCCTATTATCCCATAGAAGAATAGTGTAAATCAGATTACATAACTTTAAATGATAATAATAATAATTTAATTATTTAAATGAGTATACATTGAATAAATACATTTCAATGTAATACATTTAAAGTCATTCTAAAGGCAGAAGGTTTTTTATCTTAATGCATTCTATGCATTAAGATAAAAAACCTTCTGTGTGCAGCATGCCCGCTTTAAATTTTGGCCTCTCAATGTCACGACCTGTATCAACTTTCCCTGGATCCTGGTCTGACAGTATACAGAACCAGAGTGATAAAGGCAGCAGTGAACACAAGACATTTGATATTAATTATGATAATAGTTAAAGGAGCTGTAAAAGCAGAAGGTTTTTTTTATCATAATGCATTCTATGCATTAAGATAAAATACCTTCTGTGTGTAGCAGCCCCCCCCAGCACCCCCCAATTACCTGGAGAAAAGGAGAGGGGGCGGGAGGAAGCCCCCTAAAAAAGAAGGTCCGCTCAAGAACAACTATTGTGAACCTAAATAACTTTATTGTGTCATAATACTTGATAGAACAAATATCCACTACCATGTGTATTTAAAAATAGGGCAGAAGTCCTATTGTGTGCTGGTGGCCACCACAGACATTACACATACATCACAATTTCATGCGCTCACACTCATCTAAATAATGTCACTAAAGACCCGGGTCTGTGCAATTTCCATAGAGTTCCAAAACTAGAGTAGCTGTATGAATAATAGACCTTCGGTCCTTCTTAAATAAAGTGCAAGTGCTAATGATAGGTGAGGGTCCCTTCAGATGTAAACCGATGGTCAATTAGACATATATATGTCAAACCGACAACGTGGAAAGCAAGGGAGTCCTGGTTGGATTAGTAAAGGAATGGCAACTCCGAAAGGGCAAGTTCACATTTTATGCATAGAAGATGGACGGAGAATGGCCATAGAAAGAGTACCTCCTATGTGTAAGGGTACAGTTTAGATCATCGTCTGACGTCTTCAATGATGGGGTGATAGAGCCCAGGAGTATTGCCGATGGCCGCACTGGTGTGGGTTGAGGACACGTTCATGCGGCGTGTTGGTCTGTTGTGGTCATGAACTATTGCTTCCGGATCTCCTCCAGCGAGATGTAAGGTGAGTCGCAGGGTTCAGACGTTTTGGCGTTTCATACCTAGTTGGTCAGGTAATTGGAGGAGACGCTCAATGTCAGTATCCACCGCAAGGACTCAACCTAACGTCCGAGATCCAATCGGGACGATCGGGATGTTCACATCCAGTCAAGGGGGTGTCCTCATTGATGTGTGAGGGTCTGTGTGCCACCTGCACACGGGTTAGATGCTAGGCGCTTACGCATTTCGCTTGTTTCCAAGCTTCTTCAGAGCTAGTGTGGTCCCAGTAGCAGGATGTTTAAATAGCCATACGGCTAGTATTCAATTTCCTGTCATTATGATCAGCACCTGGATACCATAGCCTAACCATGATTGCATTCACCAATATGTGCCAATCACACTCATGCATACTTCTATGTTACGAATTCAGACAAACCATTGATGGTAGTGGATACATAGAGATTCGATCTGATCGGCTTGTGTATGTGGTCAAATTCAAATATTCCACTTCCCACCATTATAGAGAGAGGTAGGAGGGACTTGTCAGACAATTGCTGTTAATGCGCGAGGCCATAATCAGAGAGTGCTGCGTTGTCAATCTGATCGGTGCGTGTATGGCCATATGATGGACACAGAATAAGATAATATAAAAATATAATCTCAAAATAGGAGGGGACAGTCTGTCATTTCAGTTAGATTACATCTCACACGATATATACTATCATCCAAACGAAGGATGAAAAAATCGTTGCAATTAAGCAAGCTGATCAATTAGTATATGGCCAAATGATGGACACAAAAGGAATGAAACAGTTGAAATGAGGAAGGAAACCGGCTGTCATTTCAATTAAATTGAATTACAACTCACATCTTGTGTATTGTCATCCATGCATGGGACACAAACATTATTACCAATGAAGTTGCAGATAAAATCGCATATGATAGCTGCATATAGAATAATTTCAGGCGGTCTGGATATACAGTTACATTTATGTATTCCGATATCAGTGTCTCTGCATGGGATGACAGGGTGGTATGTTATACAAATTATTGTTGAGATATAAAGCCCCTAGTCAAGAGTTGGATGAATTTAAGGTGTCCCCTCCCCCTTTTCTCTACCCCCCAATTACCTACCTGAGCTCCATCTCTCTCCAGCATTGTCCACGATCAACTCAGCTATCCAGTACACTCCTCCTGATTGGCTGAGACAGCAGCGGCACTATTGTCTCCCACGGCTGTCAATCAAAGTCAGTCAGTCAATCATGGGAGAGAGGGGGTGGGGCCAGGTCGGGGCTCTGTTTCTGAATGGATACACGGAGCTCTGACTCGGCTTGGGTGACAACCTGTAGCAAGCTGCTGGCTGAGGGGCACTCAAAGGAGGGAGGGGCTAGGAGCAGCAAAGAGGGACCCCAGAAGAGAAGGATCCAGGCTGCTCTGTGCAAAACCAACTGCACAGAGGAGGTAAGTATAGCATGTTTGTTATTTAAAAAAAAAAAAAAGCGAGCCTTTACAATCACTTTAATATGTGGTTGTATTCTACATTTTGTCTAAATAAAGCTAAAATGGCGTCTTGAGCTTTGTGTGATAAACAACTTCCATAACTTAGATTGGAGTAAACAACTGGAAGGGGACATTGCCTGGCATTGTGCCCTAATTTGCCATTTGTATGCTATGTTTGCCATTAATATGAGTGATGTGTCATAAGAATCCTATACAAGTGACGCTCTGATAAGAGTCACCAGAGCATGCACTGTACGGCCTTGTATGTGTGTGCTCTCCGTAATTACGTAACAAATAAACATAATTTGGAACTTTATCTCGTCTAGGGGTTATTTTACAGGTTTTCTACAAAATAAGGAACTTGAGATAAAAATCCCTATACAATGGAACTGTCATGTTAAGGTAACAATGATCTCTCCTATTATCCCATAGAAGAATAGTGGAAATCAAATGAATTGAATTCAAATAAATGAAAAAAATAATTATAAAAAGCATAATAATAAATTAAATACATTATTAATAATTGACTAAATAAATATAGATTTAATAAATGAAAATAATAATGATAACACATTAAAATAATAATAATACAAAATTAAATAAAGAATAATAATAAATAAATGTGCATGATGGTGGTGGTGTTTGGAGGGTTTTGTTAGGAATAAAAGTAGGGGGAGTTTAAAAGGAGTTGTAAACCCTCAAGGTTTTTCACCTTAATGCATTCTATTCATTAAGGTGAAAAACCTTCTGTGGTGCAGCTGCTCCCCAGAGCCCCCCCTTTTACTTACCTGAACCAGATCGTTCCAGCGACAAAAACAAGCCCAGCAGCTCCAGCCACTGTATCGGGTCCTCATTTGATAGATTGATAACAGCAGGAGTTGATAGATTGATAACAGCAGGAGCCATTGGCTCCTGCTGTTATCAATCTATCAAATGAGGACCCGATACAGTGGCTGGAGCTGCTGGGCTTGTTTTTGTCGCTGGAACGATCTGGTTCTGTCGCTGGAATGATCTGATTCAGGTAAGTAAAAAGGGGACCCGATACAGTGGCTTCTGCTGCTGTCAATCAATTCCAGTGACATGGGAGCCGGGGGGCGGGGCCGAGTCCTGCTGTCTGTGTCAATGGACGCAGCAGCAGGACTCAGGAGCGCACCACAACGAGTGCCCCCATGGAATGCGGCTCTCTGTGGGGGCACTCGATGTGGAGGAGGAGCGAGGAGCGCTGGCGGGGGACTCCAGAAAAGGAGGATTGGGGCCATTCTGTGCAAAATCCTTGCACAGAGCAGTTAAGTATAATATGTTTGTTATTTAAAGAAAAACAAACCTTTACAAACATTTTAATGTTCACTTTACATTCTGGCCTCTCAAAGTCATGACATTAATCAGCTTTCACTTTGACCCAACCTGACAGTATACAGAACCAGAGTGATGAAGGCAGCAGTGAACACAAGAAATGTGATGGGGCTGTCATGTTTAGCTTTGCCCTAACAATGATCTCTCCTATTATCCCATAGAAGAATAGTGGAAATTAGATGACATCTCTTGTACACTTTATTATCCCTATCTCCTTTCAGCTGGTCATTTGCAGAGCCCTGACATGATAACCCGAGGCTGCTCCCAGCTTTCTAATACTGCAGTGGGAAGTTTAAAAACCGTCAGAGTCAAACTCTTGTCCTTTTAAATGATTCATCTGAGCAACAAAAGCAGCATTTGCAAAGTCAACCGCTCCACCGTGAAATAATTGGCTGCTCCCACCCAATTAAAATTCCCATCGCAGGCAGGCAGCGCACAGCTTCACCTTACCTGCAAGACCTTCTTCAAGTGGAGTGACTGGCAGCCTTTTAAAGCGATAAATGCAAAATGATTTGAGCGTTTGCCAGGCTTTGTCCTTCTGCAGCATCTCAGCCTGACAGCAAACAAATTTGACATGTGAACCTTAACTCAATTTTTTTTAGTCTAGATAGACGTTCAGCCAGCTGTTGCATTTATAGCAGATCTCTTTAGAGAGAACCAGCCACAGGCCGGCTAATGCACAAATCAAAATATCCTATCCAGGCAAGCAGCTAAATACACAGAGGAAAATACATATATGGTATATATATATTTTTTTTTTATCTGCCAAAGTTTGTATTTCTGTCTATCCCGTCCTTAGATTTACACAACTCTGCCACACAGCACAGCCCTACTGGCAGGGCAGGAGACCTGATTTTTTTTATGCTGTGATAAGCAGCACTTTTAGGTCAGGTCCCTCCCCCAGCCTGTGATTGGACAGTGAAAGGAGAAGCAACAGATTTCATCCTACTCTCAGCATGTCGCTTATTAGCACATGAGCATTGCAGCACAGCCGATTGACTCCTTGTGCTGCCTGTCCCTCTCCCAGTCTGAGCTATGCCATACAGGTGATTGCAGGAGGCTGATACCAGGTCAGATTCAGGTAATTACACTGCCTACATTACCCTGTTTCCACCCACATAACACATATGTGCAACAGCAAAAGGGTGGGCTTGAAAGCCCACACAAAAAAAGAATGAATGTAGGCGCAACCAGGTCCAGACGCCTCACAACCCATAAAGTGAGTCCAAATGTATTAAGTTATGAAAAGTCCAGAATAGTCCGTTCACCAGGGCTACCCAATCCAATGAGCAGAAGCAGGCGCTGTATATATGATCAGACAAAAAGGAAAACACTTTTTTTTTCATCAAGAAAAGTTTTATTGAACAAGAAAAATCATCCATTAAGACAATAGCATACAAGACAAGTTATTGATATAATGGGTAGTATGTTATGAAAAGAAAAATTTTCCTTTTTTTTAACCTTTACATGTAAGCATTTCTTAGAGACATAAACATAGAGCAACATGACTGCTAACTGGGACAAACAGTTGTTAACTTCGGGGAGTGCTGTATAGTTATCATTAAAGTACCATGTTACATCATTGTGAAGTCATACTATAGTTTCAGGAGCCTTAAGCCACCTCTCCCATATTTTATCATACTTGGAGGGACATCCTCTATGGGAATAGACAAGTTTCTTGTACAGTAACGTGTTATTTACTTCCACTATCCAGTGTGAGAGTTCTGGTGGGGTGGGTCTCACCCATACCCTGGCTATGACCTTCTTTGCTGAGAATAGGGTTTCATGTAGAAATATTTTGGTGAACTTATCTCTGGTTCTGGAAAAATTCCCAGTAGGCAAGGTTTGGGCTGCACTGTTATAGAGGATCCCATATTGTCATGCAAGAATCCTACCACCTGCGTCCAATATGTCTGTATTTTAGAGCACTGCCAGAGGAGATGATAAAATGAACCCCTGGCCTGACTACACATTGGGCAGCTTGTGGTCTGATTAGGCCTGTACCTAGCTATTTTGAGTGGTGTAAGATACGATCTGTGTAATATGAAGATCTGGGTAAGGCGGTCAGATAGCTTGGGAGAGACCAATTTGCATGTATCGAGAGCTTCGCTCCATTCTTCGTCCTCTAAGGCAGTGGTCATCAACCCTGTCCACAGGGCCCACTAACAGGCCAGGTTTTGTGTATTACCTTGGGGCGATGCAGACTAGAATACTGCAATCACTGAGCAGCAAATGATATCACCTGTGATGTATTTCAGTTATCTTGCAAACCTGGCCTGTTAGTGGGCCCTGAGGACAGGGTTGATGACCACTGCTCTAAGGGACCCGATTTTCCCTCCCATCTAGTCTCTAACATTTATGCTGTCATGGTTGACTGCATAAGTGATAGCATGCTATCAAACTGTGAGATCAGTTTCTTGGGGTCTGGGCATTTTATTGCCTCCATTAGGGGATTGTTAGCAAAGGGGGTGTTATTTGCTGGAGAAAGGAAAACACTTTAATAAAACCAAAAATGGCCACTCACATAATGTAAAGATCTGAGAGGTAATGTCTGCCAAAGAGCCACCAGGGTCTGTTGCCACAGTAGTGGATGTATAGAGATTTATAGAGATGTATAGAGAAGCTGGCCAGAATCTTCCAACGTGGCACTGGATTGCAGTGTGGCCCGCTGTCTCTGCGGGATGACGTCACCGCTGTTTATTCCCCTCCCGGTGACATTATCCCACAGATGCTGTGGGCCGATATTAAAGCATTTATACAGTCTGCACTTAGAGGTGCTTTTTCTTTTTGTTTGACCCCCAAAGATACAAATGCTGGCAGATACTTCTGTGCTGAGATCGCAATCACTGTGCACTCCCAGCACTGAGATCAAACTGTCAAAGACCGCACTCTGTTCCAACTAACGATCGCTAGCCAGAGAGACAGGCTCCTGATCATGTGACCTTTTAGACAGCCAATCACAGTGGTCACACGAGCATTCAGAACTTTTTAAAGGGACACCGGAGCAGGCAGGAAGGGGTTAAAAAATAAATTTAACCTCTTGCCAACCATGTAATGCATATATTTGGCAGTAAGAAAGGTGGGCCTTAATGCCCAGCCACTGCACATATGTGTCCATGGTGGCCTTAGGTTGTATGCTAAAAGCAATCTTATTGCATGTTCCCAGCACACTGATCGAGATGTCACCATAAGCTCTTGGTTAAGGCTTCTGATCGGGAGCCAGCAGTGTGGTTGAGAGTCAATCACAGCAGTCACAAGACACAGAAGCCATTTAACTGCAAGGTCTGTTTTAATAAGTCTTAATAAGGTCTACATCAGTATATACAGAGCAGATGCAGATTTGCAACTGCACTAAAGTCTGCTAAATTCCTTGTATATATTTTATCTGGATTTCTTCCTAAATTGGTATGTATGATACTTTACAGGCGGGAGCTCTATCACATGCAGCGGGAGCTGCTAAAAGAAAGGACGCGGTGCAGGGCCTTGGAGGAGGAGCTGGAGAACCCTATGAATGTCCACAGATGGAGAAAACTAGAGGTATAAAAATTGGGCTTGTTGAAGTGGTATTGACGTGTATTTCCAGGCAAATGCAAACATTTGGCAATGCCACGGTTAAAATTTAAAGTGATTTTATAGAATGAAGGTTTTTTTTTTTACCTTAATGCATTCTCTGCATTAATGTAACAAAGCTTCTGAGTGAGTGCAGCTTCCTCCCTTAAACCTACCTGAGCCCGATCTCAATCTAGCTCTGTGCTCAGGAGCATCGGCTCTCTCCCTCCTCATTGGCTGAGAAACAGCAGCGAGAGCCATTGCCTCCTGCTGCTGTCAATCACTGCCAGTGAGCAGGGGGCGGGGCCGAGCAGTATGAACCAGAGAACTACATAGACGCATACAAGTAAAATCAACCAGACCATATAATCCTAACTAGAAGCAGCTGTAGTACTGAGGGTAAATTTACCAAATCCCAAAACATAAATGAAAATAAAAGGCAGCACAGCGCATAAATAAATACTAATAAAAACAATCAATAAACGTCCATATGTCAATTGTAAATGAAGAAAAAATCCAGCAATTCCTCCGGTGACTCAAGTGACATGGAAAGCAAGTAGAGTGACTGTAGTGAAAGGAACCTCCACCTTCGGTAACACAAGCCGCTCACCTCTACAGATGGACCCCTGAGTGAATCAGTCAGGTCTAAACAGCGGTTTCCTCACAGGGATATAGGCAGGAGGAGATGCATATAGGACTGATCAAACATCGGCAATAGGTACGCTTGCAGTAATCACATGAAAGAGATGTAAAAGAAATCTAGTGCTCTCTGAATACTGCTTAAAGGTTTATTGTAAAAAACAGTAGGAACACTTACAAACATTGCACTGTGCCCCAGTGCGAAGGATACGAGCATAGGAATGGATGGATGATCCACGAAGGATCACCACGTGACGGCATCACCACGTGACAGATCGTGACGTCACCCGCGCTCTGCTCGTCTATCCTTCGTGGATCATCCACGAAGGATCCTGACTGATTCACTCAGGGGTCCATCTGTAGAGGTGAGCGGCTTGTGTTACCGAAGGTGGAGGTTCCTTTCACTACAGTCACTCTACTTGCTTTCCATGTCACTTGAGTCACCGGAGGAATTGCTGGATTTTTTCTGCATTTACAATTGACATATGGACGTTTATTGATTGTTTTTATTAGTACTTATTTATGCGCTGTACTGCCTTTTATTTTCCTACATAGACGCATAGCCTGTGCCTCAAATGTCCACGCAACAACTCCCCTTCTTACTGTAGATTGACAGTGGGACCCAGAGCTCAGGCAGCACCAGGAAGAGAAAGGGGTGATTGGACTTAAAGTTTTGTCCTTCCAGGGATGTCACAATTAAGTTCAGGCATCCCCACTGTCTACCCTCAACTGGGGGCATGATCCTGGTGGAGCAGAGAGAAAGGGGTTGTGCAGATATAATGAAGGGCGATGTCATTAAAGAGTCAGTAAATTCAACATGCATTCCTTAACTAGAGATTCTTCAATACAATTATCTGTTTGTGTTCTTTTTTTCCTTTTAAACCATTGCAGTAAGTAGTAAATAACTGGTGATCCTGCCAGTTAACCTGCACTTCCTCATTCCCAGTGGCAACTCTCTGTAGGCTGATCTTCCCTCTGCAGGATTGCCACCCCTGTGCACATGCTCCGCAGCATCCTCTGTCCCCCTCATCTTCCTTATACCCAGATCACAGACAGGAATGCCTGGAGGGCACAGCTCTCACTGGGTGAGTGACAGCAGCTGCTCACTGCTTAGCCCCATCCACAGATCCGGCCATGCAATGGGGAAAAGAAGGTAGATTGGATGATTGACAGTAGATCATATGTGGTTTAACCCCACCCATAGAGTGGAGCCGTGCAGTGGAGAAAAGAAGAACGATCACATGACCTGAATAGAAAAGTAAAAAAATTGTATTTCTGCTAATTAGAATGCTGTGATTGAAGGGTAGATTGTTTTTGGTCTTCCCAGCCTATATACCTAGAGCAGTGGTGGTCAACTTTCTTGATATGGGGAGCCTTACGTGTGACTCTCAAAGGGCAGCATATAAAATGCAGAGATGGTCAGAGGCTGCTGCAGGCATGGTGCAAGAGATGGTAAGAGAATGCAGATACACTAGAGGAGAATGTCAGAGAATGCAGATATACTACAGGAGATGATCAGAGACTGCAGACATACTACAGGAGATGATCAGAGACTGCAGACATAGTACAGGAGATGATCAGAGACTGCAGACATTACAGAAGATGGTCAGAGACTGCAGACATACTAGAGGAGATGGTCAGAGACTGCAGACATACTACAGGAGATGATCAGAGACTGCAGACATACTACAGGAGATGATCAGAGACTGCAGACATTACAGAAGATGGTCAGAGACTGCAGACATACTACAGGAGATGATCAGAGACTGCAGACATACTAGAGGAGATGATCAGAGACCACAGACATACTACAAGAGATGGTCAGAGGCTGTGGACATGACTGCATTCATTTTCTTTTTTTTCCTCTTTACTTTCACCTAGTGATCTGCTCAGGAAGGCCAGTTATAGACAAAGCAATTTTCTTTGTTTCAGGAAAGAAATTTGTTTGATTTCCCCATTAACACAGACAGTGTTGACAGGGGAATCCCTCCTGTGAAGCCATCATGCTCTCCTGACGGGGAAACCGTCCCTGCTGGGAGAACACAGTGATTATTGCTAGAGGCTATAACAGTGGTTAGCATTAATTGCATGTAGAATCTGGCAGGCTGGTTGTACCCAAGTTGATTGATTGAGCTTGCCCATACATGGTTTCGAAATTCGTCCAGTTCCTGCTGAACAGTCTGAGATTCGAACCATCTATGGCCTGCTGAAGTCTGTTATTTTTCACCTTCCTTTAACAGACCAAGCTGTCCAGCAAAAGTGGCAGTTAGAAGGTTGACATGAACCATTTACCACTGACAGGGTTGCATACAGTGATCAGTTTTTATTCATTTATGTAAAACCTTTATCCCAAACGAAAAAAAAAAACACTTGCTGTAACTACTTACAGTGTTTGCTGGAGTTTGGCTTCAATTTGTTACTCAGGTCCATCTAAATCTGCTAGTGCATCTAACAACACCCTCCCCCCAGATTGACAATGCTGCTGTCCAAATGTGTGCCCATAGCTCCTCCATCCAGAATGGAGACACCCTATTTTACTAGTATTTTACTAGCTGGATCACTAGATGAAAATAAAGGGAACAAAACCCTTGAAAAAGAAAACTACAGCAGTCACCACATTTATAAGTTGCAATATATACATTTTTTTTGGGGGGGGGGGGGGGGGTTCATACCGCTTTAAAGACACATTTAATAAAATATAAAAATAGTAATAAAAAAACAAAAGGTATCAGTGGAGCAGTTTGTAATGTTATAGAGACCGGGATTACATTTACTTTAATTTGAGATCTATTCATAGAATAAGGTTTCTGTACATAGTATGAGTTCTAGCAATCGTCGCCATACACCGGATCAGCCTGAGTGATGGATGATTAATGCACTTCTATTTTAATTAAGCCTGACGATATGTTTTCCACAACAGGCCAGTGACCCCAGCACCTATGAGCTCATCCAAAAGATACACACTCTGCAGAAACGTCTCATTAGGAAAACCGAGGAGGTGGTGGAGAAGGAGCTGCTGCTACAGGTAAGACAGTTGTTATACTCGGCCGATTAGCCCCTTTTGTCCTCTCCATCCCGATCGAGCAATCGTGGCTAAACGCTGCTCATCACCAGCAGGGGGGGGGGGGGGCAGCGGGCTTGGGTCTCCTGGTTGAATGACATTGATATCTCCACCTCTCAGCTATGGTAGTGGCCCTGTGTCGTCTATCGCTGTGCTCCGTCGTACAACCAGTAAAGCCTTTGGGTTTAAGGGCCCCTGCAGATGAAACCGATATTTCAGATTTGAATGGTGGGGCACTAGTCTTCCTATTAACACCATTGACGGAGCACTATTCCTCCCACTGACACCAACAATGGGGCACTAGTCCTCTCACTGACACTAATGATGTGGCCCTTTTTCTCCATCCAATACCAACAATGGATCACTATTCCTTCCACTGACACTAATGATGGGGCACTATTCCTCCCACTGACACGAGGGATGGAGCAATGTTCCTTCCCCTCCACCAATGATAGAGCACTATTCTTCCAATGACACCAGCGATTGAGTACTACTCCTTCCACTGACAACGATGGAGCACTATTCCTCCCACTGATATAAATGATTGGGCATTATTGCTCCCTCTGACACCAACTTAGGGTCACTGTTCCACCAATGATGGAGCACAATTCCTTCCTCTGACACCAG
This sequence comes from Aquarana catesbeiana, assembly GCF_042186555.1. NCBI lineage: Eukaryota > Metazoa > Chordata > Amphibia > Anura > Ranidae > Aquarana > Aquarana catesbeiana. The sequence goes on along the minus strand of NC_133331.1, from coordinate 67,811,438 downwards.
TGATGGGACACTATTCCATCCGCTGACACCAATGATGGGGTACTATTCCTCCTACTGACTCCAATAATGTGACACTATTTCTCCCGCTAATGCCAACGATAGAGCACTATTTCTCCCACTGATATATTAGTGCTCCCTCCGACACCAACAATGGTTCACTGTTCCATCCACTGACACCAGTAATGGGGCAGTATTCCTCCCACAATGATGGGGCACAATTCTTTCCTCTGAAACCAATGATGTGGCACTATTCCATCTACTGACATCAATAATGTGGCGCTATTTCTCCCACTAATTCCAACGCTGGGGCATTATTCCTCCCACTGACACCAACGATGGGCGCTATGTAATTTTTTTACTCCCACTGACCACCAAGCCTAAGGTACTGTTTACTCTCACTGATGTTGGGGCATTTTCAACTCCCTTTGGCTACAGTCTGTCCCTCCTAAAGTCTGAGGGACAGTAAAGTGGCCCTTTGTTTAAAAAATTTAGAAACCTCTGATTTAGGATGTCACCGTTACTGCTCGGTGCGTCACTCCTTTACTTACCCATGGGTTTGTGTTGTGACATTCTACAGCCAGAGTTTTCATCTTCATGTATTAAAGCCCAACTCTGGGCAACTAAAAGATATCCCCTGCAATGGGGCTGCGCTTGCACTGTAGGGGTTAGTTGCTCATTTAGGTCTAGGGCAGTGGTTCTCAACCTCACTAGTGCCGTGACCCCTTGATAAAATTTCCCAAATTGTGGGGACCCCTAACAGCAACATTATTTGCATAGTGTGGGTTGTCAGCACCCAATGCAAGACAAGTAATTTGCACCCCTAACCCATGGACATTTAGCGCTCCCTGAGTCTCTTCAACTCATACAGTATTAAAACCCCTTATGGTAGATTTTAGGATCTACCACTCCTTCTCTTAGTTGTCCTTTCATAATTTCTTGTTTTTTTCCCCATCCCTCTCTCTAGCTGCCTTTCTTGTTCTTTCTCTTATTCTTTCTCTCCCCTTTTCTTTGTTCCTCCCCCTTTTTTTTCTCTCTCTTCCATGTATTCTCTATTTTTATTCCTCCTCTTACTCCGTGGTGGTGGGGGAATGGGATGAGTGTCAGTGCTGGTGGGGGGTGGGATCAGTGGCAGTGCTGGTGGGGGGGGTGGCATCAGTGGCAGTGCTGGTGGGGGGGTGGCATCAGTGGCAGTGCTGGTGGGGGGTGGCATCAGTGGCAGTGCTGGGGGGTGGCATCAGTGGCAGTGCTGGTGGGGGGGTGGGATCAGTCAGTGGCAGTGCTGGTGGGGGGTGGGTGGGATCAGTGACAGTGCTGGTGGGGGGGTGGGATCAGTGGCAGTGCTGGTGGGGGGTGGGATCAGTCAGTGGCAGTGCTGGTGGGGGGGGTGGGATCAGTGACAGTGCTGGTGGGGGGGGGGGGATCAGTGGCAGTACTGGTGGGAGTTCTGATCAGCCAACTTGGGAGCCCTTGATCAAGATCATCTGCTGATCTGAGAACTGTAATGAGGACTTTTAATGGCAACTATAATCACAGGTAGTGTTACTCACTGTGTCTCCGGTTTCACTGTATCTTTGACTTTGTGCTGTCTCGTAGCCGAAATCAGGAGATAGGGTCTCCTCCAGCCCCTGCCACTTCACATTCCTCACCAGTCAGCTTACCTCTAGTCTCTGCACCCCAGCCATTCGGTTCCTGGGGCCCACGGCTGCGAAGAGGCTGAGTGGGCAGCCGCGGGCTCCAGGAACTGCCCAGCTGGATGGCCACAGGCTCCAGGGACAGCCCTGCTGGGCGGCTGCGAAAAGGCAGGGAGAGTGGTGCGGACTTCAGGAACAGCCCAGGATTTGGTGACCCTTGGAAAATCGTCATTCGACCCCCAGGTTGAGAACCACTGGTCTAGGGGAACAAAAAAGATTTGCTTACTCGATCTTCAACGCCTCCTTGCTGCTAGACCGGTTCCTGCAGCTTTCTCTCCCCTACACTCTAGTGCTCTGGGATCCCAATGCCCTGGCCCTGCATTTAAGATGTTGATGCCAAGGGACAACCCACCGCTGGAGTGCAGGAGAGTGCCATCTACCGGCGAGCGGAGGTAAGGTAAGTAAACGTGTTTCTCCTCTCCCCTAGGCAAAATGAGCTATTAACCCTTGCAGTGCAGGCGCAATACCACTTCAAGAGATAATTTAAAATTTTCCCAAAGATGGGCTTTATGTCCTGGGGGTAGACATGTGCACGTTGGAACATTTTGTTTAGTTTCTTTTTTGGATCCATTCGTTAATTGAAGAATTTGTTTTCGGATGTATTCGTTAATGGACCTATTTATTTTTAGAATTCATTTCTTATCTTCGGCATTCATTCTGAAGAACTCCGCCCCCCCCCAAAGCATCTTCCCCCCATGTCGATGGGGACAAGGACCTCTTCTCCACAACCCTGGGAGGTGGTTGCGGGGGTCTGCGGGCGGGGGGCTTATCAGAATCTGCCCCCCCTATGAATAAGTATGTGGTACAAACATGTCAAAAGTAAAAAAAAAAACACAGTTTTTGAGAAATCCTTTATCAGAAAAACCCCCCAAAAATGTCCCCTGAAGTAGATCCAACGTCAATCACGATGAATGCCAACTTGCATGAAAGAAAAAACTTGCTGCCTGCTGAACACGACGTGGCCTGTTCAGGGACACACACCGAATGACAGGTAAACATGGGGGCGAGGCCACCCGGTGACATCACCAGGTGACCCAGCCCCCATGTCTACCTGTCATTTGGAGAGTGTTTCTCCATGGGGCACGTCATTTGCAAATAATAGGTAAAAATGGGGATGGGGACACCTGGTGATGTCATCAGGTGGCACTGACCCCATGGTTACCTGTCATTTGGCGTGTGTCCCTGAACAGGACACGTTGTGTTCGGCAGGTGGCAGGTTTTTTGTGTTTCGTGCATGTTGGCGTTTATCATGATTGATGTTGGAACTACTTCAGGAGACATTTTTTGTTTTTGTTCTAAAATAAAGGATTTGGCAAAAACTGTGACGTCTGGTATGGATTTGGGGGGCGGGCATCATATCAAAATTCATACTAGACCCAAAGAGCCAGGTATGGATTGGGGAAGACCCCCACTCTGTTTTTTTATTCATTTATGGCTGACACTTGTTTGTTTGCATTCTGCAGTCAGCGAGGAATCCGGGTGACAGCAGATGAGTCATGGCTGGTAAGGATGTGGCGGCTGCCCGCTCCTTAACAACTGGCTCTTAATGATCTGAACGAATATGAATGAATCCGAAAATTTTATTATAGCTTTTTCAGATTCATTACTTTGTCCATTTGGAAATTCGGATACATCCAAATCTCTGAAAATTACATATTTGGCAAAAAAACGAATCTTGACGAACCGAATTGCACATGTCTACCGGCAGGACTACTGTTAGAAATCGCGGGGTCCCATACAGCATACCTGACAAAACCCCCTCCTCTGGCCGGAAGTGACCGAGGACATAGATTTATCATTCCCTTTCTCTGCAGCCTCAGCTGCACAGTTAAATGAGCTGGAAGCGCTCAGAGGCTTCATGCTCATTCACAAACTGAAGCATAGCAAACACAGTTTACTATACTTCAATGGTGAATGGACACAGGAGTGACTGGTACCGATCACTTACTGTGTTCTTTCAGGAAAGGAAGGGACCAAAAAATTATATATTTACCGGCCCCTTCCCCCACGCTCCATCCTGAAACATCCCCCTGTGTGCTTGCAGCAGATGTCGGCAGGAGAGGCAGGGGGGAAGCCAGCAGCGCTGCGAGGAGAAGGGGCACACAGGGGGGCCCCGACAGTAGATCGAAAGGGGCGAATGTGCTAGAACCAATCTGTCTGCATTGAAGAGGAGAAGAAGAGGCGAAGCTGGCAGCGCTGCAGGAGGAAGCAGAAAAGGATCGGTGTCTGCAATAAGACAGTACAGCCAGCCCTCCTGCTCAGCAGGTTCCTGGGCCCCCCTTTTAAATTGATGGGGCCCAGGACCAGTACAGAAGGGCTGGTTGTACTGCCTTATCAGTGGCCCGGTCTACCAGGGGGCAACCATGTACCAGTAGGTCTATTGGGCTTTGGTAGGTGAAGTTACAGGAGCCCAATATTTACTGGGAGGTCTGTGTCTGGATCAATCAAATACAAAATCATTAGTAAGAGAATTACTACCTGTGTTGTATTCTTGGGGCTTAAATATCAATTCTACCTGAAATTGGGTTCTCTATTTTCAGCAAAGATGTGCTGAACTTGAACATCTCCTGTTGCGGCATCTTAGACAGGTGACTGAATTCCTAGTATGTGCTAACAGTTAGTGCCAAGTTCCAGGGTTAAAATTAAGGTTATAATAAAAAAAAATCCTTAAAGCTAAACATATGTTCAAAGGCTAAATCCATACAGTGCAAGAGCAGCAGTTTCTCGGCCTGGCAGGTAATTGCCGCCTCGCACTCAGAAATTCCTTTTGAAGCTCTCAATCTTTTCAGGTCTACAGGATGCAGTTTACAAATGTAGCAGTAGGTGGCGATAGAGCTTAATAGATGAAGTCTCCTTGGCTGGGAGTTCATCTGGCAGACTTTGAAATGGAATATCAGTGCACCCTATCAATTCTTATGCAAACCCTTCCAAGGCTGGCACTCCGGCGGACTTAATTGTACCATTTGTGTCAGCGGGGATGTTGGCGAATGGTATTTTTGTTGTCTGTGTTTATTGATGTTCTATTTGCCACTTAAAGATAATATTAAATGATTTGCTTTTTTTTTGTGGTTTGACTAGGAAGAGATTGAAGGGAGGGGGGGGGAGGGGGGACTGCAGATGTTCTTATAGAGGACAATGTATTTTTGCAAATAAAAATGACATTTTGCTGTATATAAACTGATCTTGCTGAGAGCAGAATCAATTTAAGGACCTAGTTTTAAGTGCTGCTGTCACTTGTGCTGGTGGTCATATTGCTCACAGAACCATTATTCATGACAGTTCACGCTAGGCACTTAGCAGTAGTCAGGTCTAAACTGAAAAAGACCTGAACAATGCTGGTGCTTGGGACCACCGAGCAAGGACTGATACTGATGTAAAGTACAGAAATGCTGCACAAGCTGCAACATATTTTGAAGTGAAACTTCTTGCATGGTTGTACAGGCTTCTATTCTGTAAGGAAATTAAAGCAGAACTCCAGTCTGACTTTTAAAGTGATTGTAAAGACTTAAAGTGTTTGTTACCCATAAAAAAAAAAAATGGATCCTGTTTCTTTTAAAGCATAAATAACAGCACAGTGCTTATTCTGTGTAACTTGGCCCCCCATATCACCTGAAATACCTGGCTGATCCTGCCTGGCTCTGCCCTCCCCTCTGTAAACTGACCACGGTTTATCATGGCTGCTGAGCCCTGACACTGTGGTCAGTTTACGTCCCTCTGTCATCCGCAGCCCTGCTCTTTGCTCTCCTGAGTCTCCCCCCCCCTGCCTGTCAGCTCTGTCCACTCCATGATCCTCCACTCCTGCTGCTATCATATCTATAGTATAAGCATCCTATCCCCTCTGTTAAATAACATTATGTGTCCCTGTGCCTGTGCTGTATAAAAAAGATGTCGATTTCTACCTCTATCAGAGCGTCTCCCGGCACTCACGTGACTCCTCGGCTCTCTCTCCTCCTCTCCTCCCCTGCTGACATCAGCTGGAGTTCTCGGCCCCTCCCACTTTAGTTGTCAGCGGGGCAGAGGAGACAGCCAAGGAGTCATGTGAGTGCCGGGAGATGCTCTGATATAAGGTATAATCGGCATTTTTTTTATACAGCACAGGCACAAGGACACACAATGTTATTTAACAGAGGAGATGGCATGCGTATACTATAGTGGCTTAACAACCACTTTTACGCATTAAGGTGAAAAACCTTTTGTGCTGCAGCTCCCCCCCCTTTTTCTTACCTGAGCCCGACCTGATGCAGCGATGTGCATGAGCGCAGCGGCTCCAGCTGCTGTCGCTCTCCTCATTGGCTCCGGCTGCTGTCAATAAAATCCTGTGACACGGGAGCGGGGGGCAGGGCCAAGTCTCACTGTCTGTGCCAATGGACGCAGCGGGACTCAGGAGCGAGCGAGCGAGCACGCACAGGTGCCCCCCTTCAAATGGGTGCAGTGTTGCATGACTGCTCAGTTGTCATTCAAAGTGTGACAGCGATGAAAGCTAAAAATTGGCCTGGACAAGAAGGGGGTGAAAGTGCCCAGTAGGCAAGTGGTTAAATAGCCACAAGCCGCATCACCATGGCTACACTGTACACACTTCATCCCGCGGGAACCAAGAGTGACATATTCAATAAACCTGCATCCTCTTAACCCCGGAAGCATCATGATATCCCAAACAAACTAATGGGGACACAAATTAGAACTATCATTGCTACTGTAAATCTTACAAAAAAAACACAAGAAGATTGGGTGGGAAGGGATTTGTGTTGAGAAGGGGAATTGGGGGCGGGGGGGGGGGGGGTTGCAGGGGTAAGAATTGTTCTGGGAGGGCTGATTTAGGAAAGTGTGCTAGGAGTGGTGACTTGGGGGAATTTATGTTGGGAGGGGGATGGGGGGAAGAGGATTTGTGCTAGGAAGGGGGATATGGGGGGGATATTTTGTGCTAGAAAGAGAAAATTTTTTTGGGGGGGGGGGGATTTGTGCTAGCTTGGGGGATTGGGAGAAGGAAATTAATGCCGGAAGGGGATATTTGGAGTGGGGGGGTAAGGGGATTTTTGTGCTAGGAAGGGGGATATGGGGGGTTTGTGCTATAGGAGTAAAATGGTAGAGGAGAAATATATATTTGTGGGGAGGATTTGTGCTAGCAGGGATGATTGGGGGTATTTGGGCTAGGAGGAGAAATTTGGGGGGGATTTGTGCTAGGTTGGGGGAGGGAAATTTATGCTGGAAGGAGGGATTTGGAGTGGAGGGGGGGGGATTTATGCTTGGAGGGGAAATTTGAGGGGTAGAGGATTTGTGCTATGAGGGGAGATTTTTTTTTTGGGGGGGGGGGGGATTTCAGCAGGGAGGTGGATTTGTACTGGGAGGAGGGGAATTTATGCTTTTGGGGTTAGCATGCAGATTAGTGCACAATTTTTTGAGGGAGGGGGGATTTTCACCGACACACAATGCCCATACATCTTGGGGGGGGGGGCACAATTTTTTTGAGGGAGGGGGGATTTTCACCGACACACAATGCCCATACATCTTGGGGGGGGGGCACAATTTTTTTGAGGGAGGGGGGATTTTCACCGACACACAATGCCAATACATCGGGGGGGGGGGGCACAATTTGGTATGTTCGACCCTGGGCTCTAGGTGACCTTGTCCTGGCACTGATCCCTATTATGGATATCCTTAAAATGCCTTGATACGCTATGTTCCTTTTTCCCTTACCTTGTCATGAATATGTTCACGTATCCTCGCTTGCATAGGTCTAAAGGTCCGTCCCACGTATTGAATACAGCAAGGACACTCACGCATACAAGCTACTCCGTTTAATGTACAAATGATAAAATCTTTTCCATATGTTTTACCTGTAGCTGTTGCAGTAAATTCTTTCTTTTTTCTATTTTTGTTTTACCCTTTATGTTTTACAGACTAAACATTTTCCACAAGAGTAAAACCCTGATAAAAAGGGAACCAATCTCCCATTATTTGTTACGGGTGGATCCAATACCCTGGGGGCGAGTCTCGGGTTTTAATACCCCAGCTGGGGTTTTACTAAACCTTTTAGAAATGGAGAGCACTATGTTCTTACCTTTTTTGTTCTATATGATTTATGTTGTATATTACACGCCCACCCACGTAATTACTCTTTTGTGGTGTGTTTTGTATGTGTATTTAGGATGTGGTGTTGCACTAGCTTGGCTTAGATCTGAGGAAGGGGCTTGTCCCCCAAAACAAGTCAGCTTACCAACATTAGCATGCATGGCTAGATGACATTATGATTTGATATGCCTGTTCCTATTTTTGGTTTGTGAGTATGTTTTTGAACTTTACATTTTACAAAAAAATTGGTGGTAATAATGCACTAGGCGTTTGCACCCTTCTGTGTGTTTGTCTAGGTGGAGTGTTGCATGTACAGTGGGGAAAATAATTTTTTGATCCCCTGTGGGTTTTGTAAATTTGCCCACTTACAAAGAAATGAAGGGTCTATAATTTTTAACATAGGTGTATTTTAAATGATAGAAACAGAATATCAACCAAAAATCCAGAAAAAACACATGATACAAGTGTTGTAAATTGAGTTGCAGCTTAGTGAGTAAAATAAGTATTTGATCCCCTACCAACCAACAATAATTCTGGCTCCCACAGACTGGCTACAGTATGTGGTACACAGATTAGTCCTGGCATTTTAAGAAGGTGCTCCTAACGACAACTCGTTATGTGTATAAAAGACACCAGTCCACAGAGTCTTTTTCTTCCATTCAAACCTCACCATCATGGGAAAGGCCAAAGAGCTACCAAGGATGTCAGGGACAAGATCGTAGACCTGCACAAGGCTGGAATGGGCTACAAGACCATGAGGAAGAAATGTAGTGAGAAGGAGACAACTGTTAGAGCAATTATGCGCAAATGGAAGAAACACAAAATATCCATTAGTCTCTCTCGGTCTGGAGTTCCATGCAAGATTTCACCTCATGGGGGAAGGATGATCATGAGAAAAGTGAGGGATCAGCCCAGAACTACACGGGAGGAGCTTGTGAATGATCTCAAGGCAGTTGGGACCACAGTCACCAAACAAACCATTGGTAACACAATACGCCGCCAAGATCTGTAAAGAAGAGTGGACCAAAATCCCTCCTGAGATGTGTGCAAACCTGGTAGCCAACTGCTTTTTGAAGAAGCACAATGTATGTGTGAAACAACGTCACCCCTTGGTCCGCTATTTTAGTCCTGGTGGTAGTCTTTCAATAAACCTGTTGGATGGATATTGGTGTACAGCTAATTTTTCTCACTTGGTCTACATGTTCACGGTTGTGAGCCAGAGCTGGTGGATTATTATACTCACCTGGAGCAGCGATCTGTCTCATGTCCGCAAACAAGTGTTTCTCCACCAAGTACTAAGTCATGTTTTGCTTGGGGATCAAATACTTATTTTACTCACTGAACTGCAACAAAATTTATAACATTTGTATTGTGTTATTTCTTGATTTTTGGTTAATATTCTGTTTCTATCATTTAAAATACACCTATGATAACAATTATAGGCCCTTTATTTCTTTGTAAGTGGTAAAACTTACAAAATCTGCAAGGGATCAAATAATTATTTTCCCCACTATATGCATTCTGTGCTTTCTCTCACCATTTAGCCTAGAAAAAGCATCATCTTGTTCTTGCTGGCGAAGCATCTAATGGATCATCCAGTCTCCTCCAGCGATTTGCCCACTGCGACCCTCATCAGCTCCAGCTGCTGGGTTTGCAGGCACCTTGCCTCACTTTGGGCCTTATGGCTTTCTTCTTTGTGGTGTAACATGTCTTTTCTAAGGTTCACAGAGAACAGTCACGCTGCAAAGGGTGACCCCAGCTCATACAGCACTCTCCTACTATGTCTAGGTACAATTTCTCGGTATGCCCAGATATGCATGCCCCTGGCCGGGGCTTGTGGACGGTGTATGGGCTTTCTTTCCCCTGCCTGGCAACCCCTATGTGTGCTTTGACTCATACCTTGTGAGTAGGGATTTGTCTTTTAATAAAGCACTTTTATTAATGATACTAACTACACTGTGGTGGTTTGTGTGGTGTTTTTCCCTTCCCCTTCACCCATAGCGTTCCCTCTCCGCAGCACATAGCAGCGTGCTTAGCCTTAGTGTCAGATTTTTTTATATCTATTTCTGGGCTACCCACATTTTATCGTTTTTTATGATTGATGTTGTACCTATGTGTCTCTTTCATTTATACATAAATATCTGTCACTCAGCTTCTCTACCTGGTTCATGTCACAGTGTTATAACCAATATTGATTTAGACCAGTTTTGTGTGCTGTGTTTTAGGCGTCTTTTGATGTTCAGATTTTTTCTGTGCTGGTTTGCGCACAAGTAATGGGACAGTCTGCTTGCAGAGGGTCTAAGAGTGTTCCAACATCATCCCCAGCAAAGTCTAAATCGCTAAATGTATGCAGTGGGTTACCTCTCCTACTATGTCTAGGTGGAATTTGTTGGTATCCCCAGAAGGAACTAACTTCTTTAATCTAGCTCTTTATTCCACCTATTGCTATTGGATCATCCTCATTGGTGTCTTCTTCAGCTCTGTTGGGTGAGACCAAGACCTTTCCTGTGTCCTCAAGGCACCATATGTTCATTTTTATTATTATTGTACAGGATTTATATGGTGCCAACTGTTTATGCAGCGCTTTAGAACTTGAGGGTAGACAGTACAAATACAATACACTTTAATACAGTAGGAAACAGAGGGCCCTGCTCCTTAGAGCTTACAATCTAAGAGGGAAGGTCAAGAGATACAAGAGGTAATAACTGTGGGCAAGGTGCTGATTGAGAAGATAAATGTGCAGTTGTTAGGGGGGGGGCAGATAGGCTTCTCTGAAGAGTTTCAGGGATCATCTGAAAGTGGATAAAGTAGGAGAAAATCAGACAGATTGGGGTAGAGCATTCCAGAGGATGGGAGAAGCTCTGGAGAAGTCCTGAAGGCGAGCATGGGATGAGGTGACAAGGGAGTTTGAGAGCAGGAGGTCTTGGAGGAGCGAAGTGAACGATTAGGTTGGTATTTTGAGACTAGGTTAGTGATGTAGCTGGGGGCCAGGTTGTGGATGGCTTTGTAAGTTATAGTTAGTGTCTTGAATTTGGTGGCTGAGTGGCAGCCAATGGAGGGATTGGCAGAGGGGTATGGCAGACACTGAGCGGTTTGTGAGGTGGATGAGACTGGCAGCAGTGTTCATGATGTACTGAAGTGGAGATAGCCTATTTAGAGGTAAGCCAATGAGAAGGGAGTTGCAGTAGTCGAGGTGAGAGATGACCAGGGAGTGGATTAGAAGCTTTGTGGTGACATTGGTTAGGAAGTGGCGTATCTTGGAGATGTTGCGGAGGTTGAGGCGGCAAATTTTGGATAGTGATAGGATGTGGGGCCGAAAGGTTAGTTCAGAGTCCAGGATTACACCTAGGACCTTGGCGTGGGGGGACAAGTTCATAGTTGAGCCATTGATATTGACAGAGAAATCAGGGGAAGTGGCACCTGAGGGAGGAAATATCATGAGCTTGGTTTTGGATAGGTTGAGTTTGAGGAAGTGATGTGACAACCAGGCTGATATGTCTGTTAGTAAGTTGGTGATGTGTGAGGAGACAGATGGACATTTTGTCGGTTTGTTCAGTAAGGAATCAATGTGCTTGTAGAGGGTCTAAGCAAGCTCTGATGTCATCTCCAGCATAGTCTAACTCTGACCCTTCTGGGTCTACATTACTAAATGTACCTGAGGCCCCTAAATACATCTCTGATTCAGATTTTACGCAATCTACTCCTGGAGAGGCTGTTTTTAAGCAATATAACTCTTTTGTACTTACTAACAAATCTTTTTCTCGATGTCCCATGAGGGACACAGGTTCAACCCACTCTGTGTTATTGACTATTTGTACCACTTGCTCAAAAAAACATGACAGCAGTGTTAATTTCATCAACAAAAATATTTTCATCAACTAAATTTAACACTATTTTAGTTGACTGAAATACGACTAAAACTAAAACAATTCAGATGACTAAAATGGCATTTTAGTCAAAAGACTATGACTAAAACAAAATCAAAATTTGACCTTCCTTCTGAGTCATCCCTTGTCTCTCCACCCCCTACCCACCCCCGAGCACCGTTCCTTGGTTCCACGCCCCATACATCTCCCAGTATCGAGAATAAAGAGTCAAGTATTGTTTTGTGGTTCTTTGTATTGAATGTGTTAATGATAACAAAAAAAGCAGTAAAAGAAATCCCCGGTAGCCAATAACAATAGCCCCCTGCTACAATAGCCACCCCGCAACAAAATACCCCCAGCAACAATAGATTTCCCAGCAACAATAGACCACCAGCAAAAATACACCCCTGAGAGGATTTGTCCACCAGCAGCAATAGGTCCGCTCCAGGAACAAATAGACCCCCTTGAAACAAAATACCCCCCCAGCAAAAATACACCTCCAAGAGGATTTGTCCTCCAGCAACAATAGATCACCCAGCAGCCAGCATTAATATACCCTCTAGTAAATTTTAGTTGACTAAAATGTAAGAGATTTTAGCCGACCTAAAATACGACTAAAACTAAAACCATTCAGATGACTAAAATACAACTAAAGCTTAAATAACATTTTAGTCAAAAGACTATGACTAAAACTACATTGAAATTTGATGTCAACATTAACACTGCATTTCATTTAGAGGTGGGGCTATGGGATGGGGGGGCGTTTTTTGTTTGCCTGTGTCTCAACCCCCTGCAGGTGGCAGTATAACCCAACTGTTTAAGAATGTCCAAACTCGCTTGGATAGAAAGATTTTTCAGCAAGTACAAAAATCTTATTATTTTTTCATTATAATTTAGTTATTTCAACTTTTTTTATCCTTTGTGGCATCTCAGTGCTGATGATCTTTCGCAGCCTCTTTTCAGTCACTTCCTGTCTACATGCACTCCAGCAGTTGGCACTTCTCAGGGCAGGTTTGGTAATGACGACAGCAGTGGACATACCTGCGTATTGTGTGTTGAAATAGTCACCATCGACACCTGTAACAGGATGACTGCACACCTGGAAAAACAGGTTGAAACCAGAACAACCCAGGTGCAACGTCAGTAAACGCAGCTTCATCCAGGCCACACCCCCCTGATGCATTTCACCCTGCCCACAGGCCTTAGTTATGGACTCCATGGTTAAGTCCTGTGGGTGGGTGAAAAACAGGGGGGGGTTTAGATGGAGACGGGCTGAAGCCAGGTTTACTGACTTTGCACCTGGGCTGTTCTGGTCTGCGGTGGTTTAAACCCTTTTTTATAGGAGTGTTTGTGTAGAGTTATGACAAGCTCTTTTTTCTCCACCTGTACCTGCATGTTTGTCTTGAGTAGGGCCCCAAGTTCATGTATGGCACATATGTCAAACAAGGCCCACGGGCCGAATCCAGCCCACCAGGCCATTTCATGTGGCCCTCACATTTCTCCTGCAGCTGTGGCACCCTCCTGCACTTCTCCATGCAGCCGCAGAGAAGCTTATTTTTGACCCCCCGCATGTAAGCAGCTAGCAGAAGAGAGGACAGAACTGCTCCTATAGATCCTGCACCTCTCTGTGTGGCCACAACACCCCCTCGTCTCCGCCTCCCCTGTTCTCAACATTCAGCAGACTCCAGCCCTCCTCTAGTCCTCCTCCAGACCCTGCGCTATCTGCTTTCCAGCTCCACCCCCAGCTTCTTCCTGTCAGCAGCACAAGGTAGTGTGGGTGCACTGTGATATAAGGGAGGGTGGGGGACTCTTGACTTCTGATGGTGAGTTGCTCTGGATATCTAGTCTTACCATTACAACTGGTTCTTTGAGGGCAACCATAATGTTGATGCAGTCTGCAATGGAATTTAGACTCCCCTGATGTATGGTCACAGAATGACAGCACAGAAGCACAATTTGGTTGCCACTCTATAAAAGGAAGTGCCTAAACATGGACCTTCTTGGCATGTTCACCAGAGATTATACCAGATTAGAGCCCCCTGGTATGTCCAGGTGTGGATATAGTGCCCACAGTGCAGTGCTTGATGCCCGAGCCTTAGTGCACATGAAGACAAATAGAGTGTAAACCCCTCCTGTAGATTTTTTACTAAGGTCTGGTTCACACCTATGCAGCTTGCAGTTTGCATATTCCAGGTGCATTTTGCGCTTTGCAATGCACATTTTTAATCCATTGAAGTCTATGGAACCAAAAACCAGAAAAAAATCCCTGGCCCTTTCCATAAAATGCACAGATGTATCTACATTCATAGGAAATCATGTGAAATGGACTGTAGTGTGTTTCTGCAAAACTGAAAACGCACTAAAAAATGTATAGGTGTGAACCAAGCCTTACACTGGGCCATCTTGTTAGCAGGGGAACAAAAGTGATTTATAGATCAATGCTTGATCATCTTATGCCTATGGGGCATATTCACCAACAGTCGACATATGGGAGTACACAATATTGTCAAAAGTACTGGAACGCCTGCCTTTACACGCACATGAACTTTAATGGCATCCCAGTCTCAGTCCATAGTGTTCAATATTGCGTTTGCCCACCCTTTGCAGCTATAACAGCTTCAACTCTTCTGGGAAGACTGTCTACAAGGTTTAGGAGTGTGTCCATGGGAATGTTTGGCCATTCTTCCAGAAGTGCATTTGTGAGGTCAGGCACTGATGTGGACGAGAAGGCCTGGCTCGTAGTCTCCGCTCAAATTCATCCCAAAGGTGTTCTATCGGGTTGAGGTCAGGAGTCTTTGCAGACCAGTCAAGATTCTCCACTCCAAACTCACTCATCCATGTCTTTATGGACCTTGCTTTGTGCACTGGTGCGCACTCCTAAAGGAGACACACTGCTAAACCTTGTGGACAGCCTTCCCAGAAGAGTTGAAGCTGTTATAGCTGAAAAGGGTCAGCCAACTCAATACTGAACCCTACGGACTAAGACGCCAGTAAAGTTCATGTGCGTGTAAAGGCAGGTGTCCCAATACTTTTGACAATATAGTGTATTTTGATCTGGGAAATTAGGCCAACGATTGACTTGCCTTCCTGTGGACCAAAATTGCTGAAGTTAATGAGCTGCTGAACTTAGTGGAAGTGTGTTTATCCAACCTAGTTAACTATGTAACCATGTAATCACAAAACCCAGGCAGCGATTGCCCCTGTCACAGCTTACCTGTCTGAATCAATCCTCCAGATGTTCTATTGTATCCAAACAAGCAAAACACCAAATCCATTTTTGTCCTTGCACCCTCCAACATATTGTACAAAAACATCCTTTAAATGAAATGCCCGCAGTGACCTATTGAGTGCTTATCAGCGGAGAGTGTTCTGTAACAGCAGAGCGGGCGCAGAGATATGTGCTCGGCGCCCGCACTCAACTGCTGGCAAGGGAGCACTTGCGGGCTTTAATTCTTCTGCCTGTTTGTTGGCCTGCCGCAGTGGCAGAATGAAACGCAGCTCCTGGGGCCTACTCTGTAAACACCGACTATTGTATTTCACCATCCCCATTCCCAATTCGCCCAGCAAGGATTGTATTAAACAACTTGGCAGGGGCCCGATGCCCTTTAAAAAAAAAAAAAAAAAAAAAGGAGTCCCCTTGCCAACTCATTTTGTTATGCTGTTTCTGCACCACAGTGGATACTACGGCAGGGAGCTGCTTTTCTCTATTCTGCTAATATTGCCCATCATTATTTGGAATTTTGTGAAAAAGCCATCGGATTCAGCACTCTTTGTCTTTCTGGACAATTACTGGCAGCCTAAATGCAATCTCACTGTAAGTGCCCAGTCATTGCCAAGCCTTTCCTCACTCCAACATTCTCATGCCTTTATGTCACATAGGCACACGATACAGATTGCTATATTTTTTTACAGCCTGATAATCAATGTCATATTCTTGTCACACTCTCTGAATAAGAACTCCAGCCAATTATTTAAAAAAAAATACTTTTATTTCACTTTTACAGAAGTCAATATAGCAAGTGTGCAGTGGGAGGGGGTCTATAAATGGTAAGTCCACCCAAGTGGGGGAACTGTTGGTGAGATGTCTGCACTGATTTTTCAGGTCTGCACATCTGCTGTAGCCATTACGAAAAGTTTTTACCGTTCCTGCTGGATTTTATTTTTATTTTATATTATGGAGAATCTAATGGAGGGCAGAGGGGAGCTGGAATACACAATGGTAGTGAGGAACATGCACAACTCCCAGGTGGACAGGAGGAAAATCAGGGATTGGGGCAGGGAGATCTCACAGTTGGAGCCTCCAAGATCCAAGGGTGGACCTACCCCAGATAGCAAGCAATTGTGCTGTAAATTTGAAAATTACTTTCTACGCTATTGCTAGACTTGCCAGGCTTCACAAGTTTGTTGCACAATTGCAGCAAGTCCACATTGCATGACCTCAGATCAACTTTCTTTGCAAACATTCTGCAAGTCTGCTGCAAGTTCTGGGGCAGTTTTGTTGTGCAATAGTCATCCCACCACAGGGGTCACTGTGGCTGAATTTTCATGCTATAGACTTGCAGAGGTCTTACTGTAGACTCACCACTGCAACTTTGCTCTTGCTAGAGACTTGCCACACACATTTGTTACAAAAATTTCAACTAGAACTTGAAAATGTGCAGTAAGTTAACAGACTTACAATTCAACACTGCCACAAATTTGTGGCAAGTTATCCTTGCTATCTGGGACACTTTAAGGGCTTGTTTAGACTTGTGATGGGGGGGGGGGGGGGGGGGGGGCAATTTTAGATTGTGGCACACTTTTGCAGCATTAATGGGGTTAAAAAAGGAGGAGAGGAGGGGTCACATTGCCTCCTCACTGCCTGTCAAACGGCGGTTTAGATGCAAGTCTAAACCTAACCTAACTGTGTACAAACCCATTAGGTCCTTTGCAAATCATTAAAAACAAGTGTCTCATTCCAGTGATAGAACATGAATTTATTCAGGCAAGCCAAGTTACCAAGTAGGCTGCTAAGGCTCTCTGCTTAGCTAACCCATAGTGCTCTGGAAATCCTTTGTTGTGGAATAAATGTTTAATAACCACTTAAGGTCCACTCTATAGCAATTTTACTGCTAGAGGGTGGCACCTGTGCGCCGGATCACGTATATATACTCTTCCGGGTAGGGGGCGTGCATGTGCGCCACCGCCGGCTCGCTTGCGCTGTGAATATGCACAACGGAAGCCTATTGGCTAGTGCACAGTACTCGATGTCCTCCTGCATCCGCTGATCGTTAGGCACAGAGACAGAACTGCGATCTGCCTATGTAAACAAGGCAGATCGCCATTCTGACAATGCATATTTTGTTAGCTCTGATCACTGTATTAGTGTCACTGGTCCCCAGAAAGTGTCAGTTAGTGTCAGAATGTCCGCAGCAATATTGCAGTCCCGCTATAAGTCGCTGATCTATGCCATTACTGGTAAAAAATAATAATATTATTAATAAAAATAAATAAAAATATCCCATAGTTTGTAGACGCTAGAACTTTTGCGGAAACCAATCAATATACGCTTATTGGGATTTTCTTTTTACCAAAAATATGTAGCAGAATACATATTGGTCTAAATTTATGAATAAATTATATTTTTTTTCAATGATTTCATGATATGTTTTATAGCAGAAAGTAAAAAAAAAAATGTTTGCCTTTTTTTGTTTATAGCTAAAAAAAATTGCAGAGGTGATCAAATACCACCAAAAGAAAGCTCTATTTGTGGGAAAAAGGACATAAATTTGATTTGGATACAGCGTTGCATGACTGCACAATTGTCAGTTAAAGTAACACAGTAACGTATTGCAAAAAATGGCCTGGTCATGAAGGGGGGTAAGTCTTTCAGAGGTCAAGTGGTTAAATGCACTTGATTGGGTGTCCTTTGCAAAGTTAAATTTCACCACATTCACTAAGCTCCAGTGAAATTTCTGTGCAAAATCCCTTTGCAAAGGGAACAGCAGATTTAGCTTTAGTAAATTGAAGCCTGTGTGTCAATAGCATTTATTTTTCAGATATGCGCTGGCAAGGAAAGTACAGGGGAGAAGGTAGGGGAGGATTTTTCTCTTCCTGATTAACTTATTTGCTAGAATTACATCAGATATAGAAATATCAAGATCAATAAAATGTAATTGTATATGTCGGATATAAAATACTTAGCAATTTAAATAATTTCCTTTGGGTTTAAATTTAAGAGATTAAGCTTTTCTCAAGCTTTTTTTTTTTAATATATATTTCTTTAACTGTAAATTCCAGCTGCAGACCCCATGGGAGAGGAGGCAATGTGCTGGCTATGCAGGAATGGAGGATCGTAGCCTGCTTGATAAATTGTTTTGAGATGGAAGTCAGCAGGTGGTGGACAATATTGAGTGTTTATCTACAGATAACGCTCTCAGCATTTTCCATCATCAAACCTTTTTTGAGAGTGTAGTGGCAGTGTCTTGTATAGAGATACTACAGGTCGATATTATAGTGTTTTATTTTTGAACCATGCAACCAAGCCAAATGTGGCTTATGTAGAGCGTGGTTTACCGCCATTGTCCTATGACACACCTACTTTATAGCAGAAAAAGTTGATCAAGTCCCATCAAACCGTATTTCATGGTATCAAGTACATTATAGGTAAGCTACACATCTTTTGAGTATTTGAGACCTTCTTGAATATTGGCTTCCTCCAGCATTTGAGAAATTTTCATTTGGCTGGAAGAGAAGATGTAGTAATTTGAAAGTGGGCCATCAGATATACAGTATATTAGGTAGATTTAAACCCTAGCTCAGGGGTGCTTAACCCAGAGCCCTCTGATGTGGCCCGCAACCTCACACCAGGCAAGAGCACGCCCATGCTCTGGGATGGCAAGTCAGCAAGGCTAGATCGCCATCAATGGGTTTGACGACCCGCCATCCTAGAGCATCAGAGTGCATGGAGCCGGCAGCGGAGGAACCAGGTGTTTGTATATGGAGCAGGAGCTGCATAAGCCAATGCTTCCTCTGTCCCAGGCAGAGTGATACCAAGTGCACTTCGCCTGGGTCCTTTCTCGCAGCCTGGAAGCTGTAGGAGTTTTGGTGCGTTCAGAAAGTGCACCATACCTGCAAGATGTAATAGAAGTCTATGGCTCAATGCAGGTATCCTGTAAGAAAGCCACGGGTAAGCAGCAGCGCATCAGTGTGAAAGCAGCCTTATTGGGGGGGGGGGGGCTCAGAACAATAAGGGCTTGTTTACATTTGCAGTTTGGGGGGGCGGTAAAACTCCATAGTTCATTGTAGCCCACGACTGGTTACCAAACCACCTAAGTGGCCCTCGCTCTTCAAAAGGTTGAGAACCCCCGCCCTGACTGAATGACATTAGGTTTACAGCAGTGTGTATCCTACGCTATTGCCATTTTCTTTTTAATAAAGTACCTAAATTACCTTTATTCAAGGATATCATTACTATACAGGATTTATATAGCGCCAACAGTTTGCACAGCGCTTTACAAAGTAAAATGAGGACAGTACAGTTGCAGTAGAAGAGGGTTAGGAGGTCCCTGCTCCTTAAGGGCTATAATCTAAAGTAAGGGGTGAGTGATAAAACAGGCAGTATCTGTGTGAGAAATTGGTTGTTTAATGTGTTTTTTAGAAGTCGGTAGGTTTGCCTATAGAGTCGAGTTTTCATGGGTTACCTAAAGATAGATAGAGTAGGATTGCATTGACAGATTGGTGTAGGGAGGCCTATTGACTGTAATAGGCCCTTTTAAATTGGATGGAAACCCAATCACTTAAATCTCATGTAATCTTTAACATACTACATTTCTCAGGCAATGACCTGGTCAGAGTGGCTCTCCTTGACGCCAAAACAGATACGCTCCCAGTGTCTGTTTACAGAAGCACATTGCTCATGCAGCAGTTTGTCTCCAGGATAAGAGCCCTGAACCATACTCTGCCTCAACAATAAAAAGGGCTGGGCACACCTGCACCATCAGTGTGCTGGTTATCTGCAAAACCTGGACTCAGGATTGAAGGCTTCATCCCTCCCAAGCCTCTGTGAAGCCTCTGTGAAGCCTCTGGGCTCCAGGACCCACACCGGGTTCTACCAGTTTTTGAGGAAACTAAAAATCCAGTTTCCACTGTATGACACAAGCACCCTGGAGCCCCTCAACATGCCTCAATGAGAACCATGGGTAACACCTAACCCTTCTCAAACTGTCACAGGGCACTGTGTTAATGTGTATAGCTGTGTACAGTTATTAACTTCTATAGGAGGCTGTACATAGCACCTGTGTGCTTGCTGACAGGAGAGTATGCTGGTATTTACACTGTACAGTGAGAGACAGCCGTGTGCATGAGCTAAGGTTACCAGATTTTCAAATGAAATCCAGGGACATCCTACTGACCATGTCCAGAAACCCACATCCTCATTTGTAGCCAGACCCACAAAACCATACCCTCATGTCATCATGGAGTCTCCCACAACTACCAGTTCCTTTGTGTCTTCAGCACGTGGCTGTTCAAGTCCCGTTTCCCACCCCCTATTTCCTGTAGCATCACTTCCTGTCCTGAGCTCATGAACCAGTCATACCAATTCATTAGCTTTTGAATAGGGGAAGCCCAGCCTCTAAAAGTAACAAATGCATTCAAAGTGCATCACTCCTACCTACCTGAGCAGTGGTCTCTCTCTGCATCACTCCTATATCTATGCTAAAAATCACTAAAATAGCCATAGCAACACACTCCTGGGGACAGACCTGGGGATGTCCATTTTCTGGGAACAAACCCCTCAGTACAGACACTGTCGCTGGGAAACTGAGACACATGGCAACCATAGCATGAGCCCTCAAATGTATTTGTATACTGTTGCAATAATAGACTCCTTCACTGGAAGCACCTGAACTCAGTCATTTAGATCTATTAGAATCTATGTGTTTTCTATGTCAAAACAGGAACGCGGATTCCATTAAACCCCACCTTCTTCTTGCCTTCCTTCCCTGGGCTGTCAGAACTTTTCGCAGAGCTGATGAAACAAATGACGCCAGTGTTTTGCTCTTGTACAGGCAGAAGAGAGAATAATGGACGCTTTATAAAAGTGGTTTTGCAGAAGAGAGAAGGTTTTATAGATTTCCCTCCCTGTTCTTAATAAAGTTGTTTTCACATTTCCTCTTTTCCACCTGAATTGCATTCCTCATTTTCTCATTTGGAGCTCTTAATAGAAAACATGTTTTCAAATTCCAGCATCTAAAGCAGACCTATAAGTATATACCCTCAATGCTGATCATACACTTAGGGTGGAAAGACACCTATGCTTGCCAGTAAGAGTTGATAAATCGTGCGTTTTACTGCACCTTGCCAAAACACGAGATTCGCGGAACATTGTGGTGCCATACATAATGAATGGTAAATGGCACCCAAATGTACTTTGCAAATGCGTCAACTGTACATTTCTGTCCACTGTATTGAAAAATTAAAGGTTCCTGTCCAGTTTTTCATGTGTTGTGGTGTGTTGGTGGCTCATTCAAAATGAATGGGCTACCTTAACACAATGCACATTATTGCACAAATTAACATGTTAATGTGTATGCGGTGATGCAGTAGACATATGTGATGGGTAAGGGGAAACTGCCGCATCAGACACCCACACCCTGGTCTTGTGACCAAATACTGAAGCATTAGTGAAATGATTTTGGTCATAGCGCCTTAGGACATTTTCAGGAACAGCCAGTCAGCACCGTTGTGCCAATCCCAGACCTTACCCCAGCACAGGGCTTGACAAATTTGTCTTTGAATCTAGGACCCAGCTAAAAAAGTTTGGAGCCAGTTTTTTAAATCAGCCCCCAGAAAAAAAAAGAAAGGGAGAAAGAAAGAGAAAAGAAGAAATAAATAAAAAAAAGAGAAATAGAAAAAAAAGAAAGGGGGAACAAAAAGAGATAAAAGAAAGATTAAGAAAGAGAGAGAGAAAGATAAAGAAAAAAGAGAAATGGGGAAAAAAGAATGAAGAAGAGGGAAAAAAATAGAGGGAATAAAAGAGAGAGTAAGAGAAAAAAAAGAATGAAAGAGAGAGAGAGAGAGAAAAAAAGAGAGAATGAAAAAGAGAGAGAGGAAAAAGAGAGAATGAAAGAGATAGAATGAGAGAGAGAGAGAAAAAGAGAGAATGAAAGAGTGAATGAAAGAGAGAATGAAAGAGAGAATGAAAGAGTGAATGAAAGAGAGAGAGAAAAAGAGAGAATAAAAGAGTGAATGAAAGAGAGAGAATGAAAAAAAATAGCATACAAAAGAGAATAAAAGAGAGAGTGAAAAGAGAATGAAAAAGAGAGAGAGAGAAAAAGAGAATGCAAGAGAGAGGAAGAGAAAGAGAGAGAGAGAGAGAATGAAATAGAAAGAGAAAGAAAAAAAGAGAATGAAATAGAGAGAAAAAAATGAAAGAGAAAGAGAATGAAAAAAAAACAGAGAGAGAGAGAGAAGGAATGAAAGAGGAAGAGAGAATGAAAAAGAGAGAGAATGAAAATGAGAGAGAGAGAAAAAGAATGAAAAAGAGAGAGGGAAAAAGAATGAAAAAGAGAGAGAATAAGAGAGAAAAAAGAGAGAGACTGACTCAGTCAGATGTGTATATGTACATGTACAGTGAGGTCCCCTCAGCTCCATGGTGTGTACAGACGAATCCTCCAGAAGTGTGGCACTCTCCCACCTCCACCTTCCTCACATACACCTAGAACACAGGCTGCTCTGCTCCCTCACACGTGTCTATGGGGGTTGAGGCTTCCACACCCAGCCAGTAAGGTAAGCTGTGCCACCCAACTAATTGTAGGTGGTGCCCTTCCCTCGGTCGTGGCAGTATGGGCTCGGTTCGCACTTCCTCCTCCCCCCAGGAGCTGATGAAGCAGTGACATCCAGGCAAGCAGGCTGGAGTTGTGGGACGGGGAGCGGCTGACACATGGAAATCTGTGCAGGGCCCAGGCCTTGAGCACCAGTCCCCCGCCGGCATGTTTATTTAAAGCTATTAAAAGTGATGATAATTTATTATTCTTTTTATCTTCTAGGAGAAAGAAAAGCTCTATGTGGAGTTGAAGCTCATTTTAGCACGGCAACCGGGACCAGAAGCTGCTGAGCAACTGCAAATCTATCAGCAGACACTACGGGAAAAGACAAAACAACTAAAGGCAAGGAGTCGCTAGCATGTGCATGCCTCACATGTATGGCTGTAAATTTTTCAGCTGCAAAAAATAGAGAAACAAATGCCAGGTTTTTGTGGTTGCAAAGCAGTCATCTTGCAGTCCTTAATGGCCTCAAGCTCTCTTTATGCTGGAAAATGCAGAAGAATATGAGGGATTAAAGTCTGGCCTAAAGTAATGCTTTCTCACTGATGGCAAGTCATTCTCAAAACCTTTTTTAGGTGCAAGTGGTGTGTTTAAAATAGGTAACAAAATGTGTCAGCCAGTATGGTCAGCTCAGTGCTAAAGGCTTGATGGGTGGAGCCATCTATGTTTGTCTACATCCAATATTATTAATTCTTTATATACTTACAGTATATGGGCAAAAGGTTGTGGATACCTGACCATCACCCCTGTATGAGCTTGTTGGGTGTATAAAATTAAACACACAGCCATGCAATCGCTTTTAGCATACAACAACCCAGCAGCATTTGCCCAAACTTGTGGGAACAGTTTTGGGAAGGTTCTTTTCTGTTCCAGCATGACTGTGCCCCGCCCATGCACAAAGCCAGCTCTACTATGGAAGATTTTGGGTGGGCCTGCACAGAGCCCTGACCTCAGCCGTACTGAAGATTTCTGGGATGATTTGGAACACCAATTGTAAGCCAGGTCTTCTTATCCAATATCAGTACTTAACCTCACAAATGTTCTTTTGACTAAATGGGTATACTGTATATCCTAGCAGACACAGACCAAAATCTTCTGGAAAGCCCTTCCAGAAGAGTGGACGAAAGGGGGACAATTTCATATTGTTGCCCATGGTTTTGGAAGGGTGTGCACTCTTGTGTGTGTGCTAGTTGGGTGTCTACAAACACTGGTCTTGTAGTTTATTTAACCCTAAAGAGGAGTAGTAATTACAAACAGTGTTTTGTTAATATGAAGTCTTGTTTATCCCAAGCGTTGCATCTGCATGGAGTCCTTTAATGATTTCGTGGCACCCTTTGTGTATAGTTACAGCCATTAATACTCACAAAGACATCTCTCATTTTACGTGTTTGTAGGCTCTGTCATCAGAAGTGAACATGTACGAATCTCAGAGTCAGGAATATAAGTATGAGGTTGAGAGACTGGCCAATGAGCTTCAGAACGTGAAGAAGAAATACCTTGCCCAAAAACGCAAAGAGCAACAAGCCAGGTAATGGTGTTTCTTGTATTGTTTCCTTTATAAATACAGTCTGCACCACCGGGTAGATCAGAAAGTGACTGGCTGAACCAAGACGTTTCACACAAGGTAATCCTCTCAAGTGGACCTATGCTTTGCCCAAGTATGTTAAAGCAGTAGGGTCACGTAAATGCCCTCCTAACCTTGTATTTATTTACCTTCCCTTTGCTGCCCAACCAGCCCAAATACAGGGATCATGTGATTTACTCCCTATCTTGTTGCTTTGAAATTATGAATGGAAGGTACTGGATCCAAATGTTGGTCCAGATTTTACGAATGTGAAGTGTAATCAGTGGTGTAGAGTACACTGGCTTTTGCTTAGCAGCTTTCTGTTCAAGAAATTGTATTAAAAGTTTTCAAATGTTTCATACATAAATAACGTTAGGAGGGATGTACAAGACAGTGCAAAAGTTTTAGGCAGGTGTGAAAAATGCTGTCAATCAAGAAAGCTTTCAGAAATAGAAGTGTTAATAGTTTATTTTTATCAGTTGAAAAAATGGAAAGTAAATGAACAGAAGAGAAATCCAAATCAAATCAATATTTGGTGTGACCTCCCTTTGCCTTCTTTGGCCACCCTTTGACCACCTATCGCCACCGCCCGTGTCTCTGAGCCGATGTGTGTTCCACCTGGGCCGGACGTGACATCAGTGGAGACTCAGAACTTCCACCAATATTCAGACCAATATTGAGGTTTGAATAGAGGCGAAAGTTCAGAGTCTAAATTGACGTCACGTCCGGGCCAGGTGGAACGCACACCGGCTCAGAGACACGGGCGGTAGCGATAATTGTATTATACAAGGCTCTGCATAGCGTGTGCCTCTCCAGGGCACAAATAAATGTGCATTGCTATTTTATATTTTATTAGCCTATTTTAATAAACATATTGCACTATTATCGGGTATTGTTTTCTCATGCTGAGATAATCCTGGTGGAAACACTAATGCCCCGTACACATGATTGGATTTTCCGACAACAAATGTTGGATGTGAGCTTGTTGGCTGAAAGTCCGACCATGTGTATGCTCCTTCAAACATTTGTTGGCAGACTTTCCGCCAACAAATGTTGGCTAGCAGGTTCTCAAATTTTCCTCTAACAAAACTTTGTTGTTGGACTTTCCGATCGTGTGTACACAAGTCCGTCGCACGAAAGTTCATCCATGCTCGGAATCAAGTACGAGCCGGAAGCACTTGGTCTTGTAAAAGCGTTCGTAATGGAGATATCACGTACGTCTTGTACGTCACTACGTTCGTAATTGTTGGCCAACATTTGTGTGACCGTGTGTATGCAAGACAAGTTGGAGCCAACATCCGTCAAACAAAAATCCACAGTTTTGTTGTCGAAAAGTCCGATCGTGTGTACGGGGCATAAAGGTTGAAGTTAAGTAAACGGATGTCCAAAACATACCAAACATAAAAACCAAGTCCTCAAAAGCGGTGAGGGTCCTAGTGGCCCTAAGCCATCTGGTGAGTTCCCCACTTACCTTAGGTGGCGGTGCACATTATTTAAGAAGAGCACAGTATATTAAAAACAATGTATCACTAATATACACATGGTGAAATTAAAAGAAGTGGATTTGAAGAGACACATTACATATATTTACAAGGACTTAGTTATTATTATTATTGTTGTTCAAAACTTTTGTTTTTTATCACAAGAGTTTCTCTACATATGAGTCTTTCTTTATATGGTATTTTGGAATTGTTTGGCACAAGAGTTTTTTGCATATGCGTTTTTTTGCATATGGCATTTTGGAATTAACCTGTTGGTGATAGTCATTTATTTGGCTGTGATTCACTTTAATTGCATGAATTCAAATACACACTTATGATGTTTTAACAGATAGCCAGCACCTCAATACATGGAGTTTATATTTATAGTTTTTGGG
Organism: Aquarana catesbeiana; assembly: GCF_042186555.1. Taxonomy (NCBI): domain Eukaryota; kingdom Metazoa; phylum Chordata; class Amphibia; order Anura; family Ranidae; genus Aquarana; species Aquarana catesbeiana. The sequence goes on along the minus strand of NC_133331.1, from coordinate 67,785,564 downwards.
CATTAGCCCAAAATCGAAGGCAGCGGTTAATTATTGTTAGAAAATGCACCTTGGGGGCGCCGTTTTAAATTTACATTTCTAGTCGCAGAATGATACTCTATCATGCTGCCCAGTTTCTGTGAGCCCAGCCTGTCATGTGCAAGTCTCCCTGGGAGGTGCGTCACCCCACAGACTGGGCTAACAGTGCTCCAGGACTGAGCAGTGCTCACACAACACTACGCAAGTGCCTCTCAGTCCCTGAAGAATGCCCACCAGAAGCAGGAGAATAAATTGCTAGGTCGCCACCGGACCGGCATAAAGACTTGAAGAAAAAAGGTATGTATGGGGATTTTAGAAATTCTTCTTTAAGCAATATCAAGTTCACTTTGTTAAGTGTGTTTTTACAAAATTCTCAATCTATGTTAAATAAGTCCATTTTCCTTCCACAACAGCAGTGAAACATCTGCTTACAAGAATCCTTGAATGCATAATTAGCAGAGATTAATGAACCTAAAGAAGCATATTGATAATGGTGCAAGTATTTTTATGTGGCTGCAAGGGGGAGATGGGGCTGCGGGGTAATGTGATTTCATCTAACACAATGTAGAATAAATTTATGCAGTGATGGTTCAGGCTTACTGCACAAAACTGGTGGCAAGGGGGGTAACTGATTTTGGTCATCTCTTCGTTGTTATGATTTCTGTTTCACGTCGTCTATAAACGAAGGCACAAGAAAGCAAGTTTAAAGGCTAGTTTACACTAGCGTTGCCCTCTGAAGAGCGATTCAAATGTGAAGCAATTTGACAGGTGGTGAGGAGACATCCTATTACCTCCTCACCATCTGCTTTAACCTCTTGAACCCCACACTAGCATCCCACAACCTCATGCATTGCACATGGTTGCAAGGTGGTTACGGGGTGCCCCTAGTCAGTTGAATGGGCCACGTACAGTGGGCAGTATTGCCCACTGAACACGACAGTGGAGATCATTTTTGCTGCGGCATATGTACGACTCCTCCGCTGCCTTTGCAGCTAAATGCTCAACTGTGTGTTTTTTTTTCCTTTCCCCAACCACTAGTAAAAAAGAGGCCTTATTGAAGTGCAGCATGTCATTTTAAAATAAGGAGCTGCAGACATTCCAACCAAATTACAATTTTCCACTAAATCCTTAAAGCTGAACTCTTGGCACACATTTAACTTAAATATACTTCTCAATGGTCACACAAGACCACTTTGTAATCCACTTTGTATGCACCAAATTGTCTTTTTGCCAAATCTCTCGGAAATCTGAGAATATATACTGTTATACTGAACATATACTGTTCTCCTTTATTATGCATATATGGATTTACTTGTTTTTTGGCGGGGGGGGTATTAACTCCACTATCTTTTCTCTGTTTAGGGAAAAGGAGAGAAGTATGATGGACACAGACCCACAGTATCTTCAGCCGCAAAGAATGGATGTGCCCCGATTTACAGGAGGGGGATTCCCCCTCAGCCATGCCCCCAGAATTTCATCCTAAACCACCTTCTTCTGTCCTACATGTAATTCACTCTGTTCTTTTAAGCTAACCCAATAAATATGATCAGTCTGATAACTGTATATACATCTTATATATACGGCCGGAAGTTTGAGAGACCGGAAGTGATGCAAGGAGTGTGTTTGACACACGGCTACATACAGATAAGCTTGTTTTGAACTTTGATGTAAGAGGCAACTTGGCATTTTCAATAAATTGTATTATCTTTACATATTATACTATGGGAGGCCTGTTTTCTTTTATTTCCTTTAATGGTGAACACTAAACATCCATAACGGAACCACGAGATTTTTAGGACATTCAAGCCGTCAGCAGAGATGTGAACCACGTCCATAACCATCTACACGGACATCGATTAGGAGTACGAACGACACATAGGCGATCCCATCCCAGGATATCGATCCAAGGGTTATTTTTCTCCATTTAGAGGTAGGGGCTCTGGTAGCATTACGTGACTATTTAGTCACGAAGATTAACATCAATTTCACAACACAGCTGTTTATTTAGAAGATTCACCAGGATTATGGACACTCATGACTAATGTCACTAATCTATCACTTTGATGGACTGTTTTGATGTATACACCTTTTATTTTGGATTTCAGCTATTGTGTTTTCTTTTTCACACTATTTGGGATTATTTTTCCATAATATTAATGTGTTAGAAGTCTGTGCGGAACATACCTTACATCATTATTGTTTCCTGTCCACTTCTATGTGCAGTCCTTGCAACATAATAAACCTTTCTGCCTATATGGTGGCTATGCTGCCTTGCATGGTCGCCCTGGAGGCCTAGCCTAGTCACCTGGATATGTGGACTCCTGACCAGGACTGCATCTTTACATGCCTCTTGGTGCTGTGCTTGGGGGACGCATTAAGTGTGCTCGGGGAACGCATACAGTGTGCTTGGGGACACTTTTGCATTTTAAACAACACATGAAGAATTGTGCTCTAGTGCTACAGTATCCTCAGGGGAAGCATGGGACCTACAGGCAGCACGCAAGGAATCATAGTCCTGATGCAGTAGATAATACAAACTGGAAGTCAGGGAAGCAGAGTGGAGGGGGACACAGTGCAAAGAGCTTCCAAAAAGGGGAAATGTAAGGCCTCATGCACAAGGACACTTAGTAGCTTTTTGTGCTTTTTTGCCACCCAGGGAACTACGCGTGCCATGTATAGCCCCCAATACAAGTGAATGGCTTCTGGCTCTGTATTTACCCACACATGTGCATATGGTGCTCGTTCGAGCCGTTGTTAGAAATCACAGGGCCCCATACAGCCTACCTGACGCCCCCCTGGCCAAAAGTTACTGAGAAAATAGAATTATTAATCCCTTTCTCAGCTGCACAAATTAATGAATAGGAACTAGGAAGCACTCTGAGGCTCCCTTCTCATTCACAAATGGAAGCATAGTAAATACAGTTTTCTATGCTTCCGTGATGAATGAACACAGGGGTGATTGGTACCGATCGCTCACTGTAATCATTCAGGAAAGGAAGGGGCCAGAAAATGACGGCTTCCCACCACTCCTCTCCCACTGGTAGCAGGCACACAGGGGGATGTTTCGTGATGTAGAGTAGGGAAAGTAAAAATGCAGCATGTATGTATTTTATCGCAGCATGCTACAGTACAGCACTAGGCTGCATTGCAGTGTGAATGGTACAAATAGGAAACAATTGTTTCCTGTGTGTCCCTGCGGTGACAGACATTTTACCACACAGCAAAACGTCTGTCACCGCACATAGCGTGAATTAACCATTACCCTTTCCACGTACCAGTACTGTTTCTGATATCCTGCTTGGTCCAGTGCCCACATTCCTCTTCAGGACAGAACAACACCCTTTTCGTTAATTTGGCAAGTTTGTTGAACATAGCCAGCCCATTCAAGTAAATGGGCTGCCCTATGCACTTTGCGCAGAAACATTGCTGAGTTCACGCAAAAAAAAAAACCTCAAAAAACATGAGCTGTAATGAGTGTTCCCGCTATGCGAAATGACAATGCAAAATATTAATCAAAAATACAGAAAAAACACATGATACAAATGTTATAAATTGAGTTGCAATTCAGTGAGTAAAATAAGTATTTGATCCCCTACCAACCAACAAACAATAATTCTGGCTCCCATAGACTGGCTACAGTATGTGCTTATGTGGTACACAGATTTGTCATGTCAATTTAAGAAGGTGCTCCTAATGACAACTCGTTATGTGTATAAAAGACACCTTTCCACAGAATCTCTTTCTTCCATTCAAACCTCACCATCGTGGGCAAGACCAAAGAGCTATCAAAGGACGTCAGATTATAGACCTGCACAAGGCTGGAATGGGCTACAAGACCATCAACAAAAAGCTTGATGAGAAGGAGACAACTGTTTGAGTGATTATTCGCAAATGGAAGAAATACCAAATAACCATCAATTGCTCTCGTTCTGGAGCTCCATGCAAGATTTCACCTCATGGGGTAAGGATGATCATGAGAAAAGTGAGGGATCAGCCCAGAACTACACGGGAGGAGCTTGTGAATGATCTCAAGACAGTTGGGACCACAGTCACCAAACAAACCATTGGTAACACAATACGCCACCATGAACTGAAATCCTGCAGCACCTGCAATGTCCCCCTCCTCAAGAAAGCACATGTACAGGACCGTCTGAAGTTTGGCAATGAACATCTAAATGATTCAGAGAAGGATTGGGAGAAAGTGCTGTGGTCAAATGAGACCAAAATTGAGCTCTTTGGCATTAACTCGACTCGCTGTGTGTGAAGGAAGAAAAATGGTGACTATGACCCTAAGAACACCATCCCTACAGTCAAGCACGGAGGTGGAAATATGCTTTGGGGCTGTTTTTTTGCTAAAGGTACAGGCCGACTTTGCCGCATTGAGGGGCCAATGGACAAGGCCATGTATTGTAAAATCTTGGATGCGAACCTTCATCCCTCAGCCAGAATACTGAAGATCGGTCATGGATGGGTCTTCCAGTATGACAATGACCCAAAACATACCACCAAGGCAACAAAGGAATGGCTCAAGAAGAAGCACATTAAGGTCATGGAATGGCCTAGCCAGTCTCCAGACTTTAATCCTATAGAAAATTTATGAAGGGAGCTGAAACTTTGAGTTGCCAAGCGACAGCCAAGAAACCTTAAGGATTTAGAGAAGATCTGTAAAGAAGAGTGGACCAAAATCCCTCCTGAGATGTGTGCAAACCTGGTCACCAACTACAAGAAACGTCTTACCTCTGTGTTTGCCAACAAGGGTTTCTCCACAAAGTACTAAGTCATGTTTTGATTTGGGATCAAATACTTATTTTACTCACCGAACTGCAACTCAATTTATAACATTTGTATCATGTGTTTTTCCTGCATTTTTGGTTAATATTATGTCTATAGACCCTTCATTTCTTTGTAAGTGAGCAAACTTACAAAATATGCAGGGAGATGAAGACCAAATAATTATTTTCCCCACTATATGTCTTCTGACATCACCAGACCAGCTTGAGTAAGTGCTGGTTCACACTGCTGCGTGGTGTGAGATCGCATGTGATTCACACCGCACTGCAGTGCAAATCACATGCGATGTCCATGCGATGCGATTTCAGCTATACAGATAGTGTGGCTGAAATCACATCGCATTCGAACGAAACTCGCACAAGACCCTTTTTTTGGCCCGCACCAGAATTGGATCGCATGGGTGTTTACACCTATGCGATCCGATTCATGTCTGAACTGACAGTTTGCAGTGCAATTATGCAAGCTAAAATGGGGGTGTCATTAACAATGTATTGACACTTCCCGCAGTTCACATATGGCAGTGTGAACTGCCGTGCGAGTCGGGTGCGATGCGGGAACCCGCAGTGGATTTGCAGGGTTCCCGCATCACACAAGTGTAAACCGGCACTAATGCAGGAATATCTTTTTTTTTTAACGTAAGAACAACTGATTGGGGGGGGGAGAAGGGGGAGGGTTGAGGGGCTACAGAGGGTGACGGGAGTGCTCAGAGTTCTACTTCAAGCATAGCTTTCTTAACCAGAACCTCTTCTTTTTTTTTTATTATAGGAACGCTTGTATCTTTATTATTAGGAAATATGTTGGTATATTCTTCTAATGTTTTCTTAATGTTCTTTTGTATTATGACTTTGTATATATCTGATGACTCTAGTACAGGGGTAGGCAACCTTTTGAGCACAGTGTGCCGAAAAATGTTTTCAAAGAAATTGAGCGTGCCGATTTTATAACACAAAAATGTAAACTTCACACTCTCAATCACGAAAAGGATTTTTTATACAGTAAATGCTGTAAACTACTTTAGTAGTGAGAAATTAACAACTCCACACCTCAGATCAGCCCTAATTGCTGCAACTCCACACCTCAGATCACTGTCCCCCTGCACATCTGTCCCACCACTGTACCCCCCCTGCTCATCTGCCCCACCACTGTAACCCCCCCGCCCATCTGCCCCACCACTGTACCCCCCCGCACATCTGCCCCACCAGTGTACCCCCCTGCACATCTGCCCCACCACTGTAACCCCCCCACCCATCTGCCCCACCACTGTACCCCCCCGCACATCTGCCCCACCAGTGTACCCCCCTGCACATCTGCCCCACCACTGTACCACCCTTCTCTTCTGTCCCACCACTGTAACCCCCCGTGCTTATCTGCCCCACCAATGTTTCCCACTTTCTCATCTGCCCCACCACTGTACCTCCCTGCACATCTGCTCCACCGCCGTACCTCCATGCTCTTCTGTCTCACCGCTGAACCATCTTCTCATCTGTCCTAACACTGAACTTATCTGCTTATCTGCCCCACAACCATACCTCCTGCACAACTGTCCCACCTCTGTTCCCCCTTCTCTTCTGCCCCACCACTGTAACCTCCTGCTCATATGAGTTCCACCGATGTACCTCCTTTCTCCTCTGCACCCCTCTGCACATCTGCCCCACCGCTGTAACCCCCTGCTCATCTGTCCCACCAATGTACCTACTTTCTCCTCTGCCCTGCCACTGTACCCCCTGTACATCTGCCCCACCTCTGTACCCCCTGCTCTTCTGCCCAACCACTATAACCCCCTGCTAATCTATCCCACCAATGCACCTCCTTTCAGATCTGCCCTACTGCTTTACCCCCCTGCTCTTCTGTCCCACCACTGAACCCATTTCTCATCTGTTTCAACACTGAACCCCCCCTGCTCATCTGTCCCACTACCGTAACCCCCCTGCTCATCTGCCCCATGACTGTACCTCCCTGCTTTTCTGTCCCACCACTGAACTCCCTTCTCACCCCTCCCACCAGTGTATCTTCTGAACATCTGTCCCACCAATATACCCCTTTTCTCATCTGCTCCACCACTGTACCTTCCTGCACATCTGCTCCACCACTGTGTCCCCATGCTCTTCTGTCTCACTACTGAATCACCTTCTCATCTGCCCCACCACTGTAACCCGCTTTCTCATCTGCCCCAGCAATGTACCTCCTGCACATCTGTCTCACCTCTGTACCTCCCTGCTCTCCTGTCCCACCACTGTAACCCCCTGCTCATCTGTCCCACCAATACACCTCCTTTCACATCTGCCCCACTGCTCTATGTCCCTGCTTTTCTGCCCCATCACTGTAGCCCCCTGCTCTTCTGTCTTCTACCACTGTACCTCCCTGCACATCTGCCCCACAGCTGTATCCTCCCCTCCTGCTCATTTTGCCCACCGCTGTACGCTCTTCTCATCTATGATACAAGTGATATGCAGAGTGGTGAAAGGAAGCAGAGATGAGACACATCTACCTGTCCTGGCACACTTATCCTGCTGATCCACTTCTCGCATCCAGCCCACGTGCTTGTATGTGATGTATGTGATGTATGTGATGTATGTGAAGTATGTGATGTATGGGATGTCACATACAAGCTTCTAGAATGGATGTGCAATGAGCTCAGGTCAGGGGCATTTTCTAAAAGCAGTGGGCCTGTCTGCAGGACTGTAAGTTGGGTCTCCGCAGCTGAGAAAAAGTGTGGCGCTCTGCGCCACAGGAAAAGGTGGGTGTGATTTTCATTGCGCTGAATACTGTCTGTGGCTTAAAGGGACACAGAGTGCCGGGGTTCAGTAGTAAGTGACGCAAAGGTTCAGAAATATTGTCAACAAAGTTCCCAGGAGCTCACCAGTAATTCCACAAACTGTCACCTGATTGTGGTTTTCTCAATCAGTGAAATCTCTTCTTTCTGAGATTTGTAGTGGCAACCAAGAGAATCATCTTCCTCCAGATGGTGGACGGGGCTTGCAGGACTGTGATTGGTTTTAGCAGTGGCCAATGACAGTCCTCCTCCTGGAAATAGGACCCCCACTAGCAGAACTGACCCCAATCTCTTCCCCATCACAAAAGCTGATGATCGCAGCTACAGCAAAGTTAGAGAACCAAACAATTCTTCCCATCTCTTACAATGTGTGGGGGCACAGTGCCTCCCCCTCAGTGAAGGTGCGGTGTGGGGAAATCTGAAATTGGAATGTATTACTGTCTCACTGACACTTCCCTGTGCTGCTCTGCTGATGGGGAGGGAGTTGAGTGCAAAAGAGGCTTTGTGTGCCGATTGCGGCACCAGTGCCGGGGGTTGCCTACCCCTGCTCTAGTAGGATGATTTGTGATCTCCCTGTATTATTTTTTTTATCTTCCTCCACTGTTTTATCTTCTTGGGGAAAAAAAATCTATATTATGAATTACATCTAACTTTTATCTTTTAATTAGCAAGAGGGGATTGGATAGATCAACAGCGAAAGAAACAACTTTATGGCTGAGCTGCAGGCAGATCTAAATAGAGCTCTGTAATCATTAATACAAGATGAAATTTATTTTTTCAAGTACAAGCAGAGTAAGGGCCGTGACCATGTCTGCACATGAATCGCACAGGAACGCACTGTGCGATCCAAGTCACATGCAAAATGCACTCCATTTGCGATCTGCAATGGGTGTCAATACAAACACAGGTCACAAACATAGTGCGTTTGTCCGCACCTGATCGAATGGTACTTTTGTGCCATGCGATCCAGTTGCAGTGAGTTTTAAAAAAGTAGTGTATGCAGTACTTTTGAAAAGGAAAGGAAAATACTGCGCTGACCCCAAAAAGAAAAAATGAATAAGCAGCTACATAAAATGTGACGAACATGTAAAGAACAAAGCAGTGAAAAAATGTAGCGTTAATGAATAAACACAAAAATCGTTATAAATGTGTCAAGTAAATAATAAACTAAAAAGTACATATACAGAAAAACGTCCATCTGTAAACAATAATAAATCTCTGATAATAAGTCATGTGGAAAGGACTGGAAAATAAATGTCCAACACAATGATCCAACACCAAATGTAAAGAAACCAAGAGCGGTGTAAATGGGAATACAACTCCGTCAGTAGAGGCAACCTCAAATGGAAGAAACCATCCACTATTGAATGCCATATGAATGCTCTTACCAGAAAGGGTGGACTCTAATGTCAGCGACATAGAGTCATATAGGCAGTATGCCACACGAGGCAGATGTACGGATATCCGGATGGTTCAGACCTCAAGGATGGAATCCAGGGGAACCGAAGGTGACCTCCAAAACGAACTCCAATCCAAGAACTGTCAGGGTAGGATTTTGATGGTAGGTTCACCAGGAAGACATATCCGCTCACATCCAGAGCATATGTGGAAAAAATAAAAGCTTCCACATAGTGCAGGGCAAAGGAGGTATTTTATTTCTAAAAACCGACTTACAATAAAAGTGATCACAAATAAAATGAGGGCAATGTGGAGAGTAATGAAACGGCCCTACGCGTTTCGACCAATGGGTCTTCAACAGGGGCATTTTTTCACTACTATGCAGTACTTTTGTTGCGGTGCAATGCGATTTTAGCTCGTTCAAAACGAATGGACTAAAATAGTACTGCATAGAACAGCATATGAATCACACAGGAACACACGGTGGGGTTTTTTTTACTGAAGGCAAATCCACTGTGCACCACAAGTGCACTTGGAAGTTCAGTCCCTGTAGATCTGAGGGGGACATGCAAGGGAAACAAAAAACAGCATTTTAGCTTGCACATGATTGGATGATAGAAATCATCAGAGCTTCCCCTCATTTCAGATCTTCACCTCAGATCTACAGCGACTGCACTTCCAAGTGCACTTGCAGTGCACGGTGGATTTACCTCCAGTGAAACCACCCCATAGTGTTAAGGTGCGGGCATGATGCAAACCAGTGCTAAGTACCTAAATATGATTTAGTAACAGCCTGTGGCAATCACTATACAGCAGAGCTCAGAATGAGAAAAGGGCCAGGACTTGAAGCCAATCAGATGTGGTGCTTGAAAATATGCTGACAAGGAGCAACCTGAGAGGAGGAGAGAGCAGAGGGGTGACCTCAGCCTACTGCTGCTCTTCCACTGTCCAGTGAGGAGGATGGGGGAGAGAAGATAGCTTTGTATTCTTTCTCTAGAGCTGTTACAAAGCAAGTGTTATCCGTCTGTGTGGTTGGTTGGTATAAATCTCATGACTGAATGTTTGCCTGCAGTTTTGGAAACATGCTGCAAACATGCATGGTGCTTGCAATGCCATTAATCGTTAATTTCACCCGTAATGGGTGCTTAGGCCTAAAAAACATAAATGGGCCATTTGTGCTGTGTGTAGGCAGTCTGTTTAGGTATATGGGGATGTAGTGGCTGCATGGATACAGCCACTAATTTGAAGGTGTGCGGGTGAACGCAAGCGGTGTAAGTAGGCTGATACAGTAGGTTTTCTTTCTAAAACGGTTACAGCTTGAGCAAAAAAGCCTGTTACCTGCCAGCATGCTGTAAAGAAGGAACCTTGCTCTTTGTGGAATCAGCAGGTGCACAGTGCTTACCTTGCTCTCTAAGGCTCGATTCACACTAATGCGTTTTTTGATGCATTTTTTAACATGGGGTCCTATGGAGCGTGTTCACATCAATGCATTTTTGTGCCTCTGCGTTTTTGGAAAGGGTCGGGGACTTTTTTTCATGTAAAATGCAGCGTTTTGCATTTAATAGAATTCAATGGACCCGCGTCCAAAACGCAAGTACCGCGTTTTTACTGCGTTTTTGCCACGTTTTTGCTGCGATTTGTGTTTTACGTTTTTTTTTAATTTCTTTTTTTTTTACATTGTATATAGCTGGTTGCTAAGCAACTACAGTGTAAAAAAAAAAAAAACACTGTAAAAAAAAAACAAAGCACAAAACGCGGAAAAAACGCACGTTCAAAACCGCGGCAAGCACCGCAAAAAGCACTGCAGAGACGTTCAAAAGCAACATGCATTGATGTGAATCGAGCCTAAGGGGAAGCAGAGGTCTCATTCCAAAGGTCTGACACTCCCCTTACAGAACTAGACCTATAGCTCTGCAACCAGCAAAGCTCATGTTCCCTACTGATTGGAGGGCTCTGACTCAGCAGGGCGTGTGTTGGACCACTGCAGAGAGAACACTGCTTCCACCTAAAGGGCAAGGGTCCAGTGGCGGCTGGTGCTAAACTTTTTTTTTGGGGGGGGGGCGGCAAACAAACCCCCCCTGGTCCGCACTCACTCCTCCACAGTCGGGGCGCTGCGGCTTCCTCGACATCTCCTCCCGGCCGACCCGATCTCCTTCCTGCCCTGACCGGCCGGGAGGAGAAGCCGGAATATAATAGAGAATATTGGTCGCTAGTGTTACAAGTGGGTGGGGTCAGGGAGAAGAGCACTGTGCCCCGAGCACAATCATTTTCAAGCCAATTAAAGCCTCAGGCACTAATCATGTGGCTTGAAAAAAAAAAAGCTCATGGAAACCTATGAGTCCGGCGCCCCGCATGCATCCCCGCATGCAAATTAAGGTGGCGGCACCCCTGTGCCCCTAATGGACCGGCTGCTCCTGCAGGGGACAGGCTTTTTTACTCAGGTTGTGGCTGCTTCCTAAAGAAATCAAACTGTCTGACATTACACACTCTTTGTTTAGATCACCTGGAATGTATTTAGCTAGCCGGAAGTTTAATTGCTTGCTGCCCGCCCTGCCATCAAATGACAGCGGGCGGCTCTTGTTTTGGGACGACGTCATATGGCGCGCAGCACGGCCATTGCGGCCCCGATCTCTGTAAAGAGCCGCGTCCGTGGCTTTTTAATCATGTGATCGGCTGTGTCCAATCACAGCCGGTCACATGTAAACACGGAGATGCCGGTAATCGGCTCTCCTCACCTCACACTGACAGAGTGTGTGGCGAGGAGAGCCGATCAGCTAAATGCTAAAAAAATTTAGTTTGGGTACAGTGTAACATGACCGCGCAATTGTCATTCAAAGTGCGACAGTGCTGACAGCTGAAAAATGGCCTGGGCAGGAAGGGGGTGTAAGTGCCCGGTAGGCAAGTGGTTAATTGGGCTTTACTGACCATAGTTATGGAATGGGATGTCCAACCTGCTCATGTAAGTGTGACTGTGAGGCGTCAACCAACTTTTGGCCATATAATGTGTTTTACATTTTTATTTTGTGTATTTTTTTTAAAAGGAGAAAATGCAGGAAAAAGTTGAAAAGCAGGAAATGTATAAAACTGGTGTCTTTATTTATTGTATAGTACTGAAAGTCAATCAGCGCCACTAAAGCTACCGTGAGCCTACATGTCCCTTCTCATCCAAAGCATGCATAACGGCAGCTAGGGAATGGGATGACATGCTGGGATCTTTAGTTCCATATCAGCTGGTGATGTGTTCTTTTACAGACTGGTAGCACCGGTCATGTAGAATTCTCTCTTGTAATTCAGTTAATCTGCCAATGATTTTGTATTGTGAAACATTCTCTATTTTTTGTGATACCAAACCTCTGGTGAAGCAATCATTTTTCCACCCCTGGTAATTCTTTTCTATAAATCGATGACGGTGTCATACCAGTTACAGTGGATAATGCATTTCATTTTAGATGCTTAGACCCCACTTAACCCGGCACTCCTAAAACTCTTAAACCGCATGCAAAACAATTATCAGGTTTGTCTGCTATGTGTAATCTACAGAACACAGTGAAGCCCAATTAAACTTATAGTATGTTATTCTTCCTCTATACAAAGGTACTACACAACATAATCTCATCACAATGTGCACTCACCGACCACTTTATTAGGTACGCCTTGCTAGTACCGGGTTGGACCCTCTTTTGCCTTCAGAACTGCTTTCATTCTTCATGGTATAGATTCAACAAGGTGTTGGAAACATTCCTCAGAGATTTTGGTCCATATTGACATGATAGCATCACGCAGTTGCTGCAGATTTGTCGGCTGCACATCCATGATGGAAAGTCTCCCATTCCATTACATCCCAAAGGTGCTCTATTGGATTGAGATCTGGTGACTGTGGAGGCCATTGGAGTACAGCGACCTCATTGTCATGTTCAAGAAACCAGTGGTGAGATGACATGAGCTTTGTGACGTGGTGCATTATCCTGCTGGAAGGAGCCATCAGAAGATGGGTACACTCAGTGGCAGTTGGTGAAGTTTTAGGATGGGGGGACGCCAGACCCCGCCCTTCCTTTTTGACCCCTCCCACTTGGTAAAAATGGGCGTGGTTTCAGTGAAATAGTGGGCGTGGCTCTAAGGTGGTGTGGTTAGCGTCTGAGATGAACGAGGGATGCAGGGAAAGAGGGATGGGGGGGACAGCAGGCCCAGATCCTCGACAACAATAGAAATATGTGTATTCTAGAAAGTTTAACAATCAGCAGATAAAGATACTCCAAACACCTGGTGTTAGCACTTCAATCATCCCGGCACCATGGTTGTTATGGTGTCAGGATGATTGAAGCGCATTATTTCTATTATTACTTTGTAATATAAAATGAAATTATTCAACTCACCATAATGCAGAATCAGTGGGAGCCCTGAGCATGTCACTAGCCACGTCGCCTGCAACCAGATGCCATCAGGTGTCCCCAGCGGAGTCCAACCTTACATCAGGTGTCCCCAGCGGAGTCCCTCCTTACATGCAGCCTGTGTCCCATCAAATGCAGCCTGTGTCACATAGTCACATAAAATGCAGCCTGTGTCACATAAAATGCAGCTTACGTCCCATTAAATGCAGCCTGCGTCCCATTAAATGCAGCCTGTGTCCCATTAAATGCAGCCTGTGTCCCATTAAATGCAGCCTGTGTCCCATTAAATGCAGCCTGTGTCACATCAAACCCCCCTTCTCTGCGGGAGCACAGCGGTACTTACCTTGCTGTGTTGTCCTCTCCTGCGGTGTCTCCTTCCACTGGCAGCGGCGATGGAGGAGTCCTCTCCCCATACTTCTGTTTTTTCTCTCTCTCGGGCGCAATGGGAGAGAGAAAACAGGAAGTGACATCTAACTCAGATGTCAATCATACCGCCCGGCCGTAGTAATAGATGCTACGAGCGCCGGGCGGAAGCTACTCGTGCTGCAAGGCGGGACAAAAGCCTGCAAATGAAGCGCTGCATCTGCAATCTCGTGATTGCATAGACGTGGCGCTTCCCATAGTGTACTGTGTCCGGCGTCCGAACACAGTGCACTTAAGGACCTTTTTTGTATTTTTTTTTTTTAAAGGGCCAGTTTTAACATTTTTTTTTTTGTAACTGCTCTGAGGGGGGCGGTACCCGTGCGCCCCCTATGGACGGACCTCCACTGGGTACACTGTAGTCATAAAGGGATAGACATGGTCAGCAATAATACTCAGGTAGGCCGTGGTGTTTAAACGATGCTCAATTGGTAATATGGGGCCCAAAGTGTGCCAAGAAAATATCCCCCACACCATAACACCACCACCAGCCTGAACCGTTGATACAAGGCAGGATGGATCCATGCTTTCATGTTGTTTACGCCATTCGTTTCTTACTATCTGAATGTTGCAGCTGAAATTGAGACTTATCAGACCAGGCAACGTTTTTCCAATCTTCTATTGTCCAGTTTTGGTGATCCTGTGCGAATTGTAGCCTCGGTTTCCTGTTCTTAGCTGACAGGAGTGGCATCCGGTGTGGTCTTCTGCTGCTGTAGCCCATCTGCTTCAAGGTTCGATGTGTTGTGCTTTTGTAGATGGTATTCTGCATATCTTGGGTGTAACGAGTGGTTATTTGTGTTACTGTTGCCTTTCTATTGTCTTGAACCAGTCTGCCCATTCTCTTCTGACCTCTGACATCAACAAGGCATTTTCCTCCACACAACTGCCGCTCACTGGATATTTTCTCTTTTTCAGACCATTCTCTGTAAACCTGAGAGATGGCTGTGCGTGAAAATCCCAGTAGATGGGCAGTTTTTTAAATACTGAGACCAGCTCGTCTGGCACCATCAACCATGCCACGTTTAAAGTCACTTAAATCCCCTTTATTCCCCATTCTGATGCTTTGGTTTGAATTTCAGCAAGTTGTCATCACCACGTCTAAATACCTAAATGCATTGAGTTGCTGCCATGTGATTGGCTGATTAGCAATTTGCGTTACCAAGCAATTGAGCGGGTGTACCTAATAAAGTGGCCGGTGAAACTTAGCGATTAATTTGTAAAAGCAGCACAATCTACACACATTACACATAGTTAGGCACACATTTAACACCTCGATTACCCTAGACATTAACCCCTTCTCAGCCAGTGTCATTAGTACAGTGACAGTGTATAATATTATCACTGATTGCTGTATTAAAGTGGTAGTAAAGCCTACCTTATTGACTTGTACTTGCAGATAAGCCTAAAACAAAGCTTACCTGTAGGCTTACAGTAAATATCTCCTAAACATGCGCCGTTTAGGAGATAATTACTATAGTAGCAGCCAATGGCATCACCTGCACATGTTCCCTGCACTCTCAATGGACGGCGTGACATCCATTGAGAGATACATACTAGTACTTTATGCTATTATTTTGCAGAGGACATTTTTGGCAAATTTTTTTCTGGCAGTTGACTACCGTTTTAATGTTACTGGTGATGTTTGTGGCAGTTATTCAGTTCCCCCCAGCGTCAGTTAGTGTCAGATTTCCCACTGCACTATCGCAGTCCCATTATAAGTCGTTGATCGCCGCCATTAAAAGTATAAAAACAACAATTAAAAATAATTAAATTCTATTGTATATACCAGTGGTCGCCCTTTGCTTGCCTTTATTGAGACATTATTTCTGCCACCGACACCAACAATGGAGCATCATTCCTGCCACTGATACCAACAATGGGGCACAATTCCTACCACCGACACCAATGATGGGGCACAATTCCTACCACTGACACCAATGATGGGGCACAATTCCTACCACTGACACCAATGATGGGGCACTATTCCTACCACTGATACCAACAATGGGGCACTATTCCTACCACTGATACCAACAATGGGGGCACTATTTCGACCACTGACACCAATGATGGGGCACTATTCCTGCCAATGATACCAACAATGGGGCACTATTCCTACCACTGATACCAACAATGGGGCACTTTTTCTACGACTGACACCAATGATGGGGCACTATTCCTGCCAATGATACCAACAATGGGGCACTATTCCTACCACTGATACCAACAATGGGGCACTATTCCTACCATTGTTACCAATGATGGGGCATAATTCCTTACACTGACAACAAAAATGGGGCACTATTCCTCCAACTGACACCAACTATTTTCCCCCCGAATACCAAAGATCAGGCATTGTTTACTCCCACTGGGCACAGTCCGCCCCCCCCTAAAGTCTGAAGTACAAAAAACTGTCCCTTTTGTTAGAAAGTTTGGAGACCCCTGGTATATACCATAGTTTGTAGGCGCTATACAGTTCACGCAAACCAATTAATATACATTTATTGGGATTTTTTTCTTTCAAAAACATGTAGCAGAATAGCTTTTGGCCTAAATTTATGAAGATTTTTTTTTTTTTTTCATTGGATATGTTTTATAGCAGCAAGTACAAAATATTGTTTTGTTTCTTTTCAAGATTTTCTGTTTTAATCCAATTATAATGCAAAAAATATAAAACCCAGTGGTAATCAAATACCACCAAAAGCAGGCTCTATTTACGTGAAAAAAAAATGATATAAATGTAATTTGGGTATAGCGTTGCCTAACTACACAATTACCATTTAAAGTAATGCACTTCCGAATAGCGAAAAATGGCCTGGCCATAAAGGGGGATAAAATCTTCCGGTGCTAACGTGGATATAACGGGAACTCTGCTGTAGTGGGGTGCTCTGTTGCAGTGGCATGATATATAATGCAATGTGTGGCAGACAGCGCAGCGCCTTATTTATGCTCAGTGCATGCATTGTGAGAATCCGTTCTTCTTAAGAATTAACAGCAGAGAATTTTTCAAAGCAATTTTTCTTTAATAGCCTTACAGCTGCCTTCCAACCCATCCGGAGCTCAGACCAAGCAGTGTACCTCCTGTAAAGCCAACTGATGTTTCCTTGGGTTAGCATAAAATGTGTTCTATTATGTTTCCCATCTACAAGTTCTGTGGGAATATAAACCATCTCCGCCGCCACTTCATTGTCAGGCTGGACCTGTTCTGTTCAGACAGATAAACATAAAGTGCTCAGAGCGATGGTGGATACAAAGTGTCAGTTTCAAATGAGCAGTACATATTTTCTAAGATAAACGCTTACACTCTTCTACAATTTCACAAAAACGGTTTGCAAGCCAAGATGGTCCCACTTTACTGCTACCTAAGACAGGAGAAACGTGCACTTTATTGTGCCGCAAGATGAACGGTGACCCTTAAAGTGAACCTTACTCCATTTTAAACTCCTAAAAGGTAACCATTCTGTCTGAGAGCAGACGCTGTCTACTGTTGCTTTTATTATCAAAAAAAAGCTTTTTCTGTGCTTCTCTCTGATATAGTTTTTACTTTGTTAGTGAAGACTGACCTACTTTGACTTTCTGTCTTGATGACTGCCATGTTGGTGTTCAATGAGACTGCCACAGTGGCCAGTAATGGAATTTAGTAAGTGGTGGGCCCTGAAGAAGAGGGAGTACCCCTCGAAACACGTTAGACTTCCAGACTTGTATACCTCCCATCTATGGTGGAAGTATGTGCTGTGGTTCCTGGCGTTTCTGTTCCTTGGTTTTTATTGATGAGCATACAGTATATCTAAATGAGTTTGTAAGTTTAAGCACTTGCCAACCTCAATCCGTATATATGCGTTGCGGCTTTGAATTGGTTTACCAAGGTTATTGCTGAACCATAACCACAGTATTTTTATTTGTTTTCTTCAGCCGATGATTGCTTTCTCATGAAAGCGGTCGAGGTGGCTAATTAGCCTCTGGATCTCTTTCAGAAGTAGCGGGAGGGGTTCTCCCCCCCCCCTTTTCCGCTGCTCGCTGGCGTTTCTCGGGTTTACTGTTTTTACCGGCATGCCCGAAAAATGATCTGACGGTCCGCATGACTGGCTGGCCATAGAGGTTAATAGAGACCAGATCATCTATGATCGCCTCAATGATCTTGGAGGACTGGAGCAACGTCATGACGTCACTTCCGGGCTAGGGCGGAAGTTAACTTTTTTTTTTTTTTTAAAGCAAAAATCTAAATTTTTTTTCTTTTTTTGATCTTTTGCTTTTAAGGTCCCTTTCACACCTACGGACCGTTTGATGTCCGTTTTTTTATCCATCAATGGATGGATGAAAAACGGACAATGCATATTTTTCAATGCATGGAAAAATAGATGTAAATGGATGGTCATCCATTTACATCCGTTTTCATCCACTTCCGTGAACATCAGTGTTTTTGAACAGATGAAAGCCCTATTTTTCATCCGTTACAAAAACGGAACGGAGGATAGACGGATGCAAATGGATAAGTAGTCCGTTGTTGCATCCGTTTTTGCATTTGTTATTAGGAGCAACCAATCACTGTGGGGGGGTGTAGTGGAGAAAGGTGAAGATGGAGAGGTGAAGAGCAGTATACATAGTGAAGGGGAAGTCTGTACACACTAAATGAAACAAAGGGGTGGGGTCACTAGTTTGACCCCGCCCCTTTGTTTAATTTAGGGGCGGGCCCAAATGACAGCTCCTTCTTGGCGCTATGAAGTATAGAAAAAAAAGCCGATAATTACAGTGACAGTCAGCGTCAGCAAGTGAGGGAGAGAAAAAACGCTCCTGCGCACAAGTGGATAACCAGACCAATGGTATAAAGACACAGGCCTTGCTGCCCTCAGGGATGGGGAATCCTAATAGTCAATGATAAAAAAGAAAGAAAGGGCGCACCAGCCATGTGCATTATTGTTTCAATGTGAATTTATTAAAAGCGATAAAAAGAAACTACTCACAAACAGTTATAGAAGATCTCGCAATGTAAAAAGTCATCGACTAGCAGCATACAGTCTATTACAGAGGTCACAGAGGAACTTACAGGGATCACTGCCAGCTGACGCGTTTCGAAGGGAACATCCCTTCTTCCTCAGAGCTCAGCTGTGTAAGGTGCCCCCACAGAAGCAAACGCATACTTAAGTCACGCACACATATGTAAACGGTGTTCGCAATACACATGTGAGGTATCCCCACGAATGTTAGAGCAAAAGCAACAATTCTAGTACTAGATCTCCTCTGCAACTCTAAACAGGTAACCTGTAAAAATGTTTAAAATATTGCCAATGCAGATTTTTAAGTATCATACATCGTCACCATTCCACGAGCGTGCGCAATTTTAAAGCATGACGTGTTAGGTATCTATGTACTCAGTGTAACATTATCTTTCATATTTTACCACAAAAGTGGGTTACTATGGTTATCAATTTTTTTTACAAATAAATATCTGAAAAGTGTGGCGTCCATTTGTATTCAGCCCCCCCCCGAGTCAATACTTTCTAGAACCACCTTTCCCTGCAATTACAGCTGCAAGTCTTTTTGGGGATGTCTCTACCAGCTTTGCACATCTAAAGAGTGACATTTTTGCCCATTCTTCGTTGCAAAATATCTCAAGCTCTGTCAGATTGGATGGAGAGTGTCTGTGAAAAGCAATTTTCAAGTCTTGCCACAGATTCTCAATTGGATTTAGGTCTGGACTTTGACTGGGCCATTCTAACACATGAATATGCTTTGATCTAAACCATTCCATTGTAGCTCTGGCTGTATGTTTAGGGTTGTCCTGCTGAAAGGTGAACTTCCACCCCAGTCTCAAGTCTTTTGCAGACTCTAACAGGTTTTCTTCTAAGATTGCTCTGTATTTGGCTCCATCCATCTTCCCATCAACTCTGACCAGCTTCCATGTCCCTGCTAAAGAAAAGCATCCCCACAACGTGACGCTGCCATCATATCGTATAGTGTGTTCAGGGTGATGTGCAGTGTTAGTTTTCCACTACACATAGCATTTTGCTTTTAGGACATAAAGTTTAATTTTGGTCATCACATCATCAGCAGTCACTTCTGGTTCATTCTGGGAGAGTCTGGTACAGACGTCACATCTGGGGTGCAGCAAGGAGCAGCAGGAAGGTGAGCAGAGTCTGGACTGGAGCGAAGCAAATAGCAGATGGCACACACGGTGTACAATATGGGTATGCTATAGCAGACAGTGAGCAAGGACCAGAGAGAGGGGACTGAGCGGCAGAGGATCAGCAGAGCTGGGGGACCGGAGCAGCAGAATTTAACTATGTCACAGGTGGTGTGCAGCATGGGAGCAATATAGCGGGCGGTGAGTGGGGACCAGAGAGAGAGGAGGATCAGAAAACCAGAGGATCAGCAGAGCTGGGGGTTACTACTGAGCATGGGATCAGCAAAGCTGGGGGTACTACTGAGCAGAGAATCTGCTGAATGATACTAATAGGCTGGGAAACTGCAAGTGTATATGAGCCCTAAAGGGAACTCTCTTATAAAAAAAAGGGAGAAATTGCAGCTCACAAAGGGCCATTTTACTGTCCTTCAGAGTTTAGGAGGGACTTTAGACTGTGGCCAGTGGGAGTAAAAAATGCCCCAGCATCCATCTAGAGTACTAGAGTAGACAATGGGGTTGACTTACTACAGGCAAATATACTGTGCACTGTAAAAGCAGTTGCTCTAGAGCTTAGTAAATGAGGTAAAGCTTCACTTTGCAAAGAATACCCAATCACATGCAAAGAAAATGAAAAACAGCATTTTTACTTGCTAATGATTGGATGATAGAAATCAGCAGAGCTTCCCCTCATTTACTAAGATCTAGAGCAACTTTGCCTTTAGTTAATCAACCCCAATATCTCAGGCTTAGTGGTCAGTGGAAGTAAAAAAATATTACATAATGCCTGTGGTCAGTGAGAGGAATAGTACCTCATCACAACTATCAGTAAGAAGAATAATGTCCCATCATTGATATCAGTGGTAGGAATACTTCCCCATCATTGATGTCAAGGTAAGGAATAGTGCCCCACCATTGGTGTCAGTGGTAGGAATAGTTTCCTATTGTTGCTAGCAGTGCACAGAATAGTGCCCCATCATTGGTGTCAAGGGAAGGAATAATTTCCCATTGTTGGTATCAGTGGGAGGAATAGTGTTCCATCATTGGTGTCAACGGGAGGAATATTGCCACATCATTGGTATCAGTGGGAGGAATAATGCCCCATCATTGGTATTAGTGGGAGGAATAGAGCCCTTTCATTGGTATTAGTGGGGGGAATACTGCCCCATCATTGGTATCAGTGGACAGAATAATGACCTATCACTGGTGTCGGTGGGAGGAATAGTTCTGCATTGTTTATATCTGTTGGTGGAATTGTGCCCCATTATTAGTGTCAGTGGAAACGTGCCCCAATGGCAGAATAAGTGTGAACAAAATGTGATAAAACATGCATTGTAAAAAGGTGCAGGAGCTACTTTGGCGTGTTTGTTGCACATAGGGCAGCCAATTAAGTAAATGGACCCCCCTATGCTGTCGCACAACTAAAAGTGCAACCAAATAACTGCATGTGTTTAGCATGTCATCTGGAGCTCTTAACGTGGCGGATACACAAGGTTATTCCGAGAGTGATTGAGCCGCCAGATTGGCAGACGCAGCACTCAGCGGCGGCGGGAGGAGAGCTTGTCATTACCGCGTGATTTGTGGGCTAATCTTGTACAGCGGCTTAGAGTCGTCACCTTTCCATACAGTAAACATTAGATGGCTTTTAGCGGTGAACATGGCTTCCACTCCGCTAACCCCATCGCTCACAGATAACAACTAATAAAAACAGCCGCTCCTAATTGTCTCGCTTCTTCTCACGTTGATTTGATTAAGAGAAAGTTCACGTCTAGTTCAAAGTCTGACTTTGTACTCTTCTCTTTATATCAGTGTTCTCTGGAAGCCACATATTGGCCAGAAAAACAACACATCTCTCAGAACATAACGAACCTGGAAACTGATACAGCATAAAAAATTAAGCTTAATCTGCTTATATTTTGCCTTCATTGGTTCCTCTTCCCTCATCAACATGCTATAACATTTTTAAATAAAGCCATTCCATTTTTTTTGCGTTATTTTATATTCAATGACATAATCACTGGGTCCTTGTGCTTCTCTGTGCAATGCAGGCAGATCATGGCTGGTGGGAGGGGCCAGCAGAGTGCTGTACATTGGGAAGGCAGGCTGGAAGTTGCCAATACTAAGGTGATCAGCTGGAAGAGATGGAAGTCATCTTTGAGGGAAAGGGATGATTTGATTAAGACTTACCTGATTCCAATCTTCTTGTATGTCAGCTTTGTCTGCATCTTGCCAGTGTCTCTCTATGCTAGGGTCAGTAGTGTGTTCTTCTAGATGCTGTGGTGGAAAAGACTGAACCTCATCAAGAAAAATGTCACCTATCTATCCAGGAGGGAGGATGGCTTAGGTATAGTTAACCCAGTTCTTTTCTTTTCACTGCTATTTCTCAAGTTTAACATTGGTAATATGCTTGCAGTGGAACCTCGTGGATGGGCAGGCATGATTACATCTTGGTTTAGGTTTTTTTCTACGTCTTTGGGAAGAAGGTGGCCAAGTGAAGAATCTCAGGGGTCATCGTGGTCTGAAGTTACTGTGGCAGTGGCGATTGTTGGCTGAAGATCTCAGATCGGGTCAGAGGAAAGTCCTTATAAGCCGAGTCTATGAGCCGAGTCTTGACCCACTGGCCTTAAGGGATTGTCCAAGCCCAGTTTTGACAGCAATGTTAAGACTGATTCATTTGGATAGAGTCCCCCTTAAATT
Organism: Aquarana catesbeiana; assembly: GCF_042186555.1. Lineage (NCBI taxonomy): Eukaryota > Metazoa > Chordata > Amphibia > Anura > Ranidae > Aquarana > Aquarana catesbeiana. The sequence continues at coordinate 67,762,961 of NC_133331.1, read as the reverse complement.
TAGGAATCTGGCCTGGTTATTTTTCCACGGGGGGCTCTATGTTTGGGGCAATTTTGAAATACCGCAGTGAGATGGATCGTAGCTGTCCTCAGGAGGAGTGCGCAGGTGAAGAGGAGACTTGCACATAGAGGTGTACAAACAGGTGGGGCAGGCCCTCGGTGTTCCTTTCCTCTCCAGGCTGGGTTATGCTGAGTGGGTGTACGGAGCATTCAATACTGGTGGGGTTTTTTGTTTGGGTACACTTTTTTTAGTTAGCCTAGTAGTTGGTTATTTCACTTGGAACGCACAGTGTCAGGTCACCACTCGGCATAAAATATTTCCTATTCAGGTGGTGGCGTATGACATTTTGCATGAGGTGGGGAGCAGTGGCGGTGCGTCCATAAGGGGGGCACGGGCGCTGCCCTGTCTCTCCAGCCACCCCCTCTATGACCAATGGATAGATTCATGCATAGCATGAATCTATCCATGGCCACTGCTGCCACCAGCCTATTCAGGAGCCCGGCCCTTTTTCAGGTACCGGGTGCATGAATTACAGCGGCGGGGGGTGGGTTGGGGGATGTGTTTGAAGCACCTGATTAGAGCCATAGGTGTCAAAAAAGGTGACCTGCATGCGCCATGCTTGGCGTTCGCAGTTCACCAGGTGTGTTAGAACAGCGAATGAATATTCACTTTCCTGAACACTGGACCGCCTCTCCGCCAATAAGGTGCTCGGGTCTGTTACCCATCACCTGATTGGCTGAAATGACAGGTGTTGTGATTGGACGCCTATCAGAAGGAGAGGACGGGAGGATAGGGCGAGAGGGGATGCATGGAGGATACTGCTCACCATCACCTGCTGCCCCACCAAGACAGGGTAAGTGCTGGGCCGATGGCGAGCGAGCGGGGGGGTCACAGTGACGGCATTCAATGACACAGTGGCAGCATTTGATGGGCACAGTGGCAGCATTCGATGGGGCACAGTGGCTGCATTTGATGGGCACAGTGGCTCCGTTTGATGGCACAGTGGCTGCATTTGATGGCACAGTGGCTCCGTTTGATGGCACAGTGGCTGCATTTGATGGCACAGTGGCTGTGCTTGATGGCACAGTGGCTCCGTTTGATGGCAAAGTGTCTGCATTTGATGGCACAGTGGCTGCGTTTGATGGCACAGTGGCTCCGTTTGATGGCACAGTGGCTGCATTTGATGGAACAGTGGCTGCATTTGATGGAACAGTGGCTCCGTTTGATGGCACAGTGGCTGCATTTGATGGCACAGTGGCTCCGTTTGATGGCACAGTGGCTGCATTTGATGGAACAGTGGCTGCATTTGATGGAACAGTGGCTGCATTTGATGGCACAGTGGCTCCGTTTGATGGCACAGTGGCTGCATTTGATGGCACAGTGGCTCCGTTTGATGGCACAGTGGCTGCATTTGATGGCACAGTGGCTGCATTTGATGGCACAGTGGCTGCATTTGATGGAACAGTGGCTCCGTTTGATGGCACAGTGGCTGCATTTGATGGCACAGTGGCTCCGTTTGATGGCACAGTGGCTGCATTTGATGGAACAGTGGCTCCGTTTGATGGCACAGTGGCTGCATTTGATGGCACAGTGGCTGCGTTTGATGGCACAGTGGCTGCAATTGATGGCACAGTGGCTCAGTTTGATGGCACAGTGACTGCATTTGATGGCACAGTGGCTGCAATTGATGGTTTTTTTTTTCAGAATTCTTCAGTTTGTTTGCGCCCCCCCCCCCACCCCCCAAATTTTTGAGCACCAGCCGCCACTGGTGGGGAAGATTTGGGTGCTTGAGAGAAGCAAGTTGAAGGCGTGGAGGGGTTTCAAGTCTACCTGACTGCCAGGAGTCTCTTTCCCGAGTGTGGCTGTCTGTCTCTAATCACCCTAGATGCTAAATTGGCTGCATACATAGGTGAAAAAAATGATGGCAGTGGACTATGTATATATTGTATATATATTCTGAATATATTCTGAACAGTTAATAATTTGCACTGTCACTGTAGTAATGAAGGGGTTAAAATCTAGGGCAATCAAAGGGTTAACTGTGTGCCCAGCTATGTGTAGTGTGTGATATAATCTGCTTTTACTAAGGACAGTGTTGTTTTTTTCCCCTGCTTAGCAGGAAATAAAAAAAAAAACTGCAAGATTCCCTGTCAGTGAACAGAGCTCTGAATTGTTTACAGTCATAGAGCTCTGTTCTGTGAATCACTGATCTGATCAGCAGGTGTCAGTAGCCAATCATTGGCCAAGACCCGCTGATTGGCTTGTACTGTAACGAATCACAGCACAGCCAGGCCAGCGAGCACGTGTGTGAACCCCCTGCCCAGGCATGCAGATCACATACTAGGTACTGTACATGCAGCGGCGGCCTGTCCTTTAAGGGCGCACGGGTGCCACCCCCTCTCTTCAGGCCACCCCCTATATGTAGAATGGATAGATTCATGCCGCCGTGGCCACCCCCTATTCAGGCATCTGGCCCCTTTTCGGACACCGGCGCCTGTTTTACAGCGGCAGGGGTGTTTTTTTGAAGCACCTGATTAGAGACATAGGCTCTAATAAGCTTTTATAAACGTGGAATCGGAGCGCAGAGCATTGCACTTGGAGCCCACCCAAGTATGTTACAAAAGCAAATGAACATTTGCTTTTCTAACACTGAACCGCCTCTCCGCCAATCAAGAAGCGCTAGTCTAATATCTGTCACTTGATTAACTGAAGGCACAGGCCTTCCTATTGGATGCCTAGCAGAAGGGGAGAAGAGACGCACGGGCAGCATGGAGGACACAGAAGCCGTCACCTGACCCGCTGCCCGTTCCACAGCTCGCTGTCAGACAGCGAGTAGGCGGACGGGCGACAGGGGGTCACAGTGAGGCTGCATTTGATGGGGCACAGTGGCTGCATTTGATGGAGCACAGTGGTTGCATTTGATGGGGCACAGTGGTTGCATTTGATGGGCACAGTGGCTGCAATTGATGGCATAGTGGCTGCAATAGATGGGCACGGTGGCTGCATTTGATGGGCAAGGTGTCTGCATTTGAAGGGCACGGTGGCTGCATTTGATGGGCACAGTGGCTGCATATGATGGGGCACGGTGGCTGCATTTGATGGGCACAGTGGCTGCCTTTGATGGGCACAGTGGCTGCCTTTGATGGGGCACAGTGGCTGCATTTGATGGGCACAGTGGCTCCGTTTGATGGCACAGTGGCTGCATTTGATGGCACAGTGGCTCCGTTTGATGGCACAGTGGCTGCATTTGATGGCACAGTGGCTGCGTTTGATGGCACAGTGGCTCCGTTTGATGGCACAGTGGCTGCATTTGATGGCACAGTGGCTGTGCTTGATGGCACAGTGGCTCCGTTTGATGGCAAAGTGTCTGCATTTGATGGCACAGTGGCTGCGTTTGATGGCACAGTGGCTCCGTTTGATGGCACAGTGGCTGCATTTGATGGAACAGTGGCTGCATTTGATGGAACAGTGGCTCCGTTTGATGGCACAGTGGCTGCATTTGATGGCACAATGGCTCCGTTTGATGGCACAGTGGCTGCATTTGATGGCACAGTGGCTGCGTTTGATGGCACAGTGGCTGCATTTGATGGCACAGTGGCTGCATTTGATGGAACAGTGGCTCCGTTTGATGGCACAGTGGCTGCATTTGATGGCACAGTGGCTGCATTTGATGGAACAGTGGCTCCGTTTGATGGCACAGTGGCTGCATTTGATGGCACAGTGGCTGCGTTTGATGGCACAGTGGCTCCATTTGATGGCACAGTGGCTGCATTTGATGGAACAGTGGCTCCGTTTGATGGCACAGTGGCTGCATTTGATGGCACAGTGGCTCCGTTTGATGGCACAGTGGCTGCATTTGATGGAACAGTGGCTCCGTTTGATGGCACAGTGGCTGCATTTGATGGCACAGTGGCTGCGTTTGATGGCACAGTGGCTGCAATTGATGGCACAGTGGCTCAGTTTGATGGCACAGTGACTGCATTTGATGGCACAGTGGCTGCAATTGATGGTTTTTTTTTTCAGAATTCTTCAGTTTGTTTGCCCCCCCCACCCCCCAAATTTTTGAGCACCAGCCGCCACTGGTGGGGAAGATTTGGGTGCTTGAGAGAAGCAAGTTGAAGGCGTGGAGGGGTTTCAAGTCTACCTGACTGCCAGGAGTCTCTTTCCCGAGTGTGGCTGTCTGTCTCTAATCACCCTAGATGCTAAATTGGCTGCATACATAGGTGAAAAAAATGATGGCAGTGGACTATGTATATATTGTATATATATTCTGAATATATTCTGAACAGTTAATAATTTGCACTGTCACTGTAGTAATGAAGGGGTTAAAATCTAGGGCAATCAAAGGGTTAACTGTGTGCCCAGCTATGTGTAGTGTGTGATATAATCTGCTTTTACTGAGGACAGTGTTGTTTTTTTCCCCTGCTTAGCAGGAAATAAAAAAAAAACAGCAAGATTCCCTGTCAGTGAACAGAGCTCTGAATTGTTTACAGTCATAGAGCTCTGTTCTGTGAATCACTGATCTGATCAGCAGGTGTCGGTAGCCAATCATTGGCCAAGACCCGCTGATTGGCTTGTACTGTAACGAATCACAGCACAGCCAGGCCAGCGAGCACGTGTGTGAACCCCCTGCCCAGGCATGCAGATCACATACTAGGTACTGTACATGCAGCGGCGGCCTGTCCTTTAAGGGCGCACGGGTGCCACCCCCTCTCTTCAGGCCACCCCCTATATGTAGAATGGATAGATTCATGCTGCAGTGGCCACCCCCTATTCAGGCATCTGGCCCCTTTTCAGACACCGGCGCCTGTTTTACAGCGGCAGGGGTGTTTTTTTGAAGCACCTGATTAGAGACATAGGCTCTAATAAGCTTTTATAAACGTGGAATCGGAGCGCAGAGCATTGCACTTGGAGCCCACCCAAGTATGTTACAAAAGCAAATGAACATTTGCTTTTCTAACACTGAACCGCCTCTCCGCCAATCAAGAAGCGCTAGTCTAATATCTGTCACTTGATTAGCTGAAGGCACAGGCCTTCCTATTGGATGCCTAGCAGAAGGGGAGAAGAGACGCACGGGCAGCATGGAGGACACAGAAGCCGTCACCTGACCCGCTGCCCGTTCCACAGCTCGCTGTCAGACAGCGAGTAGGCGGACGGGCGACAGGGGGTCACAGTGAGGCTGCATTTGATGGGGCACAGTGGCTGCATTTGATGGAGCACAGTGGTTGCATTTGATGGGCACAGTGGCTGCAATTGATGGCATAGTGGCTGCAATAGATGGGCACGGTGGCTGCATTTGATGGGCAAGGTGTCTGCATTTGATGGGCACAGTGGCTGCATATGATGGGGCACGGTGGCTGCATTTGATGGGCACAGTGGCTGCCTTTGATGGGCACAGTGGCTGCCTTTGATGGGCACAGTGGCTGTATTTGATGGGGCACAGTGGCTGCATTTGATGGGGCACAGTGGCTACATGAGTTGTACCTGTTTATCTGAAATCTTATCTTCCCTACATCTGTTCAAAGTCCAGAATTTATGAGGTCTGTTGACGTTGCCAAGTGGGTCGGAGTCGGAGAGCTGGAATTACACTCTGCAAAGCTCAGTGGGGAGAGCCGCATCATACAGCACACAGGAACTGTCCTCTGTCCCCTTTTTTTCTTGGTGTCAGAAAAACTTGTCAGAAGTGAGTTATGCAGATAGCAGAGAAATTAAGCGGCAGACAGAAATTACACTTTGTGCGCCTAATTGAAACAAGTACACACTATAGAGGGATATGTTGAAATTAAAAACCTCAATAGAGATACCTCATCCCTAGTAGTAGTAGAACTCCCACCATATATACCCTCCCAAAAATCCATAAGGATGCGCTAAATCCTCCCCCAAGGCCCATAGTTAATGGGATAGACTCAGTGACTTCCAGACTGGGTCAATACTTAGATATATTTCTGCAAAAGAGTGTTGTTACTACAAAAGCTTACCTGAAGGACACAAAAAGCCTATTACAGGAATTACAGGAGATTAATCTCATGGGCAGAGAAGAAGTATTTCTGGTCACAGCAGATGTGACCAGTCTATATACATTGATACAACACGATGACGCTCTATTGGCTCTTAACTGGGCGTTCAGCAGAAGAGGTGATCTACCCCATCAACAGAAAGTGTTTTTGAGGAATGCGTTAGACTTCTGTCTTTCACATAATTATTTTTGGTTTGGCCACAGGTTTTTCACCCAGAAGAGAGGTGTAGCAATGGGCGCTAAATTTGCGCCCAGCATAGCTAACCTCTTTATTGGCGAATGGGAAGACAAGGTAGTGTTCCATAATAGAGACCTGAACTCCTCTATTACAGTCGCTATATAGATGACCTGCTATTACTGTGGGCAGGTACAGAATCCACATTAAAAGAATATATAGATCACCTGAATGATAACACGCATAACATCAAGTTTACAAACCAATGGAGTGGGGGGCGTGGCTGGCAGGCAATGGAGTAAGACGTGAGTAGAGTGAGCTCCCTCACCTAGTACTCCTAACAAAGATCCTGAGCTGAAATCCGGGGCAGAACAGTTCCAAGCCTACTCCCCTACAACCCAGGCGGGTGAGGAGAATGTCCCCACCGAAAAGGGCAACTGGAGCGGCCAACAAGCTGGCACAATACCGCCGGGAAGATAGAGAGATGCAGAGTGAAGATGGCGCCGACACGTGTCCGGACATTGACTCCCATGCCGCTGGTATGGCAAAAGTACTGGACGCTATAGCGGCTCTACAGGGCACTTTAACAGCTAAAATTGACGTGGTGAAGATAGATATATCTCTGTTGAGACAAGACCTATCCAAGGTAAAGGACAGAGTCATGGAGGCGGAAACCCGGAACGGAACAGTGGAAGATATACTATATCCCATGCGGCATGCTACGGAGGACATGCAGAGACAGATCCAGCTGCTGCACTCCCACCAGGACGACATGGAGAATCGCCTTCGGAGGTGCAATCTTCGCTTCATAGGTCTCCCGGAGAAGGAGGAAGGCACGGACCCAGTCACATATCTGGAATCTCTCCTCATTAAGAACTATGGTAGAGAGGCAATTTCTGTGATGTTTGCGGTGGAGAGGGCTCACCGCATCCCAGCGAGCCCCCCCCCCCCGCCTGGAGCGCCGCCTCGTACATTTATTGCAAAATTCTTGAACTTTCGTGATAGAGATAAAGTCCTTCGTTTATCAAGGGAAAAAGGGAACATTCAGCTGGGCAATGGACACGTCGCGGTATTCCCGGACTTTTCTAATGCAGTGCAGAAGAAAAGAGCACAATTTCAAGAAGTAAAGCGCCGTTTGAGAACACAGCACCTCAAGTATGCTATGTTATTCCCTGCCAGACTGCGGGTAGAGGAAGATGGCCGGGCACAGTTTTTTGAGGATCCAGGTGCCGCGGTAGCATGGCTTGACCGAAGGGGCCGTCCAGCATAATAACATACTCGCCCCCTAACCACAGAGAAGACCGGATGGAGTGACAAACTCTCTTGGCAGGCGGAGGGAGGTAAGGAGGAGATGTGCATTTGCTACCAGTGTTCCTCAGGAGAGAGCTGAGTTATTTTTCTCTCCCCCTGCCCCCTTGTTTTCGTTTCTCTCTTTTATATACGTACTCTTTCGGGGGGGGTTTCTTTTTCTCTTTATTTTTGAGCTGTGGACACTGCCATAAAACAAGCCTACCAAACACTGACAGAATCCTTAAGTCTTGCAGCACGTCCTTAACCAGAACTACACCCTGAAGGAAAACATCACACGTCATCAATGTCCCACTGGGGAGCACCTCCCACCTTTCAATACAGGCTTGGAACATGGATTAATCCTGACACAGCCATGTTCATGACTCACAAGGAGATACTACAGAGGGAGAAATGCGGTGATTTCGCCTCCTCTCTTAACAACTTGCTTCACAACTGACAGTGAAAACGCTTTTTTTTTCGCCCCCCAAGGAATGGTTATCCAACATGGACCACGGATGGTGGTTTTGATAAGATTTGTGCCTCCAGCTAGTTTGAATAGCTGGATGATAATTATTATTTTGGAAACGCATGTCACAGGCCACTTACAGACGGCTTTAAAAAGACCGTGGGTGGGATGGATTTATCATAGCACGCATACTAATCAGTCCAGGGGAGTTTCCATTATTAACGCTAAAAAAGTTCTGTTTGAGTTGGTGTCTTTGGAATTGGACCAGCAGGGTATATTTGTTTATTAATGCGCTTATAGGGCGGAATCCGACTCTGCTGTTAGCAAGTTATGTTCCTCCCCCATTCACTTCGGAAGTGGTCCTGAAGGGACTGGCATTTTTAGCCAGGAAAAATTTCAGTCATTTTATAGTGAACTGTATAAATCGCAGAGCACACACTCCCAGCAGGATATCCAGCAATACCTACACACAATACAGTTCCCCAGACTTAACTCAGAGCAAGTTGAGATGCTCGAAGCCCCTATAACACAAGATGACATTGCAGAGGCTGTATCCCACCTATCTAAATCCAAGGCGCCAGGGTCAGATGGCCTACCTTTGGAATTTTATGACACCTTTTCGGAGATACTTATCCCAAAGCTCAAACACTTATATCATAATATCTTTGAAACGGGAATACTCCCCCCCTCCATGCAAGAAGCACAAATAATAGTTCTGCCCAAATCAGGGAAAGACAGCCGTTATCCCGAGTTGTACCGACCTATTTCTTTTCTTCAAGTAGATATTAAACTGCTAGCTAAGATACTTGCTTCACGCCTCAATAAGGTAATTCTGTCATTAATACACCCTGATCAAACTGGTTTTATGCCAGGGAAAAATACGGCCATGAATATCCGGAGGTTTTTTATGAATCTGCAAGCCCAGCATGAAAATCACGGAACCAGAGTAGTGGTGGCATTGGATACAGCCAAGGCCTTTGATTCAGTAGAATGGTTATTTCTATGGGAGTGTCTAAAGGAGTTTGGCTTTGGACCGAACTTCCTCAAATGGATGCAAATTCTATACCAAACACCAAAAGCAAGAGTGTTCGTGAATGGGTGGTTGTCAGATCAGTTCCCCGTAGAGAGAGGCACACGTCAGGGGTGCCCCCTTTCCCCTCTTCTGTATGCATTGGCAGCTGAACCGCTGGCGATTGCCATACGATCAGAGCCAGGGATAGCTGGACTACGTATAGATACTTACACTGAAAAAATAGGCCTATACGCGGATGACACTATCCTCTACCTGGCAGACCAGGGCGCGTCATTTCAGACAGCGTTAGGAATCATTGAAAAGATGGGTAGCTTCTCAGGATTGCGCATGAATTGGGATAAATCCCAGATACTTCCTATAGATCATTCCCCCCCCCACCCACGCACCCGGAACTTCCCTTAACCAGAGTAAACACGATTAAATATTTAGGGGTATTGGTCACACGGAAGTTAGTTGACTACGTTGCTAACAATGTGGAACCATTGTTCTCCTTGATAAAAACAAAAACACAAGCCTGGTCTAGATTGCCCTTGGGGGTAATGGGACGGATAAATATCATTAAGATGATTTTACTGCCTAAAATTTTATATATGGTATGGCATGCACCCCTATACATTCCCCTCACAATCTTTAAAAAAATGGAAGCTATTCTTAACTCATTCGTATGGGGTCATGGACGGCATAAACTGGCCTGGTATATTCTTAAAAATCCCACATCCATGGGGGAGCTGCACTGCCTGACCTGCAGGAATATTACATTGCTGCACAACTATCCCATATGTACTATTTCAATAAGACTGAAATGCAGCGCTAAAAATGTTAGTGTGCGAGGATCCAAGGAGTCCACTGTCAACTCCCCTGCAAGCTATCTTTAGAGGGGGGCAAGTGCATAAAGGACTTCCCAGATTCAATGTTGGAATGCTTTCACACCATCGGAAAATATGGGAAATAACTCTGAAAAGGCTAAGACTGGGGCAAATACACTCCCATTCCCCCTCATGGCTTAATAATAACATGCCAGAGCTTAAAAATGTACCAGACCCATCTATATGGGCCAGGTACGGGATACTTTACCTTCACCAGGTCATGACCGACTCGCGACCCAAATCATTCCAATCCCTCAAAGACGAATACTCAGTTCCGCAGCATCTATTGTTCAGATACCTGTAGCTTCGCCATGCTCTACAGTCCCAATTCAGAAACACAACTGGTACTATTGTACACCTTCAAGTTCTGAACATAATTCTGGGCGCTGAATCCCATAAACTAATTTCAAGTTTATATTACTCTATTGGAATCCCTGGGATATTGAAAATAGTTCAAAAAGCCAAATCAGGATGGGAAAGGAATGTGGGAGCTATTAATGATTCAGACTGGGATGAAATATTAGAAAATGTCAGAACAACTTCACCTAAACTATCAGACAGATTGACGCAACTGTATATTGTTCACCAAGCATACCTGACACCACAGAGGCTGGCTAAATTCCAACCTTCACATAGCTCAACATGCCCCTTATGTACCTATGGGCCAGGCACCTTCTACCACTTGATATGGGAATGCCCCATATTGCAAGAGTTCTGGGTACAAGTGATACAATTTCTGCATGACAAAATGGGCTCCCCAGTTGTCCTGGACCCAAGGCTATGTGTGCTTGGTCTGTTACCAGATACAGATTTAGACAAGTTTCATGCTATTTTCATATACGAAACTTTATTTATAGCCAGGAAAGCTATAGCTCGCTCATGGATGCAAACCATACCTCCTAGTATATCGAGTTGGAAAAGGGATGTAAACACTACCCTTCCGTACAAAAAATTGATTTATTTACACAGAGGGTGCACACAAAAATACTCAAAGGTTTGGGACAGATGGTTGGAAGATGGAGAAACCTGTACTTAAAGAGTTAAAAACCAAATACCGTCAACTCCATTTGTAATGTTCTGTTGGGGACAGGGATTACAAAGTGTGATAATCTTAGGAGGTACAAATAAATGTGTTTAAAAATGCTATGCCACATATGCCAAAGGTCTCTTTTTAACGATTGTCAACAGAATGCAATGGCTTACATCTGTACTGTGTATCTTTGTATTCATGCATTGGAATATGTCAAATGGTAAATGTATACCTATAAGTTCATATTCAATAAAGTTGGATTTCCCAATTAAAAAAAAAAAAAACAAGCCAATGGAGTACCGAACAAATAAACTTTTTAGATGTGACGATATTCAGGGTTAAAGATAAACTACAGACAAAAGTCTTCTTCAAAACCACGGATAGAAACAGCTTCCTCCCTCTGCATAGCGGCCATCACCCTTTGTGGCTTTGGAATGTGCCTAAAGGTCAAATGATGAGGGTCAGGAGGAACTGTTCAGCGTTGGAGGATTTTGATCAACAGGCATTGATTTTAAAAAATAGGTTTGTTGAGAAGGGGTATACACCACAACAGCTTGATTTGATTGTGGAAGAGGTTAGAGCTATACCACGTGATCAGTGCCTGAGGGATAAAAATATAATTGATCCAAATGTAGACCATGAATGGGGCTTTATAGCCTCTTTCCACTGTCAGTATAAAGAGGTGGAGAACATATTCCATAGCTACTGGCACATACTCCACTTAGACAGAACACTAGCTAGTGTTCTGCCTATGAAACCGAAATTTATTTATCGCAAAGCACTGAGCTTTGGGGATCTGGTGGTCAAAAGAGTAATCGATCCGCCTAGCCCGAAATCCAACATTTTGGGACCAAATGGATTCTTTGCATGTAGAAAGTGTAAAGCTTGCAGGAGAGTGTCCAGACCTTTGAGGAGAGTAGAGAAGTTCTCCTCCACCTCCTATAATAGAGAATTTTCTATCAAACACTTTATTACGTGCAATACATCGCATGTAGTTTATGCCTTGAGGTGCCCTTGTGGGCTAATGTACATAGGGAGAACAAAATGATTGCTTAGAATCAGAATTGCAGAACACATACAGAACATTTCTATTGGTTTTAAGGATCATAATGTATCCCTTCACTTTAAGCAACACCATGACCAAGATCCTTCAGGGCTTGTTTTTTGGGGTATTGATTGCATTAAGCCTTCTTGGAGAGGGGGGAACACAGTACGTGAACTCTCCAAAAAGGAAACTCAATGGATTTTTCTTACAGACACTCTTAGCCCGAAAGGGTTAAATATAGAATTAGATATTAATTGCTTCATTAGCAATTATTAAACCAATATTACAGTATGATGCTAGTTTACATAGTGTGTTCCGTTAGGATATTCATTTTGACTTGGTGGTCCTTTTTTTATTTTTTATTTATTTATTTTTTTTCTTTCTTTATTTTATTATATTTTATTTTATTTTCAGTTTATGACAGTACTTCAGCCTCATTATTTTGAGCTAATAATGTTGTCTTACATTTGTTCCTAAATGTTTTGATTTAAATTTACTTGGGGTGTCTATTTACAATTTTATGCTACTATGTAACTCTTTTTTTTTTTCCATTGTTCTTAATTTTTGCAATTTTTATTCAATTTATTTCACTTTTGCTGTTCCTATACCAATTCTGGGTAACTATCTGACGAGAGTGTCAGTTGGAATGAGTTAATGCTTTTACTGATGTTATCCTATGATGTTGAAGCAGATCTTAGCATATACAGTGGGGCTATGATTGATGCAATTTTACAATGATATATCTCAGATAAGGATATTAGTGCGACCTTTTATTCTTATTTTTAACCTTTCTTTCTAAATTTTATTGATGCGATTAAAAGTCTTTTGTATGGTAATATAGATTTTTAATTAGGGTGTTATGTGTGTACTGGTCTGTGGCTCAATATCTTTAGTCCACTATTTTTATTACTGGCAAGATAGAACGGCCCGATCTGGCACCCCTATCTAGCCATTACAATCGAGGCTAATATCTCAGCCTGTTCGCTTGATGTGGGCGGAGCTTCAGGTTAAACTGATTGCCCGTCCCCCAGATAAATACCGAGACGCTGAGCTGTAAGGCCACGCCCTTCGAGAAAGTCGTAATGACGAAACGCAGCGTCAGGGCGTGACCTTACGGCGACCGGAAATTACGTCACTACGTTTTGCGCTCCAAAGCCCTTTGATTACAACCAGGAAGGAGGAAGTAAGCAGCGGTGGATATAGAGCCTCACTATCCCCACTGATGTACAACCCTTTCTGTCTGGCATTAACACAGGGCTAGTGGCCGTTTGTGGCTCTTTATTTGAAAGATCTTGAGCTATATGACCATAGTTGGATTGCCATTTCGTTTTGATATTGGATTTTTTTACTGTGTGTGCAAATAAATCTATAAAACGGAACTAGACTATGTGGAATCTCTTTTCATATATGAGGATTTCGGAGATAAGACTGCACTCCCCTGTTGTGATATCCAGACAGCTAGTTCACAAGATGTGTGTTCGTGCCTGATTCTTTCCAGGGTCTGGTGAGTACAAACCCTTTGCGGGGGTGTGGAGCACACGGAGGTGAAGTGTCTGGTGAATGGTGCACTTATGAATTCACAGCCCAATATACCATCTATATTTATCAGAGACTCTTTATTATTCCTTCACAGTCTAGTATCTGCATATATATTCATCTATCAGATACGTTTTTGCCTGATAGAAGCGCCGCTTTAATGTTTTTATTTCTGATCTCTATTGAGGTTTTTAATTTCAACATTTACACTATTCTATTGATTTTAAGTGGCTGCTGAGGGAAACCTCCTTTTTTATGTGCCCATTTCCTTAAATGTGGTTTTTGTACATATTATTTTTTATATTCATTGCATTATAGTAGGACCTGTTTATACATAGCGCTGAGATTGGGGGAGCGAGTTTTAGATATAGGGTGTTTTTTCCTCCTGTTTATTTATATATAGAGGGATATGCTTTGTTCATTTTTCATGTCTGAGGTTTACAACCAGAGCTGTGCTTGTCCCCAAAACAGTCTCATCATTATATTACAACACAGAAAATGGATAAAAAAATGCAATAGAATTTTTTTTTAAGTGACAGTACATAAGTAGCAATCAAATACACAAACATTAAATTTAATAAAGTAAACTATGCTAAATACACTAAAAAAGAAAAAAACTACACATCCTATAATTAACCACTTGACCGCCGAAAGATTTACCCCCCTTCATGACCAGGCCATCTTTTGCGATACGGCACTGCGTTGCATTAACTGACAATTGCACCGTCATGTGATGCTGTACCCAAATAAAATGTATGTCCTTTTTTTCCCCCCAGAAATAGAGCTTTTTTTGTTGGTATTTGATCACCTCTGCATTTTTTGTTTTTTGCGCTATACACAAAAAAGACTAACAATTTAAAAAAGAAAAAAAAAACATTTTTTTTACTTTCTGAGAAAGACTAGGAGTTACAAAAATGGACTTTATAGGCACACGTTAGAATAAGAGTATTTAAAATTTTTTAATTGGATAAGGTTAAAAAGCTATGTACAAAATATAAAAGAAATCACACATCATACAAATGATGACATAAAATACTTGACCCTAGGGACTCAAATAACACCTCCAATTGTAGTATTTAAATCTAAAGGATGATAGGTATAATAAGATATAACCAGTAGCACTATCCATAAAAAGTAAAGTGCATGGAGTGGTTAATAATATATATATATATATATATATATATATATATATATATATATATATATATATATAAATATATATATATATATATATATATATATATATAGTTTTAGATATCACATGGACAAATATAAATAGTTATTATTAGTATATATTTTCCATCATTACCTTTCCTTTTTCTTTTCTTTTATAGAATTTTATTATTATCTCAATAATGGGGATTACTTGTCTGAATTCAATCACACATGACCCCTACAGCTTATTATCTTACAAATCTACATAATATGTGAGTATCTATTTCTATGGATATATTTTGCAAAATCTTATATGTTATGCAGGGAACCTCTCTTCAACCTATTTTAACATGTAGCTATGCCCCCATGGGAGGTTTCTGCTCCTCTCCCCCGGTGGTCACAAGACTTGGGTTTTTTTCACTGTTGGGTCCCATTGAAATGACATTTTTTTTTGCTTATATTGTTTATTGTGTGCGCGGACATGTGGAGCGGAAAAATCTTCTTGTGACCTCTGACTGTGACTCAACCACTCCATGCACTTTACTTCTTGTGGATAGTTTGGTAAACGCTGGTGGCATGCATGCTTGCCCCCTACCCAGAAGTCCGAAATCACGTATATATATATATATATATATATATATATATATATATATATATATGCGATCTGGCACACAGCTGCTGCCCTGTAGCATTAAAACTACTTTAGGGCGGTCGGCAAGAGGTTAAAGGAAAGTATATACTGGCAGACTCCTCTTATTCCACATCTCCTTTACAGTGACACCTGTGCCCTGAGATGCATCTAACATATGGGAAAGTTATCGGCAGCTTACCTTGCATTTCCCTCATCATTGGCTCTGGCTATATGGTATATGGTCCTTAACTATGGCCCCTGACAACTCTAAAGGGTCACACATAATACTCTGTATATTTTAGAAGGTTGTCAGAGACTTCAGACATAAAGGAGGAAACAGTCAGAGCCTTCAGATGTACAGCAGGAGGAGTTGAAGACTGAAGTCACCCATGAGATGTACCAAATGCCGTTATGGGCTACTATTATGGGCTACTATTGATTTAGTGGACTCTTTCCTGGTACCAGTCTCTTCTTTGCCCTGGCTCCCCCCTATACATCGCCCAACCACGATCGGGGCATGCTTGGCTCATCCCCTTCGCCTGTGGGATTTGCTTAAATTCTCTGCGGGCCTGATTTCTCCTCATCTCCTAATTTTCTCCTGCATTGCCCATTATTCCCAGTGGGGTGCAACAATCCTCAACAGTTCTCTTGGTGGACCGCTAATGGCTTTGTTGATATCCGTTCTTTGTTCACTCCTACTAGAATAGTGACGTTCGATGCTCTACGTTCCTCTCATGATACCCCCCCCGTACACCTTGAACCCCTTTGAAAGCCTCTTTAGAGCTCAACCTCACTTCTCAGGCTTGATATCATTCATTTACTCATCAATAATTTCCTCTAAAAAGCCACAGTTAAGGCCTTATCATCTTCAGTGGGAGGCGGAGTTGGAGAGACAGCTGGACCCGAAAGACTGGCAGATCATGACTATAGCATTATCTACGTGTTCAAAAAATCTTTTTATCCTAGAAAATGCTTACAAGATACTTTACAGGCCAGGCTGGCCCATTTTAGCCCAGCCTACTCTCTTCTATGCTTCCGAGGATGCTCCCGGGAGGGCAACATGGCGTACTTTTGGTGGACATGTCCGAAGGTATGCGGGTTATGGGTCAGAATCTACACTCTTCTTCACAACATATTTCATACTAATCTCAAAAGGGATCCCTATGAAGCTCTTCTATGCAACCTGATTGCAGAATTGCTTCATCCAAGCAACCAAGTTAACTATAGCAAGGGCATGGAAATCACCTGTACTTAGTTGTGAGACGGTTAAAGACCATATGGATGATATTATGGTTAATTAAAAGTTGACCGCTATCCTTTCAGACACACATGATAAATTCCTGCAGGTTTGGCAACCGTGGGTTGCTTATGCTCAACTCTCCAGATTTGATATTATGCTTCTAACGATTTAATGTGTTCCTGGTCCACACCCCGTGGACTCCCCCTCTTCCTTTTCCTTTCCTATTTCCTTACTTCCCTTTTTCTAGCCTCATTTCCCTTTTTTCCTTTAGTTTCTCAGGCCACCAGGAGTAGGCCTGGGACGGATGGTTACACTGCTACCCTTCTAGCATTATTATACAGTATTCTCTGTTATATACAATTTCATTGAACATATGGTTTTGTGGCAGGCTGCCTTCAAGTGTGGACACTTTCTTTACTTTGTGCAGCGTTATCCAGAGTCCCGAGATACTTTGGACTGTAATGTTTATCTTCTAGATGTTACGTATCGCCTGTCTTGGAACTTATAAGACTCAAGTATTTTTCTTTATATTTCTTTTTTTGTACTATATGTATTCTTTACGATGTAACCATCAAATTGTTAAGCTAATGTGTTGGATTGAATTTTAATAAAACTCTTTGTAAAAGAAGACTGAAGCCACAATGTAGGAGACAGTGAGGACATAAATAGAAGTACAGGGGGAAAGGGACCCCCTGAAAAGAAAGTCACGGGCGGACCAAGCTGCTAATTGAGGGAATTTTTATTGCACAGTTAATAATAACAAGAACACAAAAACTGGGTACCCACCACCAACACCTAGACTAATGTTAAAATGAGACAACGTTGTCTATATAAAGCAGCTGCTTCACATCATACATCAAGCACACACCATATACATCCAAATGAATCTAAGTATAAGGTACAAAGAGTGGCGGTTAAGTAGGTACGTCCTGGTAACTAGCACCATTAGGAAACATACATATCCCGCCACTATTGATCATCAAGCCCCCACCTGGGGGATATTGGGGTGTTAAATTGAAAAACCCACACACTGAGTAATAAACCCTATAAAGTCAGTGCCGCTGAGTTGACTGTTGTCCAACTGGTGATATACACTATAGAGGGCGGCATATAGCCACTAACAGTCAATAATTCAAGCCATATTAAGAGGGGTAACCCAGTGGGAGATTTAATAAATAGGGCAGTGGGTGGAAGTTATCTGCAGGTCAGAACAGAGGTAATTGGGCAGTAAATAAACAGTGAAAGGACCAATGGTCCGCTCACCCGACCATATAGGCAAGAGTCTCTGATATCTGATAGGTGTCTCCGTGAGGGTCCATCTGTAGGGGAATCTCACACTGCACAGATACAGTCGTTCAGGGTACTCGATTGCCACACGGAAGTCCAGGGAGCATCACAGTGTAGGTCCACTGGTGGCGCTGTAGCATTTGTTGAGCCATCTAGGCACACCGTCCTGAATCTTTACATAAAGATGACTCCTACTGTCCTCATGGCGCATGGTGCGTCATCTGTGTCGTGTAAAATGCCACTGCTGTGGTGTCGTTACCGACATGTTTCACCCAATCACGTGGGTTTTATCAAGGATGGGAGGGCTCTAGAGCAGTCATCTATTTATACACTTTTCTCACAGGGCAAAATTAATTGAAAGCTGCAATTCCTAAGACGGTCACTACCTCCCAATTAAACAACACACATTTATCTTGCTGCTGGCCAGAAGGGCAAAATCGTCGCGGGCAAATAGTCTTGACAATAATGAAGGAATCAAGGCACAGGGGGAAAAACAGGGAAGAACACCCAAAAGCCCCTGGTAGCAGAACCAGTATAGAAAATATAGAAGAGAAAATATAGGTAAGTAGATACACCAGTCAAAAACTGGATATTCAATAGGAATAACACTATCAGCAAGCAAAGAGGACAAGTTGAAGTTATATCCTCCAGCACAGGGTTTATGTCCTCAACACATATGATAAACTCTGGCCCTAATTAACGTTCAAGGAAGGGCTAAAAGCTCCATTCAGTGTTCAAACCCAGGGGCACAAGCGTTTTGAGCCTAAAGATCCACATTTTTTTTCTTTTTGCAGCAGGATGGTATCGAAATCACCTCTAAGTAATGGCAAATTCAGGGTATAAATCCCCTTAACACTGATACCAGCCGTGCTGCCTCCATGGAAATCTGCAAAATGTAACGCTAGTGGGGACATATCCTCTCTTTTCTTCTTATTCTCCTCATTACTTGAATTCTTGATAGTTCTTATTCCCCGTACACACGGTCGGATTTTCCGACGGAAAATGTGCGATCAGAGCTTGTTGTCGGAAATTCCGACCGTGTGTGGGCTCCATCGGACATTTTCCATCGGATTTTCCGACACACAAAGTTTGAGAGCAGGCTATAGAATTTTCCGACAACAAAATCCGATCGCATCAATTCCGACCGTGTGTGGCCAGTTCCGACGCACAAAGTGCCACGCATGCTCAGAAGAAATTCCGAGACGGAACAGCTCGGTCTGGTAAAATTAGTGTTTGGAATGGATACAGCACTTTCGTCACGCTGCAATGTTTTAAATTGTTTAATACAGCGCACTCTCTTCTTCTTTATAATGTGAGAAGAATGAAGTAGTTTTGCTGCTCAAATTCACACAGACTTCTCACAAACTTCTTTCTTTATTATTTATCGTGATTCCCTCAATATATTTTGATTTGTCACATCTGACCAAATTTCTTTTTTGTTGTTTTATTTTTGTTTTGTATTTTTTTCAAGGCTGATGGTTTTTTTTTAGTTTTTTTGGGGTTTTATTCCATAATATTTTTGTGTGTGTTTTGTGTGTCAAGTTACCACAACACCATTGATATCTTGTATTATTTAATCTCAAGGAGATTGTTTGGTGTTGGTGTCCCTTGTTAATTTCACATTGTAGTTTTGAAATGTACCTGAATCCTCACAAACAAACTGTCCTTTTTGAAGGAAAACACACATAGGAGAGTATAATTGAACCAAAAATTCCTTTATTAAGGGCTCAGAACCAAACAAAGAGGGAGGCAACGCTGGAGAAACAGCAGAAATTGGCGAAGCCTTTGGCCCCCAGGGCACACATCAATTATTTTACTGCAAAATTGGTGGCCTGAGGAGTCCATATCTAAGGGAGTGCAGTCTGGTCCAGGAGTCCAAGATATCATGAAAGCAGCAGATGACATGTACTGTATGTCCCCAGGCTGTGGTCATACAAGAGGCTGCATCTTTTGTCAGACCAGACTGAACCCAGGGCCATCACTCTCTGGTCTTCCTTCCACGCTTCCTTCCACGCTGTGGCTGTGGTGGTGTAGTTGTGGCAGGAGGAGGAGGAGGAGGATGGTCCAACTCACTCAGGTGGGTATTGGGTGTGATTTCGCCACTTTATAAAGAAGGTTCTCACACAGCTGGCGTTGACCCTCCTACATGCCTTTCAGTTTGGTGGCAGCCATGCAGGCAAAGACCTCTTCAGGAGTGGGTAAGGCTCTAAGGGATGCAGAAGCCTTCTGAATGAGCCTGAGTGCTGAATCCTGCACGTCACTCCCCTTCCTGGGTCTTTTGTTTGGAAGGCGGAGGGGAGGAACCTGCGATTCGGTCAGGCTCCTACTGGGCCCAGGATTCTCCTGGCTGCTACTTAGCCCCGCCTCGTCTTGGCTGCCGCTAACCCCCGCCTCCTCCTGGCTGCCACATTCCAGAGCCTCGTCCTAGCTGAGGTCTTCCTGTGTATGAAAAAGGGACATAGTTTTAGTTTTTTATTCATCAATCACACACAATTTTCATCTCATGACTGTTGCAAATTGAATGTTAACAAATATAACAGACTATCCTTCTGAGCCCAGCATTTTTCATTCTTGTCCCAATTATTTTTGCCCACTACTGTCTATTGATATGTAAAAAACTGTATTAAATCAGCAATTAGTGATCAATAATAACATCTAGTAAAGATCATTTATTTATTGACCAGAAATCTGTAGAAGAATGCTATACCTGACTCCATCTGGGCTCTTCCACTTCTTCCTGGCTGGAAGTCCCAGGTTGGACATCGGAAGCCTCAGCTGGAGTGGAAGATAGGGTGGAAGGAAGAGTAGAGAGGGAATCCCTGACTTCAGTCTGGTCTGACAGAAATCGCAGTCTCTCATAGTACCACAGCCTGGGGACATAAACGTCATCTGCTGCAGCTCCGGATCTCTGGGAATCCGTGACCTTCTTGTGCTCCCTTAGATAAGTGGTCCTCAGGCCACCAATTTTGTTTTTTTAAATAGGGGATGTTTGCCGTGGGGACCACCGGCTTCACCAACTCCAGCAGTTTCTCCAGCGCTGCCTGCCTCTTTTGTTTATGATTATAATGTGGATGTTTCACCTGCCACAGACAGGGCAGCTCCCTGTACTTGTCTATGAACAGGGGGAGGAAGTTTTGGTCATTGAAGCCATCCATTTTATCTGCAAGACACAACACAAGACAAACCCTAATGTCAGGCAAAACTCTCCTAATCTTGTTACAATATAGGCCTCAATCTAGAAGCAGTATAGGCCCAAGTTTTGCTCTTACCTTCGTCATCACGATCGGTGCCTCCCATACTCCTTCCTCTGCTCACAGATCGTAAGTACTACGCATGCTTGTTACGCTTTATAGACACTGCACATGCGTGTAACTCCGCCCGACCCTGACGTTCTTTCTAGTCTATTCCCCGCCCCTTCTCGTTCGGCGCAGTGGGGGAAGAGCAGGTGCGTGCTAATTACAGCAACGAGGAGGAGGGGGAGGGAAGCCTGGAGCCTGAAACGTCACGATCCAGAAGGAGAAGATTTAAGGCATCGAATATGTCCTTTGGGGAGATGTTGGAGATGGTCGACATCCTGAAGAAGGCCGACTATGACGGGAAGTATGGACCTTACCCCAATCCCAATGTCAGAAAGGCCAAGATCATGGCGAAAGTGGTCAAGAGTAGGCACCGGAATTTCAGGGTACAACGATCGAAAGATCAGCTCAGGAAGCGGTGGTCGAACCTGAAATTAAGAGAGCACGAGCAGTACCGAAAGATCCGAAGAGTGCTGCAAAAAAGTAAGTAGTTGTCCTGTGTTCCTATTCTTTGTTTATTACGTTCGTGCTGCTCCATGTGCTTTTCTTAACTATTATCCAGTTTAAAAAGGCAACTTTCATGTTCATTGGCACATTATTTGTTTGTATCAAACATTTTTCGTTCAGCCTAGAAAACACCATTGTTTTGGCCATATGCATTTGCCCACATTTTTTAGGGCCTACTTGTCTGAAACTAATTTGGTTGTGTAGATGGGTTTGTTACTAGAATGAAATGCAAACTAGATTCTGTGTAAGGAGAGGATACTCAGCAGTTTTCACATCTGGACGCTGGAGCACTAATGTGGGACACCAGAACACCCTTTTTATTAGGGGTCCCACACAGGTGCTCCAGTGTATACTATAGGGGTGTCTCCATCTGTGAAGCTTGTACAAAACAGGTAAGTATTGAAGCTTGACAAAGGACAATAAAAATGCAACATCTTGGAACTCTGCCAAAACAGACAATTGTACCCCACTTCCAAGCAATGTTTCATATTTATAGTTCTGCCATCAAATATCTGTGTGCTAAGTATACCTATTTTTTTTTTTACATAGGGGATAAAAGACTCAGAGGACACCCCTCATCCGAGGAGACCAGAGACCCCCCACCTCTGGCAGAAGGGGAAATCCACCCAAGCCAAGCAGAGCAGGAGGAGGAAGACATGGTGGAAATTGGCACCACAACAGGTGAGTGTCTGCAACCACAGGCTCAGGTAAGAGATGGATGCCGGCATAGTTATAATACATGGTGTTTTTTGGTTTCTATCTTTTTAGGTGATCGTGATGTTGTGGATCCAGATCCTTTCACCTCGGAAAGTGCACAGATCCTGATCGGGGAGATCATGGGGTGTAATAGGGACTTGGAAAACATCCAGAAAAACATCAATGATGTTCAACAAAAAATCAAGAACATCATTGATGTTTTAGGGAGAGTTTAAAACCCCTCCAAATTCCTTTGGTTTTTTGCGTGCTAAAAATTTTTGACATTTTTTGACAAATTTGAGAAAAGCCACATTTTGCAGATGCACACAGTGTGTCAACATGTGCTATCTGCCATCACGGGAGATCAATGCAGGCGTTTTGGGGGTGCAACCCCTTCCTCAATAATAAAGTAGCTGTGAGGAAGGGGTTGCCCCCCCAAAACACGTCCCTTGATCCCCGTGATGGCAGGTAGCACATGTTGACATTCATAAATTTGTGTGCATCTTCAAAATTTGGCTTTTCCTGGGGTGACTTCACCCCATCTGAACGCAATGTCAAACACAGTTTGTCTGATATTGCCTTCAAGTTCTACCAAGTGTGAACTTTGTAAGTTCAAGATTTGTGTCTTTCTTGATGGTTTTAAACATGCCTGTTTTATCTTAAATGGACATTTCTACTTTTTCTAATGTGACCCCAAAAATTGTTATACAACAAACATGTTGGTTTGTTTTAAAAACCTTTTCTAAATGCACATTTGATTGTGCTGGTATTAAAAAGATTGTTAATCAAGAATGTGTGGATTATTGTTTCAACGTTCCAACACTTTTGTGGTGCTCTAATTGTTTTTTTCTGTGACAATGGGTGTTATTTCCTAAGGGCAAATCCACTTTGCACTTTATTGAGAGATGAATGCCTAAATAATGGGTATTACTTTGAACAGCCCCTCCTTAGTTACACTATTGGCAGCCCACTGGACAGGTAAGAAGTGTCATAATACAAAGATATAAATACACATTGTACACATTTGAGCACATTTGGACATTCTGCTATTACCTATCAAGATAATAATAGTATACAGAAACTTGAAACAGTACCATTTGAAAGTATGCAGGCAGGCTCTTGCATTACATGCTTTGGGGAATTCATCCTAAATCTGACCACAAAAGAGATGGGTATAGTGTGTATGAGTTTGGCAAAGTCAGCAGATAGATGATTGAGGATAGATAGAGAATTGGTATCAGCTGACTTAGCTCTACTATGGAGCTGATAAAATACATTGTTAAGTGACTACATGAGGTGAATATAGGGCCAGGAGACCATGCTGGGGAGGTAAGTGAAGGCAAATATGTATGAAGGACAACAAAAATAATTACCTAAAAATCCAGCATGCATGAGGACAAAGGTGACATTCACAGCATATTACAATCATGGTAATTAGGGAATGAGGAAAGAAATACAATATATTAGCAAACATTAAATACAATAAAATGTGATATTAAAGGATAAAAATCTTACCTTCATATACTCCTTCTGCAGGACCTGGATGATGGCAGAACAGGTCTCTGGGATAATGATCCCCAGAGCCCGGGGGGAGATGCTTGTCGAGAACTTTAAGTCCTGCAGGCTTCTCCCCGTCGCCAAGTACTGTAGGGTGGCGACAAGCCTCTGCTCCGGAGTGATGGCTTGCCTCATGCAGGTATCCTGCCTGCTAATACAAGGGGTCAGCAAAGCCAACAAACGGTGAAATACGGGGTCCGTCATCCGGAGAAAGTTCCTGAAATCATCAGGATTATTCTCACGGATCTCACGGAGCAAAGGCATATGACAGAACTGGTCACGCTGAAGCAACCAATTCTTGGTCCATGAACTCCTCCCCACCCTGTTCATGGACTGGACTTGTGTCAAGGTAAGGACCCCAACACCAAGCCCCCGCACAGCACGAACTCTACGAGGAGTGAGTATACGCAACATGGCTAGAAAACGGTCGGCTGCTCAGAACGAAGTAACAGAACGCACTGAAGAACAGCAAGGCCTGTGAAGAGCGACCTGAAAAACAGTAACGAGCGGACAAGATCGTACTAAATAGTACAATACGAACTGACTGCACGCACTGAAGAGCAGATACAAACCCACAAGCACAAACTGAACAGCAGAAAACGATCTGAAAACTACGAGTCTGAAAAAGCGCGAATCGTCTCTCACCAAACTTTTACTAACACGAGATTAGCAAAAGGAGCCCAAAGGGTGCCGCGCTTGGTTCTGAACTGGCCTTTTCTAGTTTCGTCGTACGTGGTGTACGTCACCGCGTTCTTGGCGATCGGAAATTCCGACAACTTTGTGTGACCATGTGTACGCAAAACAACTTTGAGCCAACATCCGTCGGAAAAAATCCATGGATTTTGTTGTCGGAATGTCCGATCAATGTCCGATCGTGTGTACGGGGCATTACTGTAGGTGTTCACCGTTGCGAATTCGGAGTTGTCTTTTAGTTTTTCCTATATAGTACTTCTTACATGGACATTCCAACATATAAATTACTCTGGAGGTCGCACAATTTATAACGTTTTTAATATGAAACACTACACTCCAATTCGCATCAGTGAAACTTGCAGTTTTTTCAACAAATTTACACATTTGACAGTCCCTGCAAGCATACATACCCTTGAGAGGAGGTAGATCAGTTAGCCAATTTGTGGCCCTTCCCCTAGTACAGTGATGGCGAACCTTGGCACCCCAGATGTTTTGGAACCACATTTCCCACAACTACAGAGTGTATGAGCATCATGGGAAATGTAGTTCCAAAACTCTAGGGTGCCAAGGTTCGCGATCACTGCCCTAGTATATTCAGAGTAGACTAAGGTATCTTTAAGATTGCGGGCCCTTCTAGCGACTAATTGGGGACGGAGGACCTACAATAACAGTTAATTCAGGGGATTTAGTTAGAATTCCCCAATGCTTTTGGGGTACACTTCTCACTTGTACCCAATGGGCCCCATAGGTAGTGATTATCCTTAAAGGGGGTTCTTTACATATTGTCTTTTGGATTTCCTGCTTCTTAACCAGAAGGTCCCTCCTGTCTGTTGTCCATGCCTTTTTCTGGGCCCTTTTAAGGACTTTATGGGAATAACCCCTATCACTGAATCTACTGAACATCTCTCCAGCTTCCCTTAGGGAACCCTCTTTAAGGATAATCACTATCTATGGGGCCCAATGGGAACAAGTGAGAAGTGTACTCCAAAAGCATTGGGGAATTCTAACTAAATCCCCTGCATTAACTGATATTGTAGGCTCCCCATCCCCAATTAGTCGCTAGAAGGGCTTGCAATCTTAAAGATATCTTAGCATCACCAGTTGGACAACAGTCAACTCAGCCAACCCAGCGGCCCTGGCTTTATAGGGCTTATTACTCAGTGTGTGGGTTTTTCAATTTAACACCCCAATATCCCCCAGGTGGGGGCTTGATGGTCAATAGTGGTGGAATATATACGTTTCCTAATGGTGCCAGTCACCAGGACTTACGTACCTACTTAACCTCCTCTTTTTGTAACTTATACTTAGATTAATTTGGGTGTATATGGTGTGTGCTTGATGTATGATGTGACACAGCTGCTTTTATATAGACAACGTTGTCTCATTTGAACATTAGTCTAGGTGTTGGTGGTGGGTACCCAGTTTTTGTGTTCTTGTTATTATTAACTGTGCAATAAAAATTCCCTTAATAAGCAGCTTGGTCCGCCCGTGACTTTCTTTATAGGGGGTCCCTCTCCCCCTGTACTTCTATTTTTGTCATAGCTCCAAGTCTCGGAGACCACACCATAACTGGTGAGTCTGCAATTCAAGGCATGCTCTACCTGTTACGCACATTTATTTGATGGTGCAGCGCTCATACAATAGTGAGTTGATGGTTTCTTTTATTTGAGGACATGCTGCAGAAGACTGCTACAGATCTCTGCCAAATGAATGCTCCAACTACTGACTGTTGGGGTCTGCAAAGGGGCTGCACAGCAAGTACCAATGGGCTGTATTTGTCCCTTGGACTGCAAGCTGGGCATCAGTGTGCTAAAGTCAAAAACTGGACTTAGATGCAATGGAGCAACATAACTTTTTTTACTGCAGGGGGGATAATCACCTTTCCCAATGTCTTGCTCTTTTTTCTCTCTGACAAAATTAATTCTAGTGTCAGAAGACAGAGATTGGAGGTTGAAGTATAAGAGGAAGATAAGTATAAGAGAATTGACAATCTTAGAGAAGCAATTTCAGGAAAAACAAAAAAAGAAGAAGATTGAAGTTGAAGATTGTTATTTTTAGCAGTAGTTGGAAAAGATGTACAAAAAGTACATCCAAATTTCCAAAGTCGCATTATTGGGTCTGATTGGCAGCCAACTTCTATCTCGACCAAGTAGACTGCTGAAGGGTTCCTCTGCTACTCCTCTAACAGGTCCCTTTTCCATTGGACTCCCATAGAAGGATGTACAGGGAGTGTCTCCATCCCAACCAGAGTGAACGCAGGGGTTTTAGAGGGGAAGATATGTCAGATGTAAGTGAGGAGATATTAGATACAAAATGCAGTGTAGAGGAAATCAGCTGAGGATGTATACGCAAGCAAAAGCAGATTTTCAAAATGGCAGTAGACAGCAGAGAAAATAACCCCTGACCTTTGTAAGGGAAAAGGGACATTTAGGGGGTGGGGGCTGAGCTTGGTTCATTTTAAACCCTAAATGTGTGTGTAACATGAAACATGGTATAAAAGATAGACTTAGCTTTTCAGCCAATGGTGGCCACGATTAAGCGTTTAAACTTTATACTCAATTTTTTGTTGCAATTGCAAACACCTTGAAGGCATATATTGGTGGTTTTGATGGATCCTAAGAAGATGATATCAAAATTTCCAAATACCACAGATGCCAGAGCTCAACTGGAAACTTCAAAATGATCTATTGTTAAAATTCCACAGTTGAGAGGGTGATAGAAAAGCTAATGTGCTTCGGCTAAACCGCCTTTGTCATAGATCTGACTATAACAAAACACATTTGTCTTTGGATCACCATTCTAACCATGGAGACAGTGGACCATCACTGTGGAAATTTTATAAGGACGAGCAGGAGGAACCCAGCAATATAGCTGCCTTTCCATAAGCCATATTGGCAGAAACGCATTCACTTTGGAGCACCATCCTATCCATTGAGACGGTGGACTACTACAGTGGAGGTTTTATAAGGGCTAGCAGGAACCCAGCTGTAGAACTGACTTTCCATGACCGATATTGGTTGAAAAGCATTGGCTTAACCATGAAGATGGTGGACTACCACAGCGGAAGTTGTATAAGTGTGAGTAGGAACCTAGCCAAAGAGCTGACTTTCCATAGGCCATATTGGCCAAAACACATTAGTTTTGGAGCACCATCCTATCCATGGAGATGGTGGACCACCACAGTGGAAGTTTTATAAGTGTTAGCAGGTACTCAGCTCTAGAGCTGACTTTTCATGGGTCATATGGTTTGAAAAGCATTATTTTTGGCCCACTGTCTAAGCAATGAAGATGGTTGGCTACCACGGTGGAAGTTTTATAAGTGTGAGTAGGAACCTAGACAAAGAGCTGACTTTCCATGGGCCATATTGGCTGAAAAACATTGGACTTTGGAACACTGTCCCAACCATGGAGACAATAGACCACCACAGTGGCAGTTTTATAAGGGTGAAGAGGAACCCAGCTGTAGAGCTGACTTTCCATGGGCCATATTGGCTGAAACACATTCGTTTTGAAGCACCAACCATGGAGATGGTGGACCGCCACAATGGAAGTTTTCGAGGGTAATCAGGAACCCACCTTTAGAGCTGACTTTCCATGGCCATATTTGTCAAAACGCCCACTGTCTTATCCATGGAGAGGCTGGACCACCACAATGGAAGATTTATAAGGGTGAGTCCAGCCATAAAGCTAACTTTACATGGGCCATATTGCCTAAAAGGTAGAGCTTGCCTCCTTCTTCTGTGAAGATATCAAAATTGACCTCATTGCAGCAGAAGAACCCAATTGTGTTCAACTAAATCACTATAGTTTTTAGTCCCAATCATTAGAATCCAGAAGCTTCCTTTGACAGCTCAGTCACTGTGGTAGGTGGCAGGGCTGGGACAAGGGGTGGCTGCTCTGAGCACTGTGGCATCATGTGAGGTGGGGGGGCACTGTGAGGAGATTGGAGAGGATTTGTATTGGGAGGGAGAATTTGGGGGTGGCAGGGGGTAAGAGTTGTTCTGGGGGGGATTTGGGTGTAAGTGCTGGGAGTGGTGTTTCAGGGGGATTTGTGTTTGGATGGGAGAAGAGTATTTGCACTAGGAGGTGGGATTTGGGGGGGGGGAGTTGTGATAGAAGAGGTGATATGGTGGTGGTGGCGTGGTTTGTGCTAGTAAGGATGACTGGGGAGTATTTGTGCTAGGAAGGGACATTTTTGGAGGGGGGTATTTGTGCTAGGAGGGGGGATTTGTGCTGGGAGGGGGGTTTTGTGCTGGGAGGGGGGATTTGGAGTGGGGGATGTGTACTCGGAGGGGAAATTTGAGAGGTAGAAGGAGATGCGAGGAGGGGTGATTTTTTTGGGGGGGTGGACATTTGCATTGGGGGACGAGGGGCAAAGGCTTGTGCTGGGAGGGGAGATTTCAGCAGGGGGGGCAGATTTGTCATGGGAGGAGGGTGGATTTATGCTTAGAGGGTAAGCGTGGCTAGACAGCCAGAGGACCCTGGTTACTCCAGATGGCAACAGAATTTAGGAATGGAGAATTCTTTCAAATTTCAAAACCTCCATTTCAGGGAGAATAGTGACACTGGAACTTGTAGTACTTCACTTTTGGTGGACCACAGGTACCAGCATGAACCCCTCAGAGATACAGGTGTGACACCCCCCCCATCTATTGAAGAACTACAGGTCCCAGGATGAACCCGTGAAATCTACAGGTTCACACCCTTAGATCTTAGGGATTCCTGCTGGGACATGTAGTCCTTCAATTTGGGGGGGGTAACATTCCTAGATCCCAGGGGTTCATGCTGGGACTTGTAGTCTATCACTTTTTTTGGGGGGGGGGAGTCACATCCTTAGATATCAGGGGTTCATGCTGGGACTTGTAGACCTCCACTTTTGGGGGATGTAAAAAATTGGCAAAAAAAGGTATCAACAATCATCATTTCTTTGGGGGGGTCCCTGAATGGCAGTTTGGATATGCGGTTACCCTAATGCCGACGATTCGTATTAAATTCTTTATTTTGGGGGGGGGGGGGGATTTTTGCTGACGCTTTATGCTCATACAACTTGGGGGGTGCAGTTTGGCATGCTCGCCCTGAGCTCTAGGTGACCTTGTCGCGGCACTGGTAGGAGTGCTCAGTGAGCGCGCTCTCAGCACAGAAGCCTCTGGCACCCATGGACACAGACTGTATGTGCAGCACATATGCGTTCAGTGAGTGGCAACAGGTTAAATAAGCCTTGCCCTCAACGCTAAAACATTTAAAGTCCAGCATGCAAACTCCAGCGCAGTACAAAACATCGGCATTCCCGACCAAAAAAAGTGCCAGAATGCAATTCACACTTCGGTAGTGTCTGGAGATGTACATGTAATTACTTGCTTGTCACCGCGCCGATCAGGGCGTCTTAATGAACGATTAAAATGGGAAATAAATAAGTCCGGAGTTGTTTCTGGAGAAGCCTGGAGTGGAATAGAACACGTCCTAAAAATAACTCCTATTTGCACCTCCGTTGCCTGTCATTCCCGAGACCTTGATTGTAAATTCTGATGTCAGTGACACAATGTTTCCGCAGGATCCTCTCCTGTCCCAGCGGGGGGCCAGTGAAAGTACACTTTACGGCTTTTAAATACTGGGCTGCATTATTATTCCGATGCGTTGGGTACCTGCCGATTAAGTAAGAAGACCACTTCAAGGCTTAAGTGGAGTTTCTGTGTCAGCACAAAACGTCATTCACCTTAATAGGATCCTTCATAATCGCGTAAGCCGCCTCCATTTTTAAAAGAGCATAAATCTGAAAATATTTAATGGCTGCTTATGCATAGCTCCCAACTGTCCCTGATTTCGAGGGACTGTCCCTGATTTGGAGCAATGTCCCTCTGTCCCTCTTTCCCCCTCATTTGTCCCTCGTTTTGGTCTGATCCATATAGCTGTATATAAAATGCACTTTTTATCTTTCAAAAAGTGTTTCCCAGTGCTAAACCTTTCATCCAATTTCTAAATTTCTGCATTTGTACATTTTAAAAGCCAATATAAAGGAATAGTAGTGGTAAAAACAAGCACTTGTGGATTTAATTAACCTTTTTCTTGGGTCAATTCTCCTTTAAGGGGGTATGGGAGGGGGAGTGTCACATGCCTACATACGTTTGCTGGTAGGTGTCCCTCATTCCCATCTCAAAATGTTGGGAGGTATGCTTATGGCTAGGGATGAGCCGAACACCCCCCCGGTTCGGTTCGCACCAGAACCTGCGAACGGACCGAAAATTTGCACGAACGTTAGAATCCCATTGACGTCTATGGGACTCGAACGTTCAAAATCAAAAGTGCTAATTTTACAGGCTATTTGCATGGTATTGTCCTAAAAAGGGTTTAGGGACCCGGGTCCTGCCCCAGGGGACATGTATCAATGCGAAAAAAAAGTTTTAAAAATGGCTGTTTTTTCGGGAGCAGTGATTTTAATGATGCTTAAAGTAAAAAAAAAAAAAAAAAAGTGAAATATTCCTTTAAATATCGTACCTGGGGGGTGTCTATAGTATGCCTGTAAAGTGGCGCGTGTTTCCTGTGCTTAGAACAGTCCCTGCACAAAATGACATTTTTACAGGAATAAAAGTAATTTAAAACTGCTTGCGGCTTTAATGTAATGTCGGGTCCTGGCAATATGGATGAAAAACAAGGAGACAAACGGCATGGGTACCCCCCCAGTCCATTACCAGGCCCTTTGGGTCTTGTATGGATATTAAGGGGAACCCCGCACCCAAATTAAAAAAAGGAAAGACGTGGGGCCACCAGGCCCTATGAACTCTGAACAGCAGTATACAGACGGTGCAAACAAGACAGGGACTGTAGGTTTGTTGTTAAGTAGAATCTGTTTGTCATTTTGAACTGGCACATTTTTAACGTGTTTAGCTCCAGCCAAAAAATCTATTTTAAGCTTTTTTGAAAATAGGGAAGGGTTATCATCCCTGTGACATTTGTTTTGCTGTCTGTGCTCCTCTTCAGAAGATTTCACCTCACTTTCTGTCCCAATGACAAATGTTTTTAGAAAATTTGGGGGTTTTAGTGAAACAAGGATTGGTGATAAAGCATCAGTGGAAAGGAGAAACGTTTTTCCCATATTAACTCTTACAGGAGAGAATTTCCCTTCCTGGGGGTAGATTTAATCTCACTTCCTGTTGTCTCCTTAGTAGGAGTCGTTTGTAAGTTGGATGTTTGAAAGTAGGGGCCTGCCCTATATACTCTGAAGAAATTTGGGCCTTAGGTTTCGGTGTTGCCACAACACTGTAAGCCCTCACAGGGCCCTGCTGTGAAATATTAGATCAAGAATTGTAATTACATGCCCCTATTGAACAGGGGCAGAAAAATTGGGCCTTTGGTGATCGTGGTGGTGCTGGTGCCACAACACTGTAAGTCCTCACAATTACTCTTGGTGGGCGCTGGAACGGGCCCTGCTGTGAAATATTAGATCAAGAATTGTAATTACATGCACCTGTTGAACAGGGGGGGCAGAAAAATTGGGCCTTTGGTGGTGCTGGTGCTGGTGCCACAACACTGTAAGTCCTCACAGTTACTCTTGCTGGGCGCAGAAACTGGCCCTGCTGTGAAATATTAGATCAAGAATTGTAATTACATGCACTTGTTGAACAGGGGCAGAAAAATTGGGCCTTTGGTGGTGGTGGTGCTGGTGCCACAACACTGTAAATCCTCACAGTTACTCTTGGTGGGCACTGGAATGGGCCCTGCTGTGAAATATTAGATCAAGAATTGTAATTACATGTCCCTGTTGAACAGGGGCTGAAAATTTGGGCCTTAGGCACTGGTGCTGGTGCCACAACACGGCAACCCCTCACAGATACTCTAGCTGGAGCGCAGGAATGAGCCCTGCTGCAAAGTATTGCATCAAAAATTGTAATTACACTGCCCTGTTACACAGGGGCTGAAAAATTGGGCCTTAGCCACTGGTGGGGCCCAGAACCAAAAATGTTCTTACAAGCTATCAGCATGATCATTGAGAAGGAAGAGGATAATCACTCAGCATAACAGGATAGTCACTCAGCATCAGCATAGGCAGTCTTGAAGGGATCTGACATTTCAAAAAAAATTATTCGGTTACATCAGCATCAGGTGCTTGGTAGCTGGTGGTGATCCAAGACTGATTAATTTTTATGAAGGTCACTCGATCGACCAAGTCGGTGGACAGACGTACCCTGTGATCAGTTACAAAGCCTCCAGCAGCACTGAATGTGCGTTCCTAAAGAACGCTGGATGCAAGACAGGCCAGTAGCTCAATTGCATACTGTGCAAGCTCTGGCCAGTGATCCATCCTCAAGACCCAGTAACCCAGAGGATTTTCGGTGGGAAAGGTGTCCAAGTCAGATCTTGCCCCTAGGTATTCCTGCACCATGTA
Source organism: Aquarana catesbeiana (assembly GCF_042186555.1). Classification (NCBI taxonomy): domain Eukaryota; kingdom Metazoa; phylum Chordata; class Amphibia; order Anura; family Ranidae; genus Aquarana; species Aquarana catesbeiana. Next base: position 67,730,062 of record NC_133331.1, on the reverse strand, counting down.
AAACAGACGTTGGCGATGGTTGCTGGAACCGATCATACCTTGGGGCTGCGGACTAAAAAATTATCTTAATGCATCGGCCAGACGGCTACCTTCTCCACCGCTCCTTCTTGACCGAAGCCTCTGCAACATGTTGTCCAGGAACAGGAGTTTGTAACCTCCCAGTCTCTGGGAACGCGTTGCACAGACCTTTCTGCAAGGCCTCCCGAAGATGTTTCATCCTCTGCTCCCTCTGCGACAGCAAGATAAGGTCTGCGACCTTACCCTTGTAACGTGGATTAAGGAGGGTTGACAGCCAGTATTGATCCCTCTCCTTGATACCACGAATATGAGAATCCTTCCGCAGGCTTTGCAGGATCAGGGAGGCCATGCAGCGTAGGTTTGCTGAGGCATTCGGTCCGGAGTTCTCTGGGTCACTAAGGACGACATGATCCGCAGCCACCTCCTCCCAGCCACGTACAAGTCCACGGGTTTCTTTGGACTGTGAATGATCCCTTAAAGACTGCTGCTGATGCTGAGTGCCAGGCTCCACCTCCATGCTGACACAATCCTCCTCCTTCTTCTCCTCCTCCTCCTCATCCTCTTCCTGTGTGATCGGTGGGCATGCAGGAACACTGTCTGGATAAAGGGGGCCTTGAGGGCTAAGAAAGTCCTCCTCTACCTGCCTCTGTTCTGCCTCAAGTGCCCTGTCCATTATTCCACGCAGCGTGTGCTCCAACAGGTGGATAAGGGGGACAGTTTTACTGATGCATGCACTGGCACTGCTCACCATCCTCGTGGCCTCCTCAAATGGTGACAGGACAGTGCATGCATCCCTGATCATGGCCCACTGGCGTGGGGAAAAAAAACAAGCTCCCCTGACCCTGTCCTGGTGCCATAGTCGCACAGGTACTCATTGATGGCCCTCTGCTGCATGTGCAGCCGCTGCAGCATGGCCAATGTTGAGTTCCACCTGTTGGGCATGTCACAGATTAGGTGGTTCTTGGACAGGTTAAATTTCTTTTGGAGGTCTGCCAGCCAAGCACTGGCATTATATGACCGGCAGAAATGCACACAGACTTTCCTGGCCTGCCTCAGGACACCCTGTAAGCCCGGGTACCTGCCCAAGAACCGCTGCACCACCATGTTAAGGACGTGAGCTGAACAGGGCACATGGGTCAGTTGTCCCTGTCGGAGGGCAGAGAGGAGGTTGGTGCCATTGTCGCAAACCACCATTCCTGCCTTAAGTTAGAGTGTCGTCAACCACCTCTTAACCTGCCCCTGCAGAGCTGACAGAATCTCTGCCCCAGTGTGGCTCCTGTCCCCCAAGCACACCAGCTCAAGCACCGCATGGCATCTTTTGGCCTGCGTACTTGCGTAGCCCCTTGAATGCCTATGGATTACCGCTGGTTCCGAGAACAAAGCACAGTAAGAGGCCATGGAGGAAGAAGAAGAGGAGAGGGTGGAGGAGAGAGGTGTGTCACAATCACCAGTACTGGCATTTTGGAGGCGTGGTGGCGGAATAACCTCCAACACTACTGCACCTTGTCCTGCATCCCTCCCAGCTGCCAGCAGAGTCACCCAATGCGCCGTGAAACTTAGGTAATGTCCCAGTCCATCCCTGCTGGACCATGAGTCAGCGGTAATATGCACCTTACCGCTGACCTCCCTGTCCATGTCCAGCGAGTCCAAGACATTGCCTTCCACATGCTGGTAGAGAGCCAGAACCGCCTTCCATGAGAAAAAGTGGTGTTTGGGAACCTGCCACTGAGGAACCGCACATTCCACCATCTCACGGAAGGGGGCAGAGTCTACCAACTGAAAAGGTAGCAGTTGAAGTGCTAGCAATTTTGCCAAGCTAGCATTCAACCGCTGGGCATGTGGATGGCTGGGAGCGAACTTCTTTCTCTGGTGCAGCAGCTGGGGCAGGGAAATTTGCCTGGTACAATCTGACGTCGGTGTACCGATAGTAGATTGCCCGCAAGTACTTGGCTGTGACACACCTAATTCTACACCTTCATTCCTCTCAGTGCAGGTCCCAGAGAGGACTGAAGGTATAGTGGAGTTGGAGATCCCAGCTGATGAGGAGCAAGGAGAGGTCCTCTTTGTTCTTTGGTGTGGGTCTTTTAGGTATGCTTGCCAACGAACTGCATGGCAGGTCAACATATGTCTGGTCAAGCATGTGGTGCCCACTGCCCAAGCGTGAGATGTTTTGGCCACGCGACATATGCTTGAGACATATGTTGCAAATAGCAGTGGTGGGATCTGATGCACTCGTCTCAAAAAAGGCCCACACCAAAGAACTTTTGGAATAACGCGCAGAGACAGCAGCGCCCTGCACATGCGGAGCTCTGCGGTGTGATGCAGTCAGTGTGCTGCCCTTAGGCTGGCCCCTGGAGGGCATCCTGCCACGTTGGTGATGTGCCTCCTCCTCCTCCTCTCTCCTATCAGGCACCCACGTGGAGTCAGTGACCTCATCATCCCCTCCCTCCTCATCACTAGAGCAAACCTGGCAGTATGCTGCAGCAGGGGGAACATGACTGCCAGATTGCTGTCTTTCTTGGGCACCCCCTCTGTCTGGGCTCACGTTACAGCCTTTCTCTAGCTGAGTACCATCATCGGAGCCTTCAAAACGCTGGGCATCCTCCTGGAGCATGTATCCAACACTGTGGTCAAACAGTTCGAGGGACTTCTCAGGAGGACATGGTGGGGCTAGGGAAGGAGTCACTGATGCCATTGAGCCGAGGGAAGAGGCCGTGTTGGCAGCTGCTTTGCCAGACAAAGTACCCTGGGTCTGGGTGAGAGAGAATGAGGACGATGATGATGGCTTGGTCATCCACTCGACCAAGTCTATTGCACGTTGCGGCTCAACATGGCCATCTGCCGAAAAAAAGGCCAAGCGTGTCCCACGGCCACGTGCTGATGAGGATGCACCGTGTCCACGGCCAGCACTGTTGCCTCTAGACACAGAGCCTGCTTGTCCTCTTTTATTGGCTTGTGACTGTCTGCCTCTCCTTGTTGGCATTCCAGACATACTATTGGCCTGCAGTGAGCTGCACAAACTGGGATGTATATATATGTATATATACACAAGCACCTGGCTGCAGGTAGCTATACTGTAGGTGCAACTGTGCGGGGTACACAGTACAGTAACTGGAAATACTTCCAAGAGCCTACACAAGCACCTGGCTGCAGGTAGCTATACTGTAGGTGCAACTGTGCGGGGTACACAGTACAGTAACTGGAAATATTTCAAAGAGCCTATACAAGCACCTGGCTGCAGGTAGCTATACTGTAGGTGCAACTGTGCAGGGTACACAGTACAGTAACTGGAAATATTTCAAAGAGCCTACACAAGCACCTGGCTGCAGGTAGCTATACTGTAGGTGCAACTGTGCGGGGTACACAGTACAGTAACTGGAAATACTTCAAAGAGCCTACACAAGCACCTGGCTGCAGGTAGCTATACTGTAGGTGCAACTGTGCGGGGTAAACAGTACAGTAACTGGAAATACTTCAAAGAGCCTACACAAGCACCTGGCTGCAGGTAGCTATACTGTAGGTGCAACTGTGCGGGGTACACAGTACAGTAACTGGAAATACTTCAAAGAGCCTACACAAGCACCTGGCTGCAGGTAGCTATACTGTAGGTGCAACTGTGCGGGGTACACAGTACAGTAACTGGAAATATTTCAAAGAGCCTACACAAGCACCTGGCTGCAGGTAGCTATACTGTAGGTGCAACTGTGTGGGGTACACAGTACAATAAGTGGAAATACTTTAAAGAGCCTACACAAGCACCTGGCTGCAGGTAGCTATACTGTAGGTGCAACTGTGCGGGGTACACAGTACAGTAACTGGAAATACTTCAAGAGCCTACACAAGCACCTGGCTGCAGGTAGCTGTACTGTAGGTGCAACTGTGCAGGGTACACAGTACAGTAAGTAGAAATACTTCAAAGAGACTACACAAGCACCTGGCTGCAGGTAGCTATACTGTAGGTGCAACTGTGTGGGGTACATAGTACAGTAAGTGGAAATACTTCAAAGAGCCTATACAAGCACCTGGCTGCAGGTAGCTATACTGTAGGTGCAACTGTGCGGGGTACACAGTACAGTAACTGGAAATACTTCAAGAGCCTACACAAGCACCTGGCTGCAGGTAGCTATACTGTAGGTGCAACTGTGCGGGGTACACAGTACAGTAACTGGAAATATTTCAAAGAGCCTACACAAGCACCTGGCTGCAGGTAGCTATACTGTAGGTGCAACTGTGTGGGGTACACAGTACAATAAGTGGAAATACTTTAAAGAGCCTACACAAGCACCTGGCTGCAGGTAGCTATACTGTAGGTGCAACTGTGCGGGGTACACAGTACAGTAACTGGAAATACTTCAAGAGCCTACACAAGCACCTGGCTGCAGGTAGCTGTACTGTAGGTGCAACTGTGCAGGGTACACAGTACAGTAAGTAGAAATACTTCAAAGAGACTACACAAGCACCTGGCTGCAGGTAGCTATACTGTAGGTGCAACTGTGTGGGGTACATAGTACAGTAAGTGGAAATACTTCAAAGAGCCTACACAAGCACCTGGCTGCAGGTAGCTATACTGTAGGTGCAACTGTGCGGGGTACACAGTACAGTAACTGGAAATACTTCAAGAGCCTACACAAGCACCTGGCTGCAGGTAGCTGTACTGTAGGTGCAACTGTGCAGGGTACACAGTACAGTAACTGGAAATACTTCAAAGAGCCTACACAAGCACCTGGCTGCAGGTAGCTATACTGTAGGTGCAACTGTGCGGGGTACACAGTACATTAACTGGAAATACTTCAAAGAGCATACACAAGCACCTGGCTGCAGGTAGCTATACTGTAGGTGCAACTGTGCGGGGTACACAGTACAGTAACTGGAAATACTTCAAAGAGCCTACACAAGCACCTGGCTGCAGGTAGCTATACTGTAGGTGCAACTGTGCAGGGTACACAGTACAGTAACTGGAAATACTTCAAAGAGCCTACACAAGCACCTGGCTGCAGGTAGCTATACTGTAGGTGCAACTGTGCGGGGTACACAGTACATTAACTGGAAATACTTCAAAGAGCATACACAAGCACCTGGCTGCAGGAGCTATACTGTAGGTGCAACTGTGCGGGGTACACAGTACAGTAAGTGGAAATACTTCAAAGAGCCTACACAAGCACCTGGCTGCAGGTAGCTATACTGTAGGTGCAACTGTGCGGGGTACACAGAACAGTAACTGGAAATACTTCAAGAGCCTACACAAGCACCTGGCTGCAGGTAGCTATACTGTAGGTGCAACTGTGCGGGGTACACAGTACAGTAACTGGAAATACTTCAAAGAGCCTACACAAGCACCTGGCTGCAGGTAGCTATACTGTAGGTGCAACTGTGCGGGGTACACAGTACAGTAACTGGAAATATTTCAAAGAGCCTACACAAGCACCTGGCTGCAGGTAGCTATACTGTAGGTGCAACTGTGTGGGGTACACAGTACAGTAAGTGGAAATACTTCAAAGAGCCTACACAAGCACCTGGCTGCAGGTAGCTATACTGTAGGTGCAACTGTGCGGGGTACACAGTACAGTAACTGGAAATACTTCAAGAGCCTACACAAGCACCTGGCTGCAGGTAGCTGTACTGTAGGTGCAACTGTGCAGGGTACACAGTACAGTAACTGGAAATACTTCAAAGAGCCTATACAAGCACCTGGCTGCAGGTAGCTATATTGCAGGTGCAACTGTGCGGAGTACACAGTACAGTAACTGAAAATACGTCAAAGAGCCTACACAAGCACTTGGCTGCAGGTAGCTATACTGTAGTCGAAACTGTGCAGGGTACACAGTACAGTAACTGGAAATACTGTAAAAACATCTGCCTGTCTGTCAGTATATTAGGAATAGAAGAACAGGATCTAGCTAAACTGAATACAGTATATATATATATATATATATATATATATATATATATATATATATATATATATATATAAATAACACCTAGGATGTATATATATATACACAATACACTGTAAGTGCAGCTAACTGACTCAACCTGCCTACTCTATCTAACTTAAATCAGATGACACTGTCTCTCTCTCTGTCTATCTCTCTCTAAAGCCGGAACACACTACACAGGGCCGACGTGCAGGAGGCCTTATATAGTGTGGGGCATGTACTAAACCCCTTGAGCCATAATTGGCCAAAGCCTCCTTGGCTTTGGCCAATTACGGCTCTCTGTACACACAGCACTGTGATTGACCAAGCATGCGGGTCATAGTGCATGCTTGGCCAACCATCAGCCAGCAATGCGCTGCGATGCCGCGAATTATGGGCCGTGACGCGCCCCTCGAATTTGGCGCGAGCGGCCCATATCGTTCGTAATTCGGGGAACGGCTGAACACACGATGTTTGAGTCGAACATGGGTTTGACTCGAACACGAAGCTCATCCCTACTTATGGCATTCACACATACTGTAGGTACGGTAATGTTCCTGTGTGTTTCTTTCCCTGGAAAATGCAACACTTGACTCTAATGTAACAGTGCCGTGTACCATGTTGTGCGGCATTAGTTGTTTTTTCAGGCTGAAAAAAACTTTTGTAGCAAATCCGTGAATGTGAAGATTCTCATTGATCCCCATTATGACATATCTTGTAGTAGAAGTTACATTCAACTGGACATGTTCTTAAATGTTGAACACATTTTGCTGCTTATGGTCAGCACTGTGTCTTAGGGGTTAATGCTTATACCTTGCAGCACTGGGGTCCTTGGTTCAAATCCTAGCCAAGAAACTATCTGAATGGAGTTTGATTGTTCTCCTTGTACTTGCATACATTTTCTCTGTGTACTCCAGTTTCTTCCCACACCCTTAGACCTCTTTTCACACTGAAGGCGGTTTTCAGGCAATTTAGCTCTAGAAATAGCGCCTGTAAAGCGCTTAAAAAAAGCCTCCCATTCATTTCAGTGGGACTTTTCACACTTGGGTGGTGCTCTTGCGGGATGTTAGAAAAAGTCCTGCAAGCAGCATCTTTGGGGCGGTTTGGGAGCACTGTATACAGCGATCCTAAAGTGCCCTGCCCATTGAAATGATTGGGCAGCGCTTCCAAAGCACCTGAAAAGCGCTTTGGAAGCATTGCAACACGGGTGCTTTTAACCCCTTCTTTGGCTGCTAGCGGGGGGGTTAAAAGCGCCCCGCTAGTGGCCGAAAAGCGACGCTTAAACAGCGGTAAAGCGCCGCTAAAATGAGCGACGCTTAACCTCTAACGCTCAGCAGCCCCAGTGCGAAAGGGGTCTTAACCACTTCCAGCCCAGGCCAATTCGGGTATTCCTCTCCTATGTAAAAATCATCATTTTCTTTTTTTTTTTACTTGCTAGAAAACCACTCAGAACCCAAAACATTATATATATATATATATATTTTTTTTAGTAGAGACTCCACAGAATAAAATGACGATTGTTGCACTTTGTTATGTCACATTGCATTTGCGCAGCAATATTTCAAATGCAATTTTTTCAAAGAAAATACACTTAAATTAATTAAAAAAAACAAAATACAATATTTACACCAATTTTTGTGCAATGTGAACGATGATGCTACACCAAGTAAATAGACACCTAACATGTCACCCTTTAAAATTGCGCACACTTGTCGAATGGTGCCAAACTTTGGCTCTTAAAAGTCTCCACAGGCTACGATTTAAATTTTTTGACAGGTTACCAGTTCAGAGTTACAGAGGAGGTCTTGTGCTAGAATTCTTGCTCTCACTCTAATTTTTGCGCTGATACCTCACATGTGTGGTGCGAATGCCGTTTACATATGCAGGCACAACTTACGCACAAGAGGACAATTTAAAAAAATGTATTATTATTATTATTATTATTTATTTTTATTTTTTTATTTTTACACTGTCCCTTTATTCATTTTGTATCAATTTTATTCCTATTACAAGAAATGTAAACATCCCTTGTGATAAGATTAAGGCATGACAGGTCCCCTTTATGGAGACATCTGGGGTCAATGAGACCCCAGGTATCTCCTTTACCCTGAAAAGCATGAGATAAAAAAAAAAATATTGATCTCAGGCTCTCCAGGAAAAAAAACTGGCAGTGTTTACATCTGTCAGTGGCGGAACTGATGTCATAACATCGCTTCCAGCCTCCCAGGGTCATAGAGCTGCTCTATGTAATCCGGCACCGCCACCAGATGGGTAATCTGGCTTCCCAATTGCCCGGGAGAGCCTGGAAAGGCGCCACAGGGTGATGGGAGGGGGACGTCCATTCCCGCTACCTGTAAAAGCCATCCAGCAGCTGAAAAACCAATTGGGTGGCTTCTACATTACAGGTAATTCTGCTGAATAGAAAGATATCTGAATGTTGACTGTAGCTGCAGGCATCATTCAGATATTACCACTTCAACCTAAGGATGTCCTATGACGTCCTATGGGTGGGAAGTGGTTAAGACATGATGGTAGATCATTTGGCTCTAGGGATGTGTTCAGATACTAGTCTGAACCTGCCTGAGTTATCCCACCAGGAAGTTGTCACTTTGGACTGCCAATAAAAGATGGCTAAGAATTTCCACACTGCACTTATATAAGGGGAGAGAAATGCCTCTGCTTGTAGGTAGGTGCAGTCTGTTTTCTTCACTGTAGTTGGCGCTTTATCCAGAGAGGCATTGCAGTTGGAGGGGTGGTCAAAAGGAACTAGGTTCCTCTATGGTTTCCTGGGTCACTGGGGAATGCTACCGCTCCATGTGACTCTGGCAGCCATCTTTGGTCAGGCAGAGCCTATATAAGGCCCTGGTTTCCAGACTTGGCGCACATATTTACGGGTGGGTAGTGAAGGGACAGGTTACCTGTGTGTCAGGGACAGTGATAAGTGGCAGGGAGAGGCCCCAGTAAAGTAGGCAAAGGATAAGGACAAGGTATCCTTCCTGGAAACCTCCCCATTTTGGTTCGCACTGGCCAGGCCACATTCCGTTCCTCAAGACAGACACGCTCGGCACATCTGAAAAGACTGTCCATTGCCAGCATGCTGTAGTAAAAGACCCTTACTCTCTGTGTGGAAGCAGTGGGCGCTCTGTAGAGATCCAACACGTCCCCTGCTGAGTTAGAGCTAGAGCTCAGCAATCAGCAGGGAGCATGAGCTTTACTGATCACAGATCCATAAGTCTGATTTAGCAGGAAGTGTGCTGGACCTCTGCACGGACACCACTGCTTTCGCACACATAGCAAGAGTCCTTCTCTGCAGGTAATGCTGCCAGGAGACAGACTTTTTTTATTTATGCTGTAGGTGCTTTCTAAAGAAAACAAATGGTAAGGGGTCCATTTATGAAAAAAAAAAATCCCTATACGACTGTCACAGCTTTTGCGTAGTTGCATATAACCTAACCTATGTCTAATATGTTTTTTTTCCATGATCGTTAGCTCCATCTAGTGGGCATAATGCCGTAATTTCCTGAAATACCTCAGTCAGAAAAACACCACATTATACCCACTTGATGGAGCTAAAGATCATGCAAAATAAACATATTAGACACATTACGGGGATTATTTGCTGTGGCTGTGTGAATGCTGTGACATTCAGATAAGAGAATTTTTTTTAATAGACCCTCTAAGACCACCTGCACACCTTTTTGTTTTCACACACTTGAAATTTAGCTTATTTAACCTGAAATGGGCTTTAACATACACTATATTGTCAAAAGTATTGGGACGTCTGCCTTTGCACGCACATGAACTTTAATGGCATCCCAGTCTTAGTCCGTAGGGTTGAATATTGAGTTGGCCCACCCTTTGCAACGATAACAGCTTCAACTCTTCTGGGAAGGCTGACTACAAGTTTTAGGAGTGTGATTATGGGAATGTTTGACCATTCTTCCACATCAACCCTCCCATCTAAAAAAAACAAAATATAGAACCTGTCTGTCTATTTACATTTCTAAAAGTGATTTTAATTAAAAGTAATCATCTGAAAACTCCCCGGTCTGCCAGGCCCCGATCAGCAGACGTGATGTTTTGTTGCAGACGGAGTCGTAAAAACTTGCGGTACAGTTGACGGCAGCAGCTGGCGAGCTTTTACTGGGATTCAGAGCACTCTTTAGACCCCCGCAATCGAAGGGGGCGTTTTATTTAGAGATAATTACAGATAATCCACAACTACAGAGTTATTTTCTGCAGCACTCAGTAAAAAAATATCTTTGTTCATGAAACACTAAGCTTTTCCTCTTCTTAATCACATCACAAGGCAGAGAGTTCAGCGTCTGGCTGACACCTCCAGCATGGCGTTAAAAGTAAAACATATTTCGGCTGTCCTTTTATTTCTCTCCTCTCCCTTAAATTACAAATTGCTCCAGTCGATAAGCTGTCTGAGCTTTGCGTCTTGTTTCAGAACTTTCTGTGGTTAAAAGCCGGGAGCTTTAGGTTACAGAAAGGCGAACGAGGTGCTCTGGAATCGACTCTTACTGCTCAAAAAAGACTTTACCCGTACAGCAACCCTGTGTTAAAGACTTGTGAAAAATTCAGAGAGTAAAAACAACTTTAAACACTTTTCCGAAGTATTAAAAAAAATCATATTCAAGGTACCCTGCAGCGTTAACTGTAGATCCAGTTGCACGCATACGGGGAACTAATGTACCTTCTCAGGTCTTTGCCCATACTGTATATGGACAAATAATAAGTCACTTTTCTACTGTAGGTCTCCGATCCACCACAAGATGTCTTCACTATAGGTGTTTGAAGCTTGGGTTTTGATTCTGTAAAGTCCTTTATGGTGCCACCAAACCTTAGGTTGGTTAGCCATGCCATTCTGGGATATTCCTGGAAGGCTATATAAATAGGATGGCAGGTTAGTGGAGTATGCCTTCAGCCTATTGGAAGAAGCCTTCAGCCTATTGGCAGCAGCATTCTCATTCACAAACTATCCGTAGGGATGATGGATCTAGGAAGCCATTTTTTTGTCAGCTTCTGCTTCATTGTAAAGTGCACGGACTTTATCCACTTGGTAAGGTAAGACTGACTACATTCCTCCTTGGAGGATGGCCAAGCTATGTTCTACCCACGGCTAGATAACTGTATTCCCCACCTCCTGGTGGGGCGATCCTGATGTGATACTGCCACCTGGTACTAACATGCAGCAAAACCCATCTCCACCATCAGGAACTCTCCACCATCAGGAACATAGGTCAATTCTTAGACTCGGCACCTCGGGGGAGTCTGTGTCATCTGCCAGGATGACCTGCTTCTGTACTTATCCAGCTGGTCAGTGGGAGCCTCTCTACTGCTATAGCTATTGCTCTCCAAGCCTGACCCCTGACCGTGACACAACCATTGCTCTCCCACCATTCTGCTGCAAGAGTGAGGGCAACATTTACTGTGTCAGCTCCAGGTATTGACTTGAATTTTTCAAAGAGCTGAGGACTTTCTCCCTGCCTCTATGTAGTAACACTGGGTGCCTGAGCAGCCAGTTGCCAAGCACCAATGCTCAAATGGCAGAATGGGAAATGGTAAACCTTCTCCCCCATACGTCACTTAATATTTGCTAAATACATTTTGGCTGCATCAACACAAAAATATATACACAATCTTACAGTTTGTTTTATTTAGAAAGCAGAAACAGCCTGAGTAGAAAAGCTGGACTCTTGCCAGCATGTTATAGAGAAAGATCATTGCTCTCTGTGTGGATGCAGTTGTCTCTCTGCAGTGATCCAACACTCTCCCCCAGTTGAGTCAGATCTATAGCTCTGCAATCAGCAGATCATATTTCCTGCCTGTAAGGCCCTTTAGTTTCCCCTTCCGTGACTGCCATTCACGGGGCAGGGTCTGGCACTCCTCACTTGGGGGAATAGGTGTATGCTTTGTAAGGCGTCACGGGGTGGCAGTTTAGTCATTTGGTTAAACTGTGTAACCTGGAACCCCCATGTCTTGTGAGCCAGAGTGCTCAGCAGGATCCTAAGTCTTAACCGCCAGAAGCCGAGGGGCCCCTTCTGTGTAAGTGAGAGTGTTTCCCAGTATAGCCTGGAGGCTCTGGAAAGGTAAACTGAAGTGGTGGCTCTGAGGTCTTGGACCCTTCATCACCTGGAATTGGGAAGTAAACCTGTGCGGTCACTGAGGCTTAGATGAACTCATGGCAAAAGAGTGACACATACTGATTTGAGAGCTCTAGCCTGACTCAGCAGGGGGCAAGCAAGAACTCTGCAGAGAGACCCCTGCTTCCACACAGAGAGTGGCACAAGGCAGGGGTCATCTATAACCACATACACAGTTTGTGGAATGGGTTATATAACTAGCACAACATATAAGTGTGATGGTCAGGTGTCTCCAAACATTTGGTCTCATAGGGGTTTATATCATAAAACTTTTCTGTGTGAATGCTGAGGCATTCACACAGCCATCACAAATAAACCCTGTAATGTGTATAATATGTGTATTTCCTATGATCGTCAGCTTCATCTAGTGGCCATAAAGTAATATTTTCCTGAAATACTGCAATCACGAAAATATTGCATTATGGATACTAGGTGGAGCTAATGATCATTAGAAATACACATATTGGACACATCATGGGTGTACAATGTTACATTTAGATATTTAGGCTGGTTCTGAATGATGTTTAATAAATGCACAGAATTTACTATTTTATATATCTGACCGGAGTTTAGCTTTAAAAATAAAAGGCTGAGCTCAGTGGATGCGTCTTGTCTTCATCAGAAAAATAAAACTTTATTTGGCCATGACGGGGTTACATAAAGAGTTCTCCTCTCCGAGAAGAAGAAATAAGAGGGGAATTATAGCGACTGGGTCAGCAGATAACAAGTGTCTGGTCATCCTCAGGAGGACAATCTATAAATCTCATCAACAGCAGAAGAGCAGAAAGTTTTTTTCCCGACCACTTCAAGTGTGAGAACATCTTCCATTTGGGTCACTCCAAATCACCTTCGCACGAATTGTTTCAAATGTGTTTGTCAAGGGCTGACATGAAAAGTGTCTTTTGAAAAAGTGTGTCTGAGTTGAGAATTATCGCCACCTTCATCTCTCTTTAAGGTACGGCTTTCAGATTCTCATCAGTTTCCACCCATCCATCCTGGCCTCACGTAAACTCTCCGTTTTGAAGAAACCGAAATATCTACGGCTCACTCGCAGTCTATGGTCTTTGATTCTTCAAAGGCTCGCCGTTTTCTGGCTTGTCATTTCCAAAATCTGCTCGCAGTCCAAGAATCCATCAAGATGGGGCCAATTGTGTGCACCGTTCCCACCTTACCTTAGGTGGTCCTCCTTAGTGTCATTCTGAGACTTCTTGCTCATATAACCACTTTGCTCCCAGGGGCACTGAGGAACCAGCTGAGTGATATTGTAGGGGTTTTTTGGTAGTTCATCATATGCAATGAGGCACACAACTTTTAGTTTAGCACAAGGTTTTAGTTCTCTGTAAATAGGTGACAAGTCTTTCATTACATTATATTTTTGAAGACCATTTCTAATTATAATACTGCAAATGTTAGTTTTATTATTTAGTCTTACTGTATATGAATAGCGTCAACAGAGAAAGACATCATTTTGCCCCTGATGAGGAAGACCTCATCTGAAATATGCAGTTCAGTTTAGGAAACAGTTCTGAAAAAGGATATCGGGGAACTGGAGAAAGTGCAGAGTAGAGCAACCAAACTGATAAGAGGCATGGAGGAGCTCAGTTATAAGGAAAGAGTGGAGGAATTTAATTTATTCTCTCTTGAGAAGAGGAGATTAAGGGGGAATATGATCAACATGTATAAATACATAAGGGGTCCATATAGTGAACTTGGTGTTGAGTTATTCACTTTAAAGTCATCACAGAGGACAAGGGGATGCTCTTTAGGTCTGGAGGAAAGAAGATATAATCTCCTAATATGGAAAGAGCTGTGAAAATGTGGAATAGACTCCCTCAAGAGCTGCTTCTGGCCAGCTCGGTAGATTGCTTTAAAAAAGTCCTGGAACCTTTCCTAAATGTGCAAAATATAACTGGATACTAACTTTTTTAGGTAACGCTGATCCAGGGAATATCTGATTGCCTCTCGGGGGGATCAAGAAGGATTTTTTTCCCCCTGCTTGAGCAAATTGGATCATGCTTTGCTGGGGTTTCTTGCCTTCCTCTGGATCAACTGCGGGTATAGGATTGTGCATATAGGAATGTGTGATTTTTTTTCTTATTAGTATATTTTTTTCCCCTTTTATTGGTTGAACTAGATGGACTTGTGTCTTTTTTTTCAATCAGACTAACTACGTAAGTATGTATATGTATGTAACAGTTATGCAATGCTTTACATATACAGTGGGGAAAATATTTATTTGATCCCCTGCAGAATGATAGAGACAGAATATCAACCAAAAATCTAAAAAAACACAAAAAACAAAGGCTATAAACTAATTTGCAGTTCAATGAGTGAGTGAGTATATGATCCCCAAGCAAAACATGACTTAGTACTTGTTGGCAAGCACAGAGGTAAGACGTTTCTTGTAGTTGGTGACCAGGTTTGCACACATCTCAGGAGGGATTTTGGTCCACTCTTCTTTACAGATCTTCTCTAAATCCTTATATAGCAAGGTCCCAGGCCTCCTTTGATCTAATGAGAACCTCCATAGCCAAGAGCCGCTGACATCCTTCTGTATATGGTGGTTTGCAAGACATAGTGGGTGTAGTGCAAGGTAGATTCATGGGCGCCAGACACTTCCTGAATACAGAAGACCAGGCTGATCCTCTCCAATGAGCAATGAGACTTGTTGGTTCTTCCCCACATTGATAGTATACAGGACAACACAGTCTATAAGAAGTATAGATATTACTTGCCACCTTCCCATGGAGCCAGACAAAATCCTGATGAAGCTGAAGCTGGTTGCTATGGGTGACGGCTGTGAGGATAACTCCTTAGTCCCACGTTGGGCACCAAATGTAGCAAGGTTCGAGGCCTCCTTTGGTCTAATGAGAACCTCCAGATCCAAGAGCCGCTGACATCCTTCTGTATATGGTGGGTTGCAAGGCAGAGTGGGTGTAGTGCAAGGTAGATTCATGGGCGCCAAACACTTCTTGAATGCAAAAGAGATTTTATTTCTCTTAACAGAACTTTGGGAGAGAGGGTTAAGGCCAGGACACCCTTAGGTAGTTGCAAGGCTAATTGGCAGACTCTGAGACTTCGACAGGAGGACAGCCATGCAGGGAAAGCCATCCAGCAAGACGCCACATCTGCATGTTTAGGAATGCTGTCTCCTATGGCAACAGTCTTTAACAGTTTCTAACACAAATTGTAATGCCGCATACACATGATCGCACATTCCGACAACAAAATCCATGTTTTTTTTTCCGACGGATGTTGACTCAAACTTGTCTAGCATACACAGGGTCACACAAATCTTGTCGGAAATTCCAAACGTCAAGAACGCGGTGATGTACAACACGTACAATGAGCCGAGAAAAATTAAGTTCAATAGCCAGTGCAGCTCTTCTGCTTGATTTCAAGCATGCGTGTAACTTTTTACGTTGGAATTGCGTACACATGATCAGAAATTACGGCAATGGATTTTGTTGTCGGAAAATTTGAGAACCAGATCTCAAATTTTGTTTGTCTGAAATTCCGACGGAAAATGACCGATGGAACCTACACATGGTCGGAATTTCCAACAAGTTCCCATTGAACATTTCCCGACGGAAAATCTGATCGTGTGTACGTGGCATAACAGTTCCTTCCCTTCCACTACAATCGCTTCTTGTAGTTCTTCAGCCCACTGAGCTTCCAGTCTCTCTCTCACTAGACTAGATGATTCACTGCCACTGAATACCTTGAGCTCTTCCAATCTTCACTGTAGTATCTTCCTCAAGCATTACCCCACTTCTCCACTGGGTCCCTAGCTTGGCACTCAAGATACTTCTCAAGCTTCACCCCACTGGTCTGCTCGGTCCCTGGCTTGACACACAAGGCTACTCTGCAAGCGTCACCTCCGCTGGCTGGGTCCCTGGCTTGATACCCGCTGAAGTTTCCCGACTCTTCACCACCCCCAGTTGGTGAGAATTCTGCTCCGGTACTTGCTTCAGTTACTCATTGTGGTCCCTGGTAATAAGGTGGTTGGTCCCTTAGTGGCGACAGCTTCCCCTCTACCTCTGACCATGATAGGTTCTTCGGCTGGCAAAACCACCACTTCTGGTTGGACTGCAAGTTGGAATCCCAACCCTGTGCTGCTCTCTTGCTTCTGGATAGGCCCTCAGACAGCCTAGCAGCCAGATGTGCCTGGGCAATACAACACACGTCCACCCAGACAGCTGTCCAGGTGGCACAGAACTACAATCACCCGACTCCACCCAAATATATAGGTTCTCCCAGCAGGCTAAGGGATGTAAGAAAACCCCTGTCCATTGGCTGAGGCACCCCATATACCCATAATCTGACCTCGCAGTGCCCTTGTCTTATCTAATGCCACCAAGTGCCACCTAGTGACAAAAGAGGAAAGTGCAGCAATCACAGACTTATGCCACGTACAGACGATCGGAATTTCTGACAACAAATGTTCAATGTCAGCTTGTTGTCCGAAATTCCGACCGTGTGTATGCTCCATCGGACATTTGCTGTCGGAATTTCCGACAACAACTATTTGAGAGCTGGTTCTCAAATTTTCCGACAAAAAGACTTCTTGTCGGAAATTCCGAGTGTGTGTACACAATTCCAGCGCACAAAAGTCTACGCATGCTTGGAATCAAGCAGAAGAGCCGCGCTGGCTATTGAACTTCATTTTTCTCAGCTCACCGTACGTGTTGTACGTTAACGCGTTATAGACTTTCAGAATTTCGGGCAACATTTGTGTGACCGTGTGTATGCAAGACAAGTTTGAGCCAACATCTGTTGGAAAAAAATCCACGGTTTGGTTGTCGGAATGTCCGATCGTCTGTATGTGGCATAAGAGTAAAATCAATTGATCCTCAATTAGCCAAGGTAGCTATACCTAGCAGGTAAATTTAGGAGCAACCCTGCCTAAACACCAGGGTATTATACTTAGAGGAGTTGTAAAGGCAGAAGTTTTTTTATCTTAATGCATTCTATGCATTAAGATAAGAAGCCTTCTGTGTGTAGCAGCCCCCCCAACACCCCCTAATACTTACCTGAGCCCCATCTCTGTCCAGCGATGTCCACGAGTTCCTCAGTTGTCCAGGACTCTCCTCCTGATTGGCTGAGACACAGCAGCGGCACCATTGGCTCTCACGGCTGTCAAAGTCAGTTAGCCAATCAGGGGAGAGAGGGGGCGAGGCCGAACTGCAGCTCCATGTCTGAATGGACACACAAGGTGCCGCTCAGCTCAGGTGCCCCATAGGAAGCTGCTTGCTGTGAGGGCACTTGACAGGAGGAAGGGGCTAAGAGCAGTGAAGAGGGACCCGAGAAGAGGAGGATCCAGGCTGCTCTGTGCAAATCCACTACAACAGAACAGGTAAGTATGACATTTGCTATTTAAAACAAAAAAATTAGACTTTACAATCACTTTAGGGTTTCTTGGCTGTCACTTGACAACTCGAAGTTTCAGCTCCCTCCATACATTTTCTATAGGATTAAGGTTTGGAGACTGGCTAGACCACTCCATGATCTTAAAGCGTTTGTAAAGGTGTTTTTTTTTTTTTTTTTAAATAACAAACATGTTATACTTACCTTCACTGTGCAGCTCGTTCTGCACAGAGTGGCCCCGAACCTGGTCTTCTGGGGTCCCTCGGCGGCTGTTTCAGCTCCTCCCCGCAAGCATTCACCACCTTAATGCGAGCTCCCTCGCACGGTGGTGAGTGCTTGCGGGCGCGCTCCCGTGATACAGCCGGCGGCTATAGCCGCTCGCTGTATCACTCGGCCCCGCCCCCCGGCGCGCTGCGTCATCGGATGTGATTGACAGCAGCGCGAGCCAATGGCTGCGCTGCTTTCAATCCATCCACTGCAGCCAATCAGCGGCCAGGGTGAGCGGAGGAACAGATGTCGGGAACGCGAAGCTGACTTTCGAGGCGTCAGGTAAGTAAAACGGGGGGGCTGGGGGCGGCGGTTCTGTCAGAAGTTTTTTCACCTTAATGCATAGAATGCATTAAGGTGAAAAAATTTTTACCTTTACAACCCCTTTAATGTGCTTCTTCTTGAGCCACTTCTTTGTTGCCTGGGCAGTATGTTTTGGGTCATTATTGTAACAAATGTGCAGTGCTAGTGGAAACATTTCTGCAAGGCTGCATAATTCACCCCAGATGATGTCGAAATGATGACGAAACGCATCGGTACAAGCTCTGCTGATGTCGTTGTGTTGCCTATATTGATGTTTACAAGTGATTGTTTTTACTCTTCCCAAATGTGAGTGTTCCCAATTTTTAAATATTAAATTTATTATACCTACGGGTTTACACTATGTGGAGTATTTTGTTTCCTTCTCGATTACACTGCACGATATATGATTAAAGACATATCCCACCGAGACTTGTGGATATTGTTTTTTCTGAGCTGACCCTGGTTGGAACCTTCTTAAATACGTGAAGGCATCTCTCATCTTGGCTTAAACTAAACGTGTGGATGATCCATTGATTGGTGTTTACACCATAAGCTTTTGCGACATATTGGACGTATGCTCATTTGGGTCAATTTGTTCCGGTAAGCATTCCTATGCCCCGTACACACGATAGGATTTTCCGACGGAAAATGTTCTATGGGAGCTTGTTGTCGGAAATTCCGACCATGTGTTGGCTCCATCGGACATTTTCCATTGGAATTTCCGTCACACAAAATTTGAGAGCTGGTTCTCAAATTTTCCAACGACAATATCCGTTGTTGGAAATTCCGATCGTGTGTACACAATTCCGATGCACAAAGTTCCAATGCTCGGAATCAAGCAGAAGAGCCGCACTGGCTATTGAACTTCATTTTTCTCGGCTTGTCGTACGTGTTGTACGTCACCGCGTTCTTGATGTTCGGAATTTCCGGCAAGATTTGTGTGACCATGTGTATGCAAGACAAGTTTGAGCCAACATCCGTCGGAAAAAAACGTGGATTTTGTTGTTGGAAAATCCTATCATGTGTATAGGGCATAACAATTGCTGGTGGCTGTCTTTCATATCTACTCATGCTATAAAGGACTATATCTCTTCAATTTGATCCAGTCTTATCCTATATGATCACAATTTTTTATTTAATTTTTTACACTATATGGACTTTTTTCACGGACATTACCATATATATGGTCACTATTATTGTTTAAGATTCATTTATTAGCCTTGCAGAACTTTTTCCACTAGTGCTGCACATTTGTTACAATCATAAATATTTGCATTTTGTCTATTGCTGTGCTGGCTGCTGTCTATTTGGGTGTCAGCACAATATATTTCTCACGTTTTGGGTAATGGAAGACCCATCCATGACCCATCTTCAGTGTTCTGGCTGAGGGAAGAAGGCTCTCATCCAAGATTTTACAATACATGGCCCCGTCCATTGGCCCCTCAATGTACCTGTCTGTACCTTTAGCAGAGAAACAGCCCCAAAGCATAATGTTTCCTCCTCTGTGCTTGACTGTAGGGATGGTGTTCTTAGGGTCATAGTCTGCATCTTTCTACTTCCAAACACGGCGAGTCATTCAAGCACGGAGGTGGAAATGTGTGTAAATAAAGAAAATGCACAGCGCTCACCCAGCACAAACAAAGAAGCAATAATGCTAATATAAATGTGGCGATTAGGGTGTGCCCAGGCACAACTTCCACACCCTGTGCGCATGCTAAAGGTTGAAAAGTAGGAGAGATGTTGAAGATCCTCAGTTGTATGAAATAAGCCCCCCCAAAAATATTATCTAAATACCTTGGGCATTCCTTGTTTCCCCAGTGCCCCCCCCCCCCCCCCGAGTACAGCTTCAAAAGATGGAAAAGTCACCAGGGCTACCTGCCAGTTTAAAAGCAGGGTTCTGGTCTCTGCTGCAGAAGTGATGACTGTGTAAATCAGTCTTCTCAACCTTTTCAACACTCAGGAACCCTTGAAATAACTTTCAGGTCTTAGGGAACCCCTGCTAAAAATGACTATCTACAACTCCTTATACATTAGTGTTATGGTCAGTAGGAAGAATGCTCCTTACACTTGTGATCAGAGAGAAGAATTACCCCCTTACAGATACCTTAAAAAGATCAGTGGTGTCAGTGGGAAGTCCACAACCCCCAAGAGAGAAAATATATAAAACTACAACACTTTGTAAATGTAGCATTACCCCTGTAGGAGCCACTAGAAATTTGCCCAGGTACTTGCTTCTTGAATGTAACCCAGAGACTGATGTAACTCTACATTCGTTTGAGGGTGTACTATACCCCTCATAGATTACACACTATGGGATTGCTGCCTACACCAATGTGCACTAGGTGTAGGCGTGGCCACGGGCAATTGATCCATCTATTATGGAGGTGCCCCAAACTGCACCTATATTGGAGAGGGTTGGCGGACATCCTGAACAGGGTATTTCAATTTTCGCTTCCTTTGGACCCTAAACCTTGTTTGCTTAATCTATTAGACGAGTTTGAATGGGAAAATCATACTAGAGAGGCTATTACTAGGACTTTATTTCAAGCTCGTAAAATGTTAATGCTACACAGGAAATCAGAGACTCCTCCAACGGTTAAAGAGTGGGTGGTTGCTGTGGGATACACCATTCGAATAGAAAAGCTTATTTACCAGCATAGGGGGTGTTCACGCAAATATGAGAAACTTTGAGATCCATTGCTGGATGTGCCCTGGCTTGCCCCGGGGGATCTGAACATAGATAGGTTTCTGGAGCTTAATGTGGGCTGATTGTATAATTTGAACTCCATATGGACGTGGACTTAAGAGGGTCATGTATTTTCACTAGGTCAGTTGTCTTATGTTTGTGTTGACTGCTTTTTGATGTATACATTTGTTGGGCACTGTTGGCACGAATCAGTTTTATTTTTGTATAATGTACAGTTCATGTGGCTAGCTATTGAGCTTCTTTTGAGTTGTATGTAACCAATAAAGTTTTTTTTCTTGACTTGCCCTGCAGCCAGGCACACGGTCACAGTCACTCTTGGGCTCAATAAGCAATCCAGGGGTGTTTCTTTTTTTGTTGTTTTTTATTTTTGGGGTAACTTGGATAGGGTTGGGGAATTGAGTGGGATACTCTAAAAAGAACTATGTACAAGTGAGGACAGTAAACTTCCTTCTGTATAACTGTAAACAAAACCTAGTAAAATCAGACTGTGGACTTGGCTTTGTAGTAGTAGTAACTAAAGGCAAAAAAAGCGTCCTCTTCTGAGCAATCAGAGCAGAGTCCCTTCACGAGGAATTAGATAGACTGAGCTCTTTAGGACACCAGCCGATGCCCCCTTTAAACACACACAGCTGGCTCTTTAGCACCAGAGGGGTGGCAGCAGCCTACAGTCTCTAAGATCTCTCTCACAGTTTGTACTCACAAAATATCCTTGTAAAGTTGGTTGCCTCCTTCCAACATCCATAGGATACCTTTGTTCCTGTGATACCAGACTAGATCTTCAGACAACAACCCCTCAGTCAGCTCTCTCCAACCTCAGCAAAGCAGGCCCTCAGGTCGACCACCTGAGGCCTCAGCACCTCACAAGCACATGGCAGGATAGCCTAAGGGGGCGAGCAACCCAGACCCCCTTGTTAGGCTGTGTTCCTTTCCTACAGGAAAAGACTTGAAAGCTCTGTGTCTCAGAGTATTTATACAGACTCCCAGCAGCCGTCTGGGCCACCCTCCCATGGATTGGCCAGGGCTGTATAAATATTAATGCTGCTGATTTTACTTGTTTCACACCTATGTTCTAGAGCACGTGTCAAACATGTAGCCAGGAGCTGGATATATACATATTCCTGCATTCAGTAGACACTGTGTGGCTTTGCTGCAGGGGGAGCCATTTCTTTCTAGTGCTGAGAGTGATGCTGACCTGTTACCTTCTTATTCTGAGAAAAGGCAGAGCAAAGCATCTTGGGATATGTAGTCTGTATGGATAGGATTTGCCCTCTGACTGAATCATCAGGAAGTACAACTACCAGCTGGCCGATGGGGAAGAACAGATGGCTGGGAGAGACTATAAGAGGGAAGGATTGAGGCCTATCATGCTCTCTTGGGACCCGGTTTGGATCTGTGTGCAGGGATTCTGTGTTAGTGTGAGCCACAGCTGCACCAGCAGAACTATCCAGCGGATATTCAGAGAGACATCTGCGGGCAGCTCCCCTTAGCTGTCCGGTGGCAGCCTGGAGGCCGCTCCCATTCCATTCATCTTGCAGTAATTTTAAAGTTAGTAAAGTTAGTGGGGCCGTCCCCAATAATGTCTGTGCAGGTAGAAGGTTTAAACCAGGGTAATGTTAGATACGGGAGCACAAGTCATTTTACTTTACCGGGACTTCTACAATAAATATTTGAAGCACATCCTCCTAAGTAATCTTGAAGAGCTAGAAATTTGGGGAATTGGGACTGACAAGTTCCCGTATGATGGACATATTCTGATAAAAATCTCTTTTGGGCCAGCAGCCACAAGAAAGATAAAGACATTCGACACATTGGCTGTGGTGTGCCCCAGGACTCCTGGAGCTAAAAAGAATTCACTGTTGATTGGGACTAACACTGATTTAGTGAAAAGGCTGCTAGCAACTGTGGTTGGAGAAGATGGTTCTGTGCCCAATGGGATCCACCCACGACTATACCAGGCATGCCAACGAGTAATTAGGGAAGCAGAATGCCCCTCTCGAGGGAGTGGGGTGGTTATGGAAGTTAGACACAAGAGAGACTGCTACAGACTGGAGAAATTGCTTGCCTGAAGGCCACTGTCAAGCTCACTTGGGAACATCCAGGACCCCTTGTTGTGTTGGAGACTGATGCACAAGCAGAAGCTGCTGGGATAGCAAGGCCCTGTTCCAAAGTGGGAAGAAGGTGTCCATCAGCGATCACTCTGTGGTGTTAGGGGCTCGAATGCTGGTGGAACAAGTGGGTGCAGCCACCCCAGGACCTCCAGCAGAAATTGTTAGAGGAGAGAAGTACCAAGGGCTGCAGAAGGAAATGGAAGAGTGTGCTGAGGTGTTACCCCCTGCATGGCAGAAAAGGATGAAGTTACAGTTGTCCCGTTGGGAGAAGATTTTTTCCAACAATGATTTTGATGTAGGTTGTGCTAAAACTGCACAACATAGAATCCGGCTACAAGAAGACAAACCCTTCCGGGAGAGAGCTCCGAGGATACCCCTCAGTGACCTGGAAAATCTTAGAGAGCAATTGGCTGAGTTGAAGAATTCAGCAGTAATTCAAGAGTCCAGAAGTACCTACGATTCCCCCATTGTGGTGGTACAGAAGAAAAATAGAACATTGTGCATATGCATAGACTATCGAACCTTGAATCGACGTCCTGATCAGTATACAACTCCCCGTATTGAGGATGCTCTCCAGTGCCTTGCAGGGGCTAAGTGGTTTAGTGTGCTGGATTTGAAAAGTGGGTATTACCAAATACGGATGCACCCTGAAGATAAAGAGAAGACTGCCTTCATCTGCCCACTTAGTTTTTTTTAATTTAATCGGATGCCACAAGGCCTTTCCGGGGGCACCAGTGACATTTCAACGACTAATGGAGAAAACTGTGGGAGACATGAGTTTGATTGACGTTTCGGTATACCTGGACGACATCATAGTGTTTGGCAAGACCCTAGAAGAACATAAGGCACGGTTGGAGAAAGTCTTTGAAAAGCTACATGAGAAAGGGCTTAAGCTATCACTGGCAAAGTGTCAGTTTTACTTCAGTCACCTATTTAGGCCATGTTGTCTCTGCCAGGGGAGTAGCTACAGATCTGAAGAAGCAGGAAGCCATTAGACATGTGCACTGACAAAAAATTTGTACGTTTTCGTTTTAAACTGCTTTTTTTTAAATTCGGAAATTCGGAAATTTCCGAATTTCGAATTTTCAGATTTCCAAATTTCTAATTTTCAGATTTCCGAATTTCCAAATTTCGAATTTTAGGATTTCCAATTTTCTGAATTTCAGATTTCCGAATTTTTAATTTTTGTATTTACGAATTTCCAAATTTTCGGATTTCTGAATTTCGAATTTTCGGATTTCTGAATTTTCAAATTTTCAAATTTCCAAATTTCCGAATTTTTGAATTTCCGATTTTCTGAATTCTGAATTTTCGGAAATTCAAAAATTCGAAAATTCGAAAATCTGAAATAAAGAAAGAAAATCAGTAAAATTTGAAATAATAACTAACTATTAAATTAAAGGTATTGGAATTTCCTTTCAAATTTGGCTGTTTGTGAATGTAATGAATACAAATTTATCTGAAGTTACAAATTATCCGAAATAAAGAATGCAACATTTAAACAAATGGAATGGAACAAATTAATAATAAATAATAATAATAAAAAGGTTTTATTATTATTATTGTTATTTATTATTAGATCATTACGTTCCATTCGTTTAGATACGGCATTTGTTAATTCAGATAATTTGTAACTTCGGATAAATTCGTACTCGTTACGTTCACAAACAGCCAAATTTTAAAGGAAATTCCAATACCTAAAATGTAATAGTTATTATTAGTTAGTTATTTCAGATTTTCAGGTTTTCGAATTTTCATTTCATTCTTTTGAATTTTCAGATTTTCATTCTTATTCTAGGATTTTCAAATTTCCAAATTTTAGAATTTTTAAATGTATAAAATTTCGAAAATGTTCAAATTTCCAAAATTTAGAATTTCTGAAATTTCGATTTTTCGGAAATTCCAAATTTCCAAAATTTAGAATTTTCAGAAATTCCAAATTTCCGAAATTTTGAATTTTCAGAAATTCTGAAATTTGAAAATTCGTAATTTCGGAAATTCGTAATTTCATAATTTTGAAAATTTGTAATTTCGTAATTTCAGAAATTCGGAATTTCGGAAAATTCAGAAATTGAAAAATTCAGAAGTTTTGGAATTAATGAATTGCACATGTCTAGAAGCCATCACTGCATGGCCTAGACCAGAAACTGTAACGGAATTTAGATCCTTTCTGGGGTTTTGCTCCTATTACCGAAGGGTTTGCAGCTAACTTTGCGAAGATTGCTAGACCCCTAAATGAATTGTTGCAAGTTGTTTCCGTCAAGAAAGAAGGCAAGATGAAGGTGAAGAAGCCTGGAATAAGAGGGAAGAGAGAACCCATCAGAGAACAATGGACTCGTCCATGTGAGGAGGCTTATAGGCATTTGAAGAGGAATCTTACAGGAGCCCTGGTCCTGGCCTATGCCGACTCAGCTAAGCCCTATGAGCTTCTTGTGGATCCTAGTCAAGATGGGTTGGGAGGAGTCCTCTGCCAAGAACAAGATGGTGGGCTTAGACCGGTGGCATATGTGAGCCACAGCCTCATCCCCACTGAGAATTACCCGGTTCACACATTGGAGTTCTTGGCCTTAAAATGGGCAGTAGTTGACAAACTGAAGGATTATTTATGTAGGGCCAAGTTTCCAGTGAAGACTGACAATAATTCTTTGACCTACCTTTTGAATTCTGCTAAGCTGGATGCAACTGGACATCGATGGTTAGCTGCACTGGCTGGATTTCAGTTTAGTTTGAAGTATCGGCCTGGAGCTGGCAACAGGGATGCGGATGCACTCTCCCGTAGGCCTCATCGGCCAGCAGAAGAACCCAGAGAATGGACTTTTGTGCCTACAGAAGGAGTGAAAGCTTTGTGCAGATGCCTGGTCCAACTACCGAAAAGCACTATAGGAGCTGAATCCATAAGAGTCCCTCCTTCTGGAGTGCCTCAGTTTTACTGTGAGTTGACACGAGTGTGAGGGGAGGGTCTTGCTCGGCTATCAAAAAGAGACTTGAAAACTGATCAAGATCAGGATCCTCAATGTCACTTAGTCATTGAAGCTTTGGCTAAGCAAGATCCAGTGTTGCCGTTGAAGAGTCCTGTGGTTGACGCTAAGATACTACACAAAGAGTGGAATAGGCTGCAACTGAGAGACGATCTGCTGTATAGGAGGTGCCCTACTGAGGAGTCAGAGGAAACACGGCAACTTTTCTTTCCTGAAAAGCATTGCACATCAGTGTTAGTAGCCTTGCATGATGAACATTAACATTTAGGCACGTCTGTGGATAATACCTCTCTGACTTCCCACAGGGGATATGTAGAACGTCTACGAAAAAATTTGAAGCAAGCTTATGAGAAAGCCATGGAACATGCTGCCAACCAAGAGTTGAGAAACAAGAAGAATTCTGATCTCAAGGTGAAGGTGCAAGATCTACAGCCAGGAGGTCGAGTGCTGCTAAAGAATTTGGCTGACCGATGGAGGCCTCAACCCTATGTTATCTGCAAGCAGCTTCCAGGGTTATCGTTTACCAAATTAAACATAAAGGAAAGCTGGGACCTCTCAAAATGTGTCATTGTAATCATCTGCTTCCCTTATCAGATGCAGTTTGAGTGCCTCCTGTTTCTCCTCCACCTTAATTGGAACTGAGTCCACCCAGAACTCGCCCTCGTTAAAGACTTCCCATTCACTCTGTGGTGCCGGTACAAGAGGAGAGTGAGGATGAAGAGATAGTGCCTTGCTGGTTATGACCTTCAACTACTGACCTTGATGCAGGAATCAGTAATTGGACTAGAGAAAAAAGACCACTTAAAGAGCTAGAAAAGTCACTTGATCGGGAAGTGAATACCTCATCACCGCCTAGGAGAATGGAAGCTATTGAAACTGGGAGTACTGGTTCAATTCTGAAAAAGGCTGAAGAAGATTTGATCAGCTTTACCTATGGAGATTTACCTGTGCTGGAGCCAGAAAGCCACATGGTATCAGAAGGTATTGCCATTGTTAGATGAAGAAGAAGATGTGCAATGTGTTTAGCTCTGACGCTGTTGATGAGGCTGGTCTTACCATTCTTAAATTGGGTCCCTCTACCCCCTGCACAGATTTACTATCAGTGACTCATGACCTTACCAATATGAAAAGTCCTGAGAGGAACTCTACACCTGTGAATAGCCCTAAAAAGAACCCTTCACCAGTGAAAAGCCCCGAAAGGAACCCTTCACCAGTGAAATGCCCTGAAAGGAATTTTACACCAATAAAAAGCCCTGAAAGGAAATTTACATTAGTAAAAAGTCCTGAAAGAAACCTTACACCAAGGTCAGAGTTTAAAAGTTCAGGCACAAGGGGTGCATGCCAGCAACAGTAGCTAGTTGAAATTAAATAACAGTACTTGGAAGCCAGCAACAGTGGCCACTTAAGAAGAAATTAATATAATAATATTATAGCACTTGGGGTTAGGTAGCCTGTGGGGAGTGTGAAGAACTTTAGGCTGCTGTCCTCAGAGTATAGCCAGCTCTATTGAGTACAAGAGAGAAGAGGAAAGGGAAGCGCTACTAAGTTCAGTATCACAGGGGGGAATTAAATGTAAAGATTAAAAACACTTACAGGATTAAAATGAATTTTCGTATTCCACAGGAAATGTAGATATCAGCTTTGGATCCTCTGTTCTGCAGATACCGCCGGCATCTGGTCCATGGTGAGTAGACGTTATGGGGATGAACCCTATGATGCAAGTCAATGGCAAGCTCAGTGGTTAAAATAGGAGGGGGGAGTTCTTGTTCCAAACAGTCTTTCAGTATAGCGCCATCTGTCGAGATGTCCAATCCAGTTGCAGGCTACATAGGCGTCTTGTGGCCACCAGGAAATTAAACCACCATGGAACGAGGGTGGAAATTACATCACCGGATGGACAGGAACATACAGGAACAGACTGAGAAACAATAGAGGCTACGCGCTCGGAGCTCACTGCTCCTTCAGAGGCCTCTGTGATATAAAGGAAGGTGGGGGACACTTGATTTCTGATGGTGGGGGGAGGGGGGCCTCTTGACATCTTATGTAAGGGTGGTGGGGTATTCTGGACATCTAATGTTACAGATAAAACTGGCCTTTTGAGGACAACCATAATGCTGATGCAACCCATGATAAAATGGTGTTTGACACCCCTGTTCTAGAGAGATCCACAGTTCTTTAGAAAGCAGAGAGATCAATCAAATCCTGCAACATGTGAAACACTGAACAGATCAAAATAATCAATTCAGCTACACTGATGACAAAATAGCAGACAGAACTATTTTTATCTAATCCAAGCTTCCTTGCATGTAATGAGGATGCAGTGAGCAGCACTGTGCACAATTGGCAAGTTGGAAAACTCAAAAAGTGGATGAGACAGGATTAAAAAAACAAAAAACAAAAAAGAAATGTAATTATCTAAAATTGGGAAAACACGGAAAAAATATTACTGGCAGATGAGCTAAGAAGGTTAATTTGGGTTACGACAAAGCTCCTGTGTCTATTTTGTTGCTTATTCCGATACTAACTTCTTTTTGGAACAATGATGGCACTTTATGCATCCCATATGATATCACTTAGTCTAATTGCGCTCAGCCTTAATAGGAGGTGGCACGTCTGACGGACGGAGGCGTCGCCAAGCTGCAGCGGTCATTAATTCGACTCAAACCTTGCCCTAATGGAGAGGGAATCTTTGACAGCAGATTGTACAGCTCGCCATAACGAGACATGAACGCTCTTGGCCAACACAGAAAGAGCTTTTTAAGTGAACTTTTCTACGGCAGTTGATCACTGAAGGTTGGCAGCCTCTCAAGCATAGACAGAAAGAGAACACATCATTTGATCGGATTCGGGAAAATGGGGGCACCTAGTGCTGCATATCATAACACTTCTAAGAGTAATGGTGCTTAAAGTGAACCTGTCGCTGGAGCAAACTAGAGAACGCTTGTCCAGGGATATACCGGAACTTACTGAGCAGGAATGAGTTCTCCTGCTCATACTACAACACAGCTCTATTGACAAAGGATACACTTCCATGAAGTATATCTTCTTCCAGCCAGGCTATTTAAAATAGGTAGATGTGATTTGTAAAGTTAGTGTGCTTCTATTCTTTACCCACCCCTGCCTGGCCCTCAGGTGGTTCCCCTAATGGGCTCAGGGATCCCAAAACTGATCACTTAGGAAACACCTGCCAATCCAGCCTGGCCAACATAGTTCTCCTCTGAGTCTTCTAGTACCTGCCCCAGGCTTACCTGGCAATGAATCCCACTGTGACCCCAATGCATAAGGATGTCCCCATGCGGGTTAGAGAAAGGATCAGTCCATACAAGAGGTCTCATTTCAAAGGTTTACTAAATGAATGAATGTAAGATACAGAGCAGCCTCCCATAAGAGTGGTGGCACACAACTTAATCACTTCTCGCCCGAAGGACGTCATATTTTTTCGATCTTATGCTTTCCAGGGTAGTGTAGTGTTCTTTCCTTATATATCTGTTCCATCATATTAGGTCTATAACAGGCCTCCATCCTCCTGATTTTTTTCCAGGTACCAAAAAATATTGGAAAACGCACGCCCGAGAAGCGATCCTGACGAGGCACTGGGGTGAATACGTCCTGGAACAGCAATGTGTTTATACAGGAGGGAAGAGTCTCCCTCTACACAGCACAAAATCTGTATCTTTCGTTGGAATGCACTTGGAACGCGTCATCTAGCAAGACAGACAAGAGTGACCCTCGGATATGGTGCGCAAGACCCACTTCAATCTTACATTGGTCCATACTCTTGGAAACCAGAGCAGACTGTCCCCTACTGGAAGGGGCTGGGTGAGCAAACCGTCAAAATGACTTAGAAGCTTCCTGCTGTTGGGCCCAAGCTTTTCACCCACATTTCCATGGCTTGCCACTGACACCAAATGCCATTGCAGGCCTGCATGCCTCACTGGCTAATACTTAAATCTTTTGAGGTCAAGGTCAGCTCCTTTTCTATGGTATCCTAAATAATACTACGTCTTCTAGAGGCAGGGTCACATGCCTTGCCAACCTCAACAGGGCAGCTTTCACAACCGACGACTCGTCCTGGTACTTGAGATCTTCTTTCCTGAAAGAATAAAGTTTGGACAAACAGTTGGGAAAAGAAAATTTGATATTAATCTGGGGTCCATTTTCCTCTTGATCTCTGAGTTCTTCCATTAAAAACCCAACTGTTTTCCCGACATGGTTGAAATATTTCTTCTTTTTGGGGTGAGCCTCCAGCTCATTCTCCCATACCAAGTTGCATCTGACCACCCTCACGAAATCATTCACCTCAGTGAAATCAAACGTGCCCCCTGATCTAAATTTTCATCTGAGGTCTCTCGCGGATCAGAGCCAGAGGCGTAATCTTCAGAAGGTATTGGTAGCTGCAGCACGGGTTGCATCCTGGGAAGAGGAGGTCATCCTTGCACTGCAGGGTGTCTCTGATTAGCATATGCTTCTAAGGTGTCTTGAAACATTTGTTTAATTAATGACACTATTTTTGATTTGTCTGCCTCCCTCTCTGTTGTGGCCTCCAAGAAGCAAGTTTTGCAAGCCATTTGCCAGGAAGGTCCACATTCAGACAGGCCCATCATTCCCTTGGTTGTGACTGTGAGTTATGATCAGACTTATCATGCTTCTGAGGTGGCTGAAGCTTAACGAAGGAGAAGCGGAGAGATGGGATACATTGTGACCGGAATGATGCCTTTCCTTGATCTGGATCCACATCTTGAAGAGGAGGCACTGTCACCGGTAGAATAGTGTGATCTGGAAGGACTACAATAAATCTGGCATTAGCCAGACAGCTCATGAGGGAGTAGGGGAATGAGAGGAAAAAAGGGGGAAAAAAAGTAATATACCTTCTTTGCATATGCTGGTCTTTTGGAGGGGTTGGCTCTTGATTTGGCATTCTGTAATAAAAGTCAGGTTAACATCATGCTAAGTGCTAAGGCAAAACTTCTTCCAGGCATTCAGAAGCAATTACATGCAGGAAAATACCTTCCGGCCGCAGTATCAGGCTTGGGCAGCAGGTGGCAGTGCAGAACACCACAACATCTGTGCAGAGAGCTTGAAAGAGAGAGCAAACAGTTGACCTGACATCTCAGCAGCTTCTGTCTTAGGTGAACCTTTAGTCACGTGATTCAGCCTAGTCCAATGGCAATCCACACAGATCAGGAAGAAGACTGCAGTGAAGCTGTCTGTCTGGAACGCAAACAGCACGTTCCAGTGACTCTGAAGCCAGGATCCTTGTTCCTTCTGCGATTGAAAAGTCGCCAACCCTCCAAACAGCCAGGATTTACCCAGCCACACAACAAAGACCCCGAAAACCAGCAGCAAGGTTCCCGCACCCTACTCCATTTAGAAGCACTCAGTGGGGACTGCATCCAGGCATATATGGATGGACGGACAGGGATTTACCCCAGCAAGGTAGGCACTGATTGCTCCTGCTATCACTGTGAGGTGGAAAAAAGAGGAATGTGGTGCTGGCTCAGGTGCTAAAATTTATGAGTTAAACATCCTATCATTGTGGGGGTGGGCGGGGCCCATACCCATGTGTGTGCTGACATGGAAAGAAGAAGCTCCTGATGGAGAATCGCCCCCTCCTCCCCTCTCATCCCCTCTCATCCACTGGGAAAAGCCAGTGCAATGCTTAAACTCAATGTAACATGGTCTCTGAATGGGAGAGAGACAGACAAATGACAGGATCCTCTCCCCTATTCAGAGATTGTATTTGAGATTGTCTTTTCACCAATGGAAGAGTTGCAGGAAGGGACCGGTCCCCATTATCAGCTTATCTTATTGTGTTCAGCCTGGAGGCCCAAGCCTATTAACTTTGCAGCAGCAGAGGTTCAGTGCCAGAAAGAGGATGGGGCACCCTGCCTATTTTTTTCCCTACCGCTTTAGTGAACTAACCTACCTGTAATGAAGTATGCCCCATGTCATGCAGGCTGCTGGATCCTGTAGAAATCTTCTTTGTAGGTTGCCCAGTCCTCTTCTTGGCACTAAACTTTCAGTGCTGCTGGAGTTAATAAATCCAGGCTGAAGAAATACCTGACTGGGACCTTCCCCCTCCTCCCCTCTAATCCATTGGGAAAAGCCAGTGCATTGCTTACACTAAATGTAATATGGTATCTGAATATGGGGGACTCAGATGAATGATGGGATCTTCTCAGAGATCATGTTTGAGATCAGGTTTTTCCCAATGAATGAGAGAGGAGGATGGGGAAGCTTCCCACTGGGAACTTTTTGAGTTCAGCCTGGAGACCTGAGCCTATTAACATTCCAGTGCCAGGAAGAGGACTGGGCACCCTTCACAGAAGGTTTGTACAGGATCCAGCTTGACATGGGACATACTTTATTACAGGTAAGTTAGATCTCTAAAGCTATAGAGAATTAATAATTTTTAACAAAATTTCAGTGTTAAAATGGTTCTGAAGGCGCAAGTTTTTTTCTACCTTCATGCATTCTATGCATGAGGGTTAAAAAACTTTCCCTGTGCAGCAGCCCCCCTTAACATTTACCTAAGCCCTGGCTCTGCTGGGTCTCTTCCTCCTCATTGGCTGTGACAGCAGTGGAAGCCATTGACTGTCAATTACAGCAAGTATGCCAATGAGGAGAGAGCGGGGGCAAGGACGAGTACTGGCTTTGCGTGTGAATGGACATGCAGAGCATTGGCTCATGAGCGTGCCTGCTTGGGTGCCCTAATTGCATTGGCTCGGGAGCATGGCTGCTTGGGTGCTCCAATAGCATTGGCTTGGGAGCGTGCCTGCTTGAATGCCCCAATTGCATTGGCTCGGGAGCGTGCCTGCTTGGGTGCCCCCATTGCATTGGCTCAGGAGCGTGCCTGCTTGGCTGCCCCCAATGCATTGGCTTGGGGGCATGCCTGCTTGGGTGCCTCCATTACTAACTGCTTGCAGGGTGGGGGGGCCAGGAGTGCCAGTGAGGAACCCAAGAAGAGGAGAATCTGGTCTGCTCTGTGAAAAACCACTGCACAGAGCAGGTAAGTATAACATGTTTATTTTGTATTTTTTTATTATTTAATTATTTAGTAGTTATTGCCTTTAATATAACTATAAGCCCTGAACTCAGTAGTTCCTATAAGAGAAGCTGCCTGCTTACAGAATCCTATAACAGGCAACATACAAGCAGTAAAAGAGACAAGAAACAACCACAACTCCTACAAACACATCACCCGCTTCCTGCGGTTTATTGGATTATACAAAAGATGTGCGGCACAAGGAGTCAAGTAGGGTTACTTCTTAGGAATATATTTCAACAGCAATTTAGTTTAGAAGTAGTATGAAGCAATATCTCACTTTGATTGAAATATAAATGGACAACATTACTTTTAATAAAAGCATGGACTGAGTGCTTAGGCGTACACATGAAGGTTATGAGATTTTACTGCCGTAAGGAATTCGGCTCTACATACCCCAAGGCACTGAGAGACTACATGTCAGGACCGGGCAAGGTCTGAAAGCAGCAAAGTAAAAAAATAAAATTAAACAAAATATATCAAATAAACTACACATTCCCTTTCAAATCTTTAACCCTCATGTAAAGCTGAACTCTAATAGAATGAAACTGATTTGCTTTCCTGCTTGACTGTAGGGTTGGTAGGTATTGAAGAAAAAATGGTTGCTTGAATAAACAGATACTGTATCTAGAGAACCTTGCAAAAGGTGCTTAACTACCTGTGAACTAGGCCTTTTCTGGCAATTTTTGTTTACATGTAATAATCAATATTTTTTGCTAGAAAATTACTCAGAACCCCCAAACCATACTGCATTTTATTTTTTTTTAAAGCAGAGGCCCTAGAGAATAAAAGGGCAGCTGTTGCAATTTTTTACGTCACACGGTATTTGCGCAGCATTTTTTCAAACACAATGTTTTGGGAAAGAATACGCAAAACAAAACACAATACATAACCCAAAATATAACCCAAAATGTAATATATAAAAGATGACGTTATGTCGAGTAAATAGATACCAAACATGTCAAGCTTTAAAATGTGCATGCCCATGCTACGGTGACAAATTATGTAATTTTTTTTATCCACAGGCGACGCTTTGAAAGTCTTTACAGTTGACCACTTTAGATTTACAGAGGAGGTCTAGTGCTAGAATTACTGCCCATGATCTAATGTTCGTGGTGATATCTGTCATGTTTGGGAAGATCGCTGTTTGCGTGCATGTGGGTCTGACGCACGTCACCTTTGTGCGCCAGCACGGGGGGGGACTTACTTTTTTTTTTAAATTAATTTCTTTTCTTTCTAAAAATTTTTTTTTTACACTGTTGCTTGAATTTTTTTTTATGACTTTGACAATGAATGTAAACATCCTTGCGACAGGAATAGGCACATGACAGGTACTCTTTATAGAGAGATCTGGGGTCTGCAAGACCCCAAATCCCTCCTTTGCACTTAAAAGCATTCAAAACACCAAGATCAGTGTTTTTGAATGCGTGTGGGACCGACACATGTGCTCACATTTGTGCGCCAGCATGGGGGCACTTTTTTTAATTATTATTAATTTATGTTATTTTGTTTTACACTGTTGCTTTAAATGTTTTTTTTTTAATCACTTTTATTGCTGTCACAAGGAATGTAAACATAGGCAGTGACAGGTACTCTTTGTGGAGATATCTGGGGTCTTTAAGACCTCATATTCCTCCTCTGCCCTTAAAAGCATTCAAAACACCAAGAACAGTGTTTTTGAATGCTTTTGATTTTTTTAAAAATGGCGCCGTTGACATCCGGGTAAACCGGAAGTGATGCCAGGTCATCGCTTTTGGGTTACCATAGTGGAGAGCCCATTAAAGCCGATCCTGGCTTTGTTCAGCTGTCCGGACAGCTGACGGATGTGCTGGCTGGTCGCTCGGGTCTCTCGGCTGGACTGGAGAGCCCGAGCAACCTGCGGAAGGCAGCGGGAGAGGGGGACGTCCCCTCCCACTGCTCGTAAAAGCAGTCCAGCGGCTAGTTAGCTGCTAGGATTGCTGTTATAAGAGAGCTGACTGCCAGCTCTGAAAAAACAGTACCAGGTGGACACCTCTGGCTGTAGACATCATTCCGGTATTACTATTAAATTATAGGTATTGGAATTTCCTTTCAAATTTGGCTGTTAGTGAATGTAATGAATACAAATGTATCCGAAGTTATGAATTATCCGAAATAACGAATGCCGCATCTAAACGAATGGAATGTAACAAATTAATAATAGTAAATAATAATAATAAAAACTTTATTATTATTATTTATTATTATTAATTTGTTTCCAAATCTTCGAATTTTCAAATTTCGGGAAAATTCAGAATACTGATTTTCGTTAATTCAAATTTCCGAATTAACAAATTTTTAGAATTTTGTCGAAAAACAAATTCGTAACTAAACGAATTGCACGTGGCTAATAAGCAACACAGCACTCAGGTGTGAAACTGGCACTTTGAAAATAATGGGATTCTTCATCTTGAACATTGTTGCACTTTTGGGAATCGAGCATCAAAATCAGGTGTAATTGTGGGCATATAATTCCAATCTAACCAACAAGTAGGCAGGGAAGAGGGGAAGATGTGTGTGCATTTTTAGATTGACCTATTGAGTTCTGATAGGCATTGTTACGTTTACTAACAACCAAATTTGAAAGGAAATTCCAATACCTATATTTTAATAGTTAGTTATTATTAGTTATTATTTCGGATTTTCAAATTTTTGGATTTCCAAATTTCAGACTTTCAAAATTTCAGAATTTCAGAATTTTCAGATTTCGAATTTCCAAATTTCAGAATTTCGAACTTTTGGATTTCGAATTTCCAAATGTTCTAATTTACAAATTTATTTGAAATAACAAATTTTGATCATAACGAAAAAAGCAAAACGAAAACAAACACATTTTTTGTCAGTGCACATGTCTATTGCTTATCACCTGTCGCATGAATCTCAACAAAGTGCATGAGCTTCTATGGGGCAGAATTGCATGTTTATGGCCCCATAGTCGTTACTGGAAGCATTTAAAAGGCACATTTATGGTCAAGCGGTAAATGGGGGTTAAAAGTACAACAGCAAAGCACAAATAACTTTTAAGTATCTAGTCTTAAAAATGTCCGCTCCCCCCTCCTAACACTTATCCACTTCAATACCCTTTCTGGCACTTTCCCCCCTTTCTGCCCAGGCCAATTTTCAGCTTTCAGCACTGACACACTTTGAATGACAATTGCACGGTCATGCAACGCTGTACCCAAACTACATTTTTTATCATTTTCTTGCAACAAATAGAGCTTTCTTTTGGTGGTATTTGATCACCACTGGGGTTTTTTTTTTTTTTGCTAAACAAATTAAAAAAAACTAACATTTTTGAAAAAAAAAAAAAAAAGTTTCTCTTCGTTTCTGTTATAAAGCTGTATTGACGCGCACTGATTAGGCAGCACTGTTGGGCACTTATGAGGTGGCACTGATGGACACCGATAAGGTGGCACTGATGAGGAGGCAGTAATATGCAGCACTGATAGGCGGCAATAATGTGTTTTTTAAAGTTACAAAAGTCTGATTGATTAATTATCTGGTGTTATGATTATCTGTGTGTGCATTTATTGTATTTATACAAACATTTATCCTTTTTATTGATATCTATAATTTTTAGCCCCCAGCAGTCAGCACCAATAGTTTGTTTACCATGCCCAAACACCCCTTGCCAGTATATACATTCAGCAAGATCGATCCCCTGCAGCCCACAAAAATAGACCCTCCATCAACAATTGATTCCCCCAGCAACAATGGACCCCCACCAGCAACAACAGATCCCACAGTAACCACCCTTATTAGATTCCCACCAGCCAGTAGCAATAGAATCCACCCAGCAACATAAGACCCCCACCAGCAACAATAGATTCCCCCCCAGCAACAATAGACCCCCCACCAGCAACAACAGATCCCCCTGTGCCCATCCTTAATAGACCCCCACCAGCCAGCAACAATAGAATCCTCCCAGCCACATAAGACCCCCACCAGCAACAATAGATTACCCCAGCAACAATAGACCCCCCCACCAGCAACAACAGATCCCCCAGTACCCATCCTTAATAGACCCCTACCAGCCAGCAACAATAGACCCCCCCCCAGCAACATTACACCCTCCACAGGGCCATCTTTAATATTGATTGGACCCTGGGCAAACATTTTCTTGCCCCAACACCCCAACATATGCAATTTCACTCTCCACCTGCTCTGAGTCATGCAATAAATAGCAGCTAGACTCAAAAATCAGTTTAATGAATCAGATCAAGCAGCAATTGTGATTGATTGCCAGAGGTAACAGTGTATCATTACCGCTCACTGACTGGCTGCTAGAGGTTACAGCACACAATATGACTAACTGATTATTTGCTAGAGGTTACAGCACATGACTTCTGCTTGTTGATTGGTTGCTAGAGATTACTGTACATCAATACTGCTCACTGATTGATTGCTAGAGGTTACTGGACATCCTTACCATTCATTATTTGGTTGTTAGAGGTTACTGTACATTATTACTGCTCATTAATTGGTTGCTAGAGGTTACTGCATATCCTTACTGTTCAGTGATTGGTTGCAAGAGGTTAGTGCACACCATTACTGCTCACTGATTGGTTGCTAAAGGTTACAGCACATCATCTCCTCACTGCCTGCACACCATGGACTGGGGAAGTGAGGGGACCCATCAATAGACACAAAACTCCTAGAGATCTTAGGACTCCTGGGATCAGTGGCAATGCTGGGGGACAGGGGGTGGGATCAGTGGCAATGCTGGGGAGTTGATGGGATCAGTGGCAGTGGTGGGGGATGGGATTAGTTAGGAGGCCATTACACTGTGGCAAATTCTGAATCATGTAGAGCAAAGCTGGAAATCTTTGGGGAATTTACAATGATCACCAACGTGAGGGGGGATTTGCACTGACCACCATGTAATGGGGATTTTACGCCACCCGCCAATATAAAGAGGGATTTTTACATTGACACCAATGTAATAGGAGCATTTACACCAACCACCAGTGTAAGGAGGAATATACAATGACCTCCGTGTAAGGGGGGATTTACAATGACCACCAATGTTAGGAGGGATTTACACTGACCACGAATGTAAGGGGAGCCTTCACACTGACCACTAGTGTGAATGAAAGGATTGTACACCAATCCCCAATATAATTAGAAGATTTACACTGACCACCAATGTAACTGAGACATTTAGCCTGCATTCACATGTGTGTCTGTCAGGAATGCATGCACAATCACTCTCCTGACACCAAAGTAACATGCTGCCCTTTAGCAGATACACAGCAGTGACAACAATTGTCAATGACACCCTCACTAATCTGCTGAGATGTGCGTTTTCACATGCGTCAAAATTTCCGGGTGCTGTGGCACAATGTTATTTTGAAAAAGGGTTATACCTCCAATTTGCTTACCATTGCAGAACAGGCTGACGCTAGGCTTAATGACCACAGTTGTAGGCAAGACTTTCAAGCATGCCCCTTTACCTCCCCAGTGGCCAGCATTCAGCAGAAGTAATGGTGGATATGACCTTAGGGGGGGTATGATATACATATGAATGCCGCCTCTAGTTACATATCAATGCAGCTGGTCCACGGCTATTTACATATTAATGCCGCCGCTATTTACATATCAATGCAGGTTATTTACATGTGAGCACAGGGTCTGCAGGTGAGTCATCTGTACATGGCAATAGGGCAGAGCTGGGCCGCATTAGTAACAGAACTTCACACTGAGATATCGGGACACAGCGCGGGACTAAAACTTCAGTGGACAAGGGAATTTAAACTGGGATAGTTGGCAAGTATGAGGCAGCTGCTTTGGTCCCCACACCAATGATGGGGCCCAGTGCAGCTTCCCCTTTTGCCCTACCTTAAAGACGGCCCTGACCCTCCAGCATGAACAGATCCTCCAGCACACCAAAGCACTCCCTGCCAGTATATACATTCAGCGTCGGAGGTGCCGGAAGTGCGTACTGCCACATTCCTGCTGAAAAAAGCACTAGGTATAGATATTAATTGGGGTCCCCACAAAACAAAAGCAAAAAAAATGGCATGGGGTTCCCCCCATAATTTATACCAGGCCCTTCAGGTCTTGTAAGAATTGTAAAGGGGGACCCCATGCAAAACCGAAAAAAGTTCCCCCCCAGTTCCATGAAGGAATTATTATGATTTATGGGGGAACCCCATTCCATTTTTTTTAACTATCCCTGCTCCTTTGATTAAATGGCAAGGGATTTCTGCCACGCCCCTAACAAACTTGATAGCAGAAAAGGGAAGCCATCATTTATACAGTGTATGTAGCACTACCCGTTTAGGAGACACTGATTTTTACTGGTTCTTCCCCAAACAGTGCAAAGGCTACCAATCACACAGGCAACAGTCCATTCACTCTGGCTCCATTAAACAGTGTAGGGGATGTCTTTTTAAAATGTACTGTTGGTAGAACAGGCGAGTGGTTGGGGCGGTATGGGTTACTCCAAAAATGCTGACTTGTAACATACTTTACCAGGTGAAAGTTCTTTGAACAGTCTTTAAGCCAGAATTAAAGGGGAAGACCGGAACCAGGACCCTTTAACAGCTGTCTCAGGGAGAGCTACTGCTGGTACCCCAAAAGTAGAACAGCACACAGTAAGTGAGCTCAAATCAGTACTCACAACGTCCCAGGGCAGCTACACACCTTCCAGACTCCATCAGGCACTCTTCAGTGAGTTCTCCAGACCAGATCCTTATTTGAAACTGCTCAGTTACCTCCAAAAGGTAATTAGTAATAGGTCCCCCAGATCTGCTATAGCTGAGACCCCAGCAGCCCCTGAGGCTGTGAAATACTCCAGCAAGACAAGACAAGGCTGCTCCAGACCCCAAAATATTTATGTTCTCCCTAACCCCCTACTGGGCACACCTCCCCAGGGATTGGCTGAAGCATAATACATATTCAAGCTTCCCATTTGACTCCCTCAGCCCTCTATGTTCTGGTAGCTTCCAGCCCCTGAGGCTGGGAACTTCTCCAGCAGGACAGGACAGGGCTGCTCCAGACCCCAGACTCTTTATGTTCTCTCCAGCCACCTACTGGGCACACCTCCTCAGGGATTGGCTGAAGCATAATACATATTCAAGCTTCCCATTTGACTCTCTCAGTCCTCTATGTTTTGGAAGCCTTCAACCCCTGAGGCTGAGAGCCTCTTCAGCAGGAAAGGACAGGGCTGTTCCAGACCCCAGATTTTTTATGTTCCCCCCAGCCACCTACTGTGTAACCCCCCCCCCCCAGGGATTCTGTCACATACCTGGTCCTGAAGCTGAAATGCTCTCCTTGTGGCTGAGTGCTCAGTGCCCCTGAAGGTAATAACAGAGGACACGAAGCCCAAAGAAGCAGGGGTTGCCAGCTGTGCCAGAAATGAAAGATGGTGGTGTGGAGATCTCTCTGCAGGTGAATCCCAGATGAGGTATGCAGTATGACCCAGGAGACCTGAAGGTGGTGCAGACTGCACCCAGCAGGAAGCGGGTTGCAATGGTAAGTGCACCCTGTGAGATTTAGAAGGAATCAATAGCTGCTCCAATGATCACAGAGCAGCCAAAAAGATTTATATTTACCTATCATCCTAGCAACCTACCTACAGTAGGATGATACTACATCTAGTAATAGGGAAAAGAACAGCTACTCTTTATAGCGCTCAGCTCCTGACAAATGGGATGAAAGTCCGGCAAGCTTGTTCCAGACATGTGACATGGAGCTCATCCCTCACTAAGAGTAGAGTGAGTAGTGGAAATATACTCGCTCATCCAATTAATAATTTGTTTTTCTTACAGATTTTAATATTCTCTTTTTAGAAAAAAAATCTTTTTTTTTTTTTTTTTACAGTCCTTTGGTTCCTTTTTTCATCTAATCTCGCATGATGAGCCGTTTTGCATATAACCATTCCACTCTCATTTTAGCATCATTAACAGTCTCAATTCTTGTCCAGAAATTGTTTCCCTCTAAACGCCGTCTCCTCAACGTTTCTTGTCATTCTGTAAAATTGTCCAAAGAAAATAGTTTTTGCTATTTTCTTCTCATTTTCTCCAGTGATTACCTCTTAAAAAGCTTTGCTGCAAATGTTCTCTGGGTGACTTCATGTTTATTTAAAGAGCCACCAGGCTTTCCGATCAGCGAACAGAGGGGGTGATGGGTAAAGTTCTGCAACTCACAACTGCCAATCACATTTTAACTGGATGGTTAAAGCAGCAGTTTTGATTGCAAAGGTAACCTTTGCAATTACCCAGATTTGTTAATGTTTTTAATCTTGATGTCTTTTTTTGTTGTTTACTAAGGTAGCATTAAACCCAAAACCTAAAAAAATGTAATAAATTGCAGCTTACCAATCATTAGATGAGGTGGCTGCATTGGTATTTTTTTTTAGGCTTTTTCCCCCCTCTGTTTTCACCTGGTAACACACCTCCTGTATTAGATTGCCCCCCCACTCTGGATGAAGGAGCACAGGGGGCACCTTTGAACAGCAGCAGTGCCAGTCTGGGGGGAGGGGAGTGTTAGATGGACTAGCAGATTTAAACATGCTAACAAATTGAAGCCCAACTCTGGTTAATACTTTATAGGCAGTTACAGAAAACAGTTTTGTTCCCTTAGGAATAAAGGTTTTACATAAATAAATAAAAGCTGATCACTGTAAGCACCCCTGCCAATGTTAAAGTGTTACTAAACCCAGGACTCTGCCTTCACTATATCTGGTCTCCCACAGTACACAGAACATGGAAACGCAATTATTTTGGTAGATATAAACTGCTTAATACTTTTTCTCATCAGCAGTACATAGCAGTCTTGTGACTTCTATCAGTATCTGGTTAAAGCTTGTAGGTAGACATGTGCCAAATGTAAAAATGTGTTTAATTTCAGATAGATTCGTTATGTTGCTAATTTAGTTTCATTATAGAATTTGTTTACTTTTGGAATTCATTTAGTTTTGTTTAGTTTTATTTTGTTTCGTTTAAATTAGTTTTGTTTTTTAATTTTCTAACGAATTCCAACTTTTCAGAACGATTAGAATTTGGATTGGTCAAAAAATGATCGACCAATTTGAATTCTGTGTGAAGAAATAGCTGGTTGCTAAGCACCGGCCTGCCCGCGTCCTTAACAACCATGAGTCATCATCTGTCAATGGACTTCCCCACTGACAGATGAATGTAAAGAAAAGAATGCTGGCAATAGAAAAATCTTTAAAAAAAACAGCGTGGGGTCCCCCCCCCAATCCATACCAGGCCCCTCAGATCTGATGTGCATTTTAAGGGGACCCCACAGCAAAATTAATAAAAAATGGCGTGGGGTGCCCCCCCCATCCATGACAGACCCTTATCCAAGCATACAGCCCGGCAGGTCAGAAAAAGGGGGGGCGAGCAAGCGCCCCCCTCCTTCCCCTGAACCATACCAGGCCACATGCCCTCAAAATGGGGGGGGACAAGGGCTTCATCTCCACAACCGTGGCCAGTGGTTGTGGGGGTCTGCCGGCAGGGGGCTTATCGGAATCTGGAAGCCCTGCCTGCCGCAAAGCATCCCCCCATGTTGAAGGCATGTGGCCTGACATGGTTCAGGAGAGGGGGCACTCGCTCGTTTCCCCCTTTTCCTGACCTGCCGGGCTGCATGCACGGATAAGGGTCTGTTATAGATTTTTGGGGGGACCCCACGCTGTTTTCTTTTAACATTTTTCTATTGGTAGGCAATTGCTGGCATACTTTTCTTTACATTCATTGGTTAGTGGGGAAGCCCGCTGACAGATGATGAGTCATGGTTGTTAAGGACGTGGGCAGCCACTGCTTAACAACCAGCTATTCTTTACACAGGATTCAGATTGGTCGATCGTTTTTCGACCGATCCGAATTCTAATCATTCTGAAAAGTTGGAATTAATTCGAAAACAAAGAAACAAAACAAATTTTAACGGATTTCAACTAAATTTATTACTATTTGTTACTATTTCATTCGGAGATTCTGATACATCAGAATCCCCAAATAACCAAAAATTTGTACAAATTTGTATTCAGACCATAATAAACTGCACATGCCTACCTGTAGGAGGAGTTTTCAATCTTCTCTGATTGTCCTATCAGGCTGCATGACCCCTGACCCTCTTTCTGGATAGTGCTAATTGGCCCAGTGCTGATCACATGCACCCCCCCCCCAAAAAACAAAAAACCTCTCTAGCAATATACACCAAACTGAGCATGTGCAGAGTGTCCCCAAGGCTCTGTACTATCAGGAGATGGTTTGGGGACTATGGAAGAAGGATCAGAGAAGATAGGATCAAACAGCCTTTTTACACAATGCAGAGGACTAACCCCTTATGCAGCGTACACACGGTCGGACTTTTCGACTGGACTGGTCCGACGGACACCGACGGACCAAATCCAGCGGACAATCCGATCGTGTGTGGGCTTCAGTGGACCTTCAGCGGACTTTTCCAGTCGCAAATCTGACAGACTTTAGATTTGAAACATGCTTCAAATCTTTACGTCGTAACTCCGCCGGACCCAGAAATCCGCTCGTCTGTATGCTAGTCTGACGGACAAAAACCCATGCTAGGGCAGCTATTGGCTACTGACTATCAACTTCCTTATTTTAGTCCAGTGTACATCATCACGTACGAATCCGTCAGACTTTGGTGTGATCGTGTGTAGTCCGTTCGTTAAAAAGTCCATCGGAAGTCCGTCGAAAGTCCGTCGAAAGTCCACTGGAAAATCCGTCGGACCAATCTGGTCGAAAAGTCCGCCCGTTTGTACACGGCATTAGGTTCCACAGTGCTTCCATAACAAGTTCCATAACAAGCATGCTTTACTTTATATACAGACTGATTTTACTGTTGTGGGTTTAGTAACAACAATAAGTAAAATGTATCGTCTCATCCCTGTAAACATTCAGCTTGAGAGCGTGTGCTTTTGAAAAACAACAGACTTACTGGCTGGAAATAAATTCTAAAAAAGAAAACGAATGCAGCCGTCACATCTAAGAATTGGTAAACTGATATATAATAAATGTTCAGCTTTAAAGCAGTATTAAACCCCAAAGCAAAGTATAATCTGTTGATATCCCCCCCCCCCCAAATAACATATTAGTTACATTTTTAAAAGAAACTTTTTTGTTTTCATCACATATTTTTGGAGTCAGTGATTTCATCACTGGATCTCTGTGCTTCTTTATGCAAT
Organism: Aquarana catesbeiana; assembly: GCF_042186555.1. Classification (NCBI taxonomy): domain Eukaryota; kingdom Metazoa; phylum Chordata; class Amphibia; order Anura; family Ranidae; genus Aquarana; species Aquarana catesbeiana. The sequence goes on along the minus strand of NC_133331.1, from coordinate 67,686,035 downwards.
GCAAGCAGATATTGGCTGGTGGGGGGAGCTTGCAGGGTGCTGTACATAGCTTCCTGAAAACATCACAGCACCCTGCCTTAGTACTCGTCTAAAGAACCCTCAGCCCTGATGCAAGCAGTGGTCTGGCTGGCTCTTGGGAGGAGTTATGCAAATATCAATATGTGCCTAATGCATTTACACTATATTGTCAACAGTATTGGGACGCCTGCCTTTACACGCACATGAACTTTAATGGCATCCCAGTTTTAGTCTGTAGGGTTCAATATTGAGTTGGCCCACCCTGTGCAGCTATAACAGCTTTAACTCTTCTGGGAAGGCTGTCCACAAGGTTTAGGAGTGTGTCTATGGGAATGTTTTACCCTTCTTCCAGAAGTACATTTGTGAGGTCAGGCACTTATGTGGATGAGAAGGCCTGGCTCACAGTCTCCACTTTAATTCATCCCAAAGGTCTTCTGTCGGGTTGAGGTCAGGGCTCTGTGCAGGCAAGTTCCTCCTCCCCAAACTCACTCATCCATGTCTTTATGAACCTTGCTTTGTGCACTGGTCCAAATCATTTGGTGGAGGGGGGATTATGGTGTGGGGTTGTCGTTCAGGGGTTGGGCTTGGCCCCTTAGTTCCAGTGAAGGGAACTCTTAAGGCGTCAGCATACCAAGACATTTTGGACAATTTCATGCTCCCAACTTTGTGGGAACAGTTTGCTGATGGCCCCTTCCTGTTCCAACATGACTGCACACCGGTGTTGCCGACCGCCCGTTAATTAACGGGCAGCCTGTGAATTTTAGCCCACTTTTGGGCTGCCCATAAATGCCTGTTACAGGCAGCGGCGCCCGTAAAAAAGATGGCTGTATGCCGTCCTTGCAACTGCGCATGCGCTGTCCCGAAGCCTGCCGGGCTCGAGAAACCTCTGCAATTTTCGGCCGGGCGGGTGCATGCGCAGTGATGCGGCGCCATTTTTTTTTGGAATGGAAGACACTCTGCGGCGGCGCCTCACCACAGTTGTCACAGCACACTTGTGAGGATGGTAATATAAAGGAAGGATTTGTACAAGAAGAGAAGGAGCAACAGTCTGCAGAGAAGTTGTCCAGAGGAAGGATAGTGTGGGTGCAAAGTGTGCATCAATTTGCAAGGCCAAGGCCACTGAATAATGTCTTATGCCCTGTGCACACGATAGGATTTTCCGATGGAAAATGTGTGATAGGACCATCACACATTTTCCATAGGAATTTCCGACACACAAAGTTTGAGAGCAGGCTATAAAATTTTCCAACAACAAAATTCGTTGTCGGAAATTCCGATCGTGTGTACACAAATCCGACGCACAAAGTGCCACGCATGCCCAGAATAAATTAAGAGATGAAAGCTATTGGCTACTGCCCCGTTTATAGTCCCGACGTACGTGTTTTACGTCACCGCGTTCAGAACGATCGGATTTTCCGACAACTTTGTGTGACCGTGTGTATGCAACACAAGTTTAAGCCAACATCCGTCTGAAAAAATCCATGGATTTTGTTGTCGGAATGTCTGATCAATGTCCGACCGTGTGTACAGGGCATAACAATGTGCTAAATGCTATGGGCATCTCATATCTTCCTTTATCCCACCCAAGTTGTATCCTGCAATAAGCGTAACAAAACTGCGCAAATGACGGTTTCCATGTCTTAACTGATAGATGGGGGTCTGGCAGCAGGGTGATTGGCAGATTGCTAGTAACCAAGTGGTGAACATACCGATATATATATATATATATATATATATATATATATATATATATATATATATATATATATATATATATATACACATATATATATATATATATACATATATACATATATATATATACATATACATATATACATATATACATATATATATATATATATATACATATATATATATATATATATATATATATATATATATATATATATATATATATAGTGGGGACGGAAAGTATTCAGACCCCCTTAATTTTTCACTCTTTGTTATATTGCAGCCATTTGCTAAAATCATTTAAGTTCATTTTTTTCCTCATTAATGTACACACAGCACCCCATATTGACAGAAAAACACAGAATTGTTGACATTTTTGCAGATTTATTAAAAAAGAAAAACTGAAATATCACATGGTCCTAAGTATTCAGACCCTTTGCTCAGTATTTAGTAGAAGCACCCTTTTGATCTAATACAGCCATGAGTCTTTTTGGGAAAGATGCAACAAGTTTTTCACACCTGGATTTGGGGATCCTCTGCCATTCCTCCTTGCAGATCCTCTCCAGTTCTGTCAGGTTGGATAGTAAATGTTGGTGGACAGCCATTTTTAGGTCTCTCCAGAGATGCTCAATTGGTTTTAAGTCAGGGCTCTGGCTGGGCCATTCAAGAACAGTCATGGAGTTGTTGTTCAGCCACTCCTTTGTTATTTTAGCTATGTGCTTAGGGTCATTGTCTTGTTGGAAGGTAAACCTTCGGCCCAGTCTGAGGTCCCGAGCACTCTGGAGAAGGTTTTCGTTCAGGATATCCCTGTACTTGGCCGCATTCATCTTTCCCTCAATTGCAACCAGTCGTCCTGTCCCTGCAGCTGAAAAACACCCCCACAGCATGACGCTGCAACCACCATGCTTCACTGTTGGGACTGTATTGGACAGGTGATGAGCAGTGCCTGGTTTTCTCCACACATACCGCTTAGAATTAAGACCAAAAAGTTCTATCTTTGTCTCATCAGACCAGAGAATCTTATTTCTCACCATCTTGGAGTCCTTCAGGGGTTTTTTAGAAAATTCCATGCAGGCTTTCATGTGTCTTGCACTGAGGAGAGGCTTCCGTCGGGTCACTCTGCCAAAAAGCCTCAACTGGTGGAGGGCTGCAGTGATGGTTGACTTTCTACAACTTTCTCCCATCTCCCAACTGCATCTCTGGAGCTCAGCCACAGTGATCTTTGGGTTCTTCTTTACTTCTCTCACCAAGGCTCTTCTACCCCGATAGCTCATTTTGGCCAGACGGCCAGCTCTAGGAAGGGTTCTGGTCCTCCTAAATGTCTACCATTTAAGGATTATGGAGGCCACTGTGCTCTTAGGAACCTTAAGTGCAGCAGAAATTTTTGTGTAACCTTGGCCAGATCTGTGCCTTGCCACAATTCTGTCTCTGAGCTCTTCGGGCAGTTCCTTTGACCTCATGATTCTCATTTGCTCTGACATGCACTGTGTGCTGTAAGGTCTTATATAGACAGGTGTGTGGCTTTCCTAATCCAATCCAATCCAATCAGTATAATCAAACACAGCTGGACTCAAATGAAGGTGTAGAACCATCTCAAGGATGATCAGAAGAAATGGACAGCACCTGAGTTAAATACATGAGTGTCACAGCAAAGGGTCTGAATACTTAGGACCATGTGATATTTCAGTTTTTCTTTTTTAATAAATCTGCAAAAATGTCAACAATTCTGTGTTTTTCTGTCAATATGGGGTGCTGTGTGTACATTAATGAGGGAAAAAAAAAAAAAAATATATATAATTTATTTATTTACAGTATCTCACAAAAGTGAGTACAGCCCTCACATTTTTGTAAATGTTTTATTACAGTGGTACCTTGGATTACGAGCATAATTCGTTCCAGAAGAATGCTTGTAATCCAAAGCACTCGTATATCAAAGCGAGTTTCCCCATAGGAAATAATGGAAACTCAGATAATCCATTCCAGTGGCACTGCCAGTGTATGCAGTACCGCATATAACCAGAGGTGGGGGGGCACCGGAGACATTCAGAAACACTCGGAGAGCACTTGGAGCCACTCGGATGCTCTCAGAGAGGCTTGGAAACACTCAGGAACGGAGTGTTTCCGAGCAGCTCCAAATGTTCCTGAATGGCTCCAAGTGTCACCAGCGCCCCCACACTTCTGGCCAAATGCGGTACTGCACACCCCAGAGGCTTGAATCCTGCTCCTTTTTCAAAAAAAGGCTTGCAAACCGAGTCAGGATTTTTAAAAAAATAATAGCTCGTATTGCGAAACGCTCGTAAACCACGTTACTTGCAATCCAAGGTATTACTGTATATCCTTTCTGACAACACTGAAAAAATGACACTTTGCTACAATGTAAAGTAGTGAGTGTACAGCTTGTATAACAGTGTAAATTTGCTGTCCCCTCAAAATAACTGAACACACAGCCATTGATTTCTAAATCGCTGGCGACAAAAGTGAGTACACCCCTAAGTGAAAATGTCCAAATTGTGCCCAAAGTATAAAGTCAATATTTTGTGTGGCCACTATTATTTTCCAGCACTACCATAACCCTCTTGGACATGGAGTTCGCCAGAGCTTCACAGGTTGCCACTGGAGTCCTCTTCCACTCCTCCATGATGACATCACAGAGCTGGTGGATGTTAGAGACCTTGTGCTCCTCCACCTTCTGTTTGAGGATGCCCCACAGATGCTCAACAGGGTTTAGGTCTGTAGACATGCTTGGCCAGTCCATCACCCTCAGCTTCTCTAGCAAGGTAGTGGTCGTCTTGGAGGTGTTTGGGGTCGTTATTAGGGATAGGCCGAACGGACCCCTGTTCAGTTCTCACCAGAACTCCCGAACACCCCGAAAGTTCGGACCCAAATAATGAACCCAATTAAAGTCAATGGGACCCGAACGTCAAAAATCAAAAGTGCCTATTTTGAAGGCTTATATGCAAGTAATTGGGCCAACAATGGTGATAGGGGTCTGGGTCCGGGTCCTGCCCTGCAGGACATGTCAATTAAAAAAAAAATTTGTGAAAAACGTCATTTTTAAATGAGCAGTGGTTTCTTGATTTTTAAAGTGAAAGCATAAACATTAAAAATTCCTTCCAATATAGTGCCTGGGGGTCCCCTTAGTCTACCTGTAAAGTGGAATATCTGTACCATGTCTAGAATCTGCTGCAGCAATAATTGCATCTATAAAGCCCAAAGAAAAGACAGCTGCTTTATTTTGCTCAGCAACAGCTGGGGAGCCAATGTGTATGATGAGGCCACAATATAGTGCACTGGGATCAAGATTAGAGATTTTTTGGATACATTTTGGTGTCACTTTGACTTTGTATAGAAGTAACGGGTGTGTAAAAATTGGTCTTTGGGTGTCGTGGCGCCTTCCCACCGTAACCCTATAGAGGTACTCTTGATGAAAGCAAGAATTGGCCTTGCTGTAAAAAATTGCCATAATATGCACCTGTCAAACAGGTGCAGAAAAATCACTCTTTGGGTGTCGGGAACGCCTTCCCACCGTAACCCTATAGAGGTGCTCTTGATGAAGGCAAAAAAAATTGATCTTTGGGTGTTAATTGTGCCCATGAAACATATATCGAAAACATTCTTCCAGATGAAATGATTGAACACCCTCAAAGCTAGGCAGCCTCGAAGTCCTGCAGAGATTCCACATCCCAAAAAAACTTAATCAGTGACATTGGCATCAGGGGCTTCATAGCTGGTAATCCAGGACTGATTCATTTTTACAAAAGTCAAACGGTCCACGGAGTCTGTAGACCAGGGGTGCCCAACCAGTGGCCCAGGGGCCACATGTGGCCCGCGGAGTGCTCTGATGTGGCCTGCGACCTCCTGATCTGGGATGGCAGACCCAGATCGCAGGTTGCCATCCCACCATCCCAGAGCATCATGGTTGTGATGCAGAGCCACATAAGCTGATGCTTCCTGTAAAGTGCCGCTTCTGTCACAGGCGGAGTGATACCAAATGTAATCTGTCTGGAACAGCAACATCTGGAATGGAAGACTGTTATTAAAGGTAAGTTTATTACTAAAATTACAGTGTATATTTGAGCATATCTGTTCTGCAGTGGTCACTAGGCTGCTTTCAAACGGATCCGCAGGTGCAGTGCATCTGCGGGTTACTTGCACTGAGCCATAGACTTCTGTTATTACCTCCGGGTTTGGTGTGCTTTCAGAAAGCGTACCTCACACCTGCAGGATATAATAGAAGTCTATGGTGAAGTGCAGCTAACCGCAGGAAAGCCACAGGTGCACTGTGCTGCACCTGCTGTGTGGGTAAACCGCAGCATATCAGTGTGAAAGCAGCCTTAGGCCCCTTTCACACAATTGGTCTGACCCAATCAGACCCTGCATTTACCTCCAATCAAATCCACAAAAAAACCCAAAAGGGGATCCGTCCCCTTCCATTTGGGTGGATCGGATCGGAGGGCCCATAGAGTAGAGTGGGCTGTGTCCATGTCTGCTCTGTATATGCAAAGTTGACATGAACCTCTCATCTGCCTGCTCCGCTCATTGTGGCCCATGACCGGTTACTAAGTCGCTTAAGTGGCCCTTGCTCCTCAAAGGTTGGGCACCCCTGCTGTAGACAGACACGTTCTATGATCAGTAACGAAACCTCCAGCAGCACCGAATGCCCGTTCTGAAAGCACGCTGGATGCAGGGCAGCCGAACAACTCAGTAGCATACTGGGCAAGTTCTGGTCAGTGGTCTATTCTCATGACCCAGTAAGTCAGTGGATCGTCAGCTGGAAAGCTCTCCATCTCTGTTTTGGCCCTGAGGTAATCGTCCACCACGTGATGCAGACGCTGCCGATGGGATGTAGAAGCTGACAGCCCTGGGTGGCTAAGACTAAATACATTCCGAAATGTCTCACTTAGGCGGACGCCTTCTCCAACGCTCCTCTCTTGACCAACAGAAAACTCAAAACGACCTTTTCCACAACACTGTAACCTACTGGAGTCAGGAAAAACGTTCAATAAAGTCCTCTTTAACATGTCCTCAAGAGATTTTTTTTTCTGCACTCTCTGTGGGGACGGGGACCTGAGACCTTCCTCTTATAACGGTGGTCAAGGAGGGTTGCCAACCAGTAATCATCCTTCTCCTTTATGTCACGTATTCTTGGGTGCCTCAAATTTTCCGAGGCTTGAGAAGCAGACTCCTCGGGGTCACTCAGGATGACAGCATCTGCAACTTTTTCCTCCCAGCCACGTACTACTCCCAAGGGTCCTTCGGTTGGAAAGCCACCGCTTACAGATTGACGCATGTCTTCCTCTTCTTCGAAGCCTTCAAAGTCGAGTTCCACCTGGTAGGCATGTCACAAATTAGGCGGTTTACGGGCAGGTGGATTTCCCGCTGAATTTCAGACAACCGAGCACTGGCTGTGTATGACCACCTGAAATGGCTACAGACTAGGGATGAGCTTCGAGTTCGAGTCGAACTCATGTTCGACTCGAACATTGGCTGTTCGCAAGTTCACCGAACAGCGAACAATTTGGGGTGTTCGCGGCAAATTCGAATGCCGCGGAACACCCTTTAAAAGTCTATGGGAGAAATCAAAAGTGCTAATTTTAAAGGCTAATATGCAAGTTATTGTCATAAAAAGTGTTTGGGGACCTGGGTCCTGCCCCAGGGGACATGGATCAATGCAAAAAAAAGTTTTAAAAACGGCCGTTTTTTCAGGAGCAGTGATTTTAATAATGCTTAAAGTCAATCAATAAAAGTGTAATATCCCTTTAAATTTCGTACCTGGGGGGTGTCTATAGTGTGTCTGTAAAGGGGCGCATGTTTCCTGTGTTTAGAACAGTCTGACAGCAAAATGACATTTTGAAGGAAAAAACTCATTTAAAACTACCCGCGGCTATTGCATTGCCGACAATACACATAGAAGTTCATTGATAAAAACGGCATGGGAATTCCCCAAAGGGGAACCCCGAACCAAAATTAAAAAAAAAAAATGACGTGGGAGTCCCCCTAAATTCCATACCAGGCCCTTCAGGTCTGGTATGGATATTAAGGGGAACCCCGGCCAAAATTAAAAAAAAAAAATGACGTGGGGTTCCCCCTAAATTCCATACCAGACCCTTCAGGTCTGGTATGGATTTTAAGGGGAACCCCGCGCCAAAAAAAAAAAAAAAAACGGCGTGGGGTCCCCCCAAAAATCCATACCAGACCCTTATCCGAGCACGCAACCTGGCAGGCCGCAGGAAAAGAGGGGGGGACGAGAGTGCGGCCCCCCCTCCCTCCTGAACCGTACCAGGCCACATGCCCTCAACATTGGGAGGGTGCTTTGGGGTAGCCCCCCAAAACACCTTGTCCCCATGTTGATGAGGACAAGGGCCTCATCCCCACAACCCTGGCCGGTGGTTGTGGGGGTCTGCGGGCGGGGGGCTTATCGGAATCTGGAAGCCCCCTTTAACAAGGTGACCCCCACATCCCAGCCCCCCCCGTGTGAAATGGTAAGGGGGTACATAAGTACCCCTACCATTTCACGAAAAAAGTGTCAAAAATGTTAAAAATGACAAGAGACAGTTTTTGACAATTCCTTTATTTAAATGCTTCTTCTTTCTTCTATCTTCCTTCATCTTCTGGTTCTTCTGGTTCTTCTGGCTCTTCTGGTTCTTCCTCCGGCGTTCTCGTCCAGCATCTCCTCCGCGGCGTCTTCTATCTTCTTCTCCTCGGGCCGCTCCGCACCCATGGCATAGGGGGGAGGCTCCCGCTCTTCTCTTCTTCTTTTCTTCTCTTCTGTTCTTCTTCATTTTCTTCTCCGGGCCGCTCCGCAATCCATGCTGGCATGGAGGGAGGCTCCCGCTGTGTGACGGCGCTCCTCGTCTGACAGTTCTTAAATAACGGGGGGCGGGGCCACCCGGTGACCCCGCCCCCCTCTGACGCACGGTGACTTGACGGGACTTCCCTGTGGCATTCCCCGTGACGTCACAGGGAAGTCCCGTCAAGTCACCGTGCGTCAGAGGGGGGCGGGGTTCACCGGGTGGCCCCGCCCACCCGGTTATTTAAGAACTGTCAGACGAGGAGCGCCGTCACACAGCGGGAGCCTCCCTCCATGCCAGCATGGATTGCGGAGCGGCCCGGAGAAGAAAATGAAGAAGAACAGAAGAGAAGAAAAGAAGAAGAGAAGAGCGGGAGCCTCCCCCCTATGCCATGGGTGCGGAGCGGCCCGAGGAGAAGAAGATAGAAGACGCCGCGGAGGAGATGCTGGACGAGAACGCTGGAGGAAGAACCAGAAGAGCCAGAAGAACCAGAAGAACCAGAAGATGAAGGAAGATAGAAGAAAGAAGAAGCATTTAAATAAAGGAATTGTCAAAAACTGTCTCTTGTCATTTTTAACATTTTTGACACTTTTTTCGTGAAATGGTAGGGGTACTTATGTACCCCCTTACCATTTCACACAGGGGGGGGGCCGGGATGTGGGGGTCACCTTGTTAAAGGGGGCTTCCAGATTCCGATAAGCCCCCCGCCCGCAGACCCCCACAACCACCGGCCAGGGTTGTGGGGATGAGGCCCTTGTCCTCATCAACATGGGGACAAGGTGTTTTGGGGGGCTACCCCAAAGCACCCTCCCAATGTTGAGGGCATGTGGCCTGGTACGGTTCAGGAGGGAGGGGGGGCCGCACTCTCGTCCCCCCCTCTTTTCCTGCGGCCTGCCAGGTTGCGTGCTCGGATAAGGGTCTGGTATGGATTTTTGGGGGGACCCCACGCCGTTTTTTTTTTTTTTTTGGCGCGGGGTTCCCCTTAAAATCCATACCAGACCTGAAGGGTCTGGTATGGAATTTAGGGGGAACCCCACGTCATTTTTTTTTTTAAATTTTGGCCGGGGTTCCCCTTAATATCCATACCAGACCTGAAGGGCCTGGTATGGAATTTAGGAGGACTCCCACGTCATATTTTTTTTTTAATTTTGGTTCGGGGTTCCCCTTTGGGGAATTCCCATGCCGTTTTTATCAATGAACTTCTATGTGTATTGTCGGCAATGCAATAGCCGCGGGTAGTTTTAAATGAGTTTTTTCCTTCAAAATGTCATTTTGCTGTAAGACTGTTCTAAACACAGGAAACATGCGCCCCTTTACAGGCATACTATAGACACCCCCCAGGTACGAAATTTAAAGGGATATTACACTTTTATTGTTTGACTTTAAGCATTATTAAAATCACTGCTCCTGAAAAAACGGCCGTTTTTAAAACTTTTTTTTGCATTGATCCATGTCCCCTGGGGCAGGACCCAGGTCCCCAAACACTTTTTATGACAATAACTTGCATATAAGCCTTTAAAATTAGCACTTTTGATTATTCATGTTCGTGTCCCATAGACTTTAACGGTGTTCGCATGTTCGAACGAACTTTTTTCCTGTTCGCATGTTCTGGTGCGAACCGAACAGGGGGGTGTTCGGCTCATCCCTACTACAGACTCTTCTGGCCAGCTTTAGCACATCTTGCAACCCTGGGTACATGGTACACACCCAGGAATGGCATATGTGTCAACTTTCCCTGTCTAAGGGCAGACAGGAGGTTTGAGCCATTATCGCACCATTCCTGGCTCCAGCTGGCATGGTGTGAACCACCTCTGGGCCTGTCCCTGGAGAGCTGCAAGAATCTCTGCTCCAGTGTGGTTCCTGTCTCCTAAACACACCAGCGGAAGCACTGCATGGCGCCATTTATCCTGACCCTGAGAATAGCCCTTTGAATGCTTAGGGGGTGGGTACCTAATGTTCATAGGACAATTCTGCAGAGGAGGGCATGGAGGTGGCAGAGAAGGAGGAGGTGGTAGGGCTCACAGGTCTGGCATCATCACCACCAGCTGTATGGAGACGTGGGGGCACAACAAGCTGCAGCACTGAGCCCTGTCCTGTATCCTTTTGAGTTGCAAGCAGCGTCACCTATTGTGCTCTGAATGAAATATATCGTCCCTGTCCATGCTTGCTGGACCACGTGTCAGCAGTAAGGTGGATTTTACGGCTGACTGCTTTGCCCAACGATGCCAGAACATTCCCTTCCACGAGATGGAACGGCCTTACGTGAAAAGTAGTAGCGACCAGGAACCTGCCATTGTGGTACAGCACATTGTGCAAATTCACGGAAGGGGGCAGAATCCACCAGGCTGAAAGGCAGAAGTTAAAGAGCCAACAGCTTTGACAAGCTTGCATTTAGACACTGGGCATGTGGGTGGCAGGGACTGTATTTTTTTTTCTGCTGCAGCAGATGAGGCAGAGAAATTTGCCGGCTAAAGTCTATAGCTGGTGGTGTGCTGCTGGCAGATGTGCTCCTAGGATCTGGGTCACCCTGTGCTATACCATCATCCCTGTCCGTGGAGGCTGCTCAGAGGTAATGACTCGGTATAGCAGGCAGACTGAAGTGGGTGAGAAGGAGGAGGAGGGACAGATTTGTGCCCCTTTTGTGTGACTTTTAGGTGCTCTTGTCAACGGGCTGAGTGGTTGGATCTTAAATGCCTTGTTAGACATGTGGTACCCACATGGTTGTTTTTTTTTGCCATGTTTGATGTGCCTGAGACACAGTTTGCAGATGGCAACAGTGCGATCTGCTGCAGATGTGCTGAAAAAGGCCCAGACAGCTGAGCTTTGTGGAATGGGCTGGGAGATAACAGCTGCAGAATGTGATAGAATAGGGTGGTTGCTCTCTACACTTTCTTGATGTCAGCCTCCTTGGGGTTGTGCAGCCTCACATTCAGTTTCCTCCTTTGCTCTATCTGGCACCCAAGTCACATCAGTGACCTCATCATCATCATCATCATCATCATCTCCATCTCCTCCATCTTCATCATTACCACTGGAGACAACTTGGCAATACGCTGCGGCTTGGGGAACATGAATGCCAATTTGTCTACCAGTGTTCCTCCCTCTCTCTAGGCTCATGTTCCTGTCATCCTCAACCTCAGAACTGACATCTGAATCCAGTAATGACTGGGCATCACCAGTGAGCAAGTGGCTGACGCCAGTCCACCACCTCCTCTGCATGCTGTGGCTGGATAGCACAGGCAAACTCACTAAACCAAGGAAATGATGCCTTGCCTGAGGACTGACCACCACATCCACCTTTCCCTGTGGACACATTTGTTGCTGGCCCCCCTTACAGTGCCAAAGGGGCGGTGCTTATAAGCAAATGTAAAGAAGAAGTTTAAATCTATATGTAGATGCACTTGTATCTGTAATCAATGTAAAGAGGTGTTTGGTGCACTTAAATTTTAGTACTCACACTACACAGACACACTCCACGGATACACTATAATATACTGCAATATAATGCGCCAAACATACAGCGACGCATAGAACTATATGGTGTTAAACTGGCAGTAACACACACAAAAGTAAATGGCGTTAAACTGGCAGTAACGCACAAAACTATATGGCGTTAAACTGCCAGTAATGCACACAGAATTATATGGCATTAAACTGGCAGTAACGCACAAAGCGATATGGCGTTAAACTGGCAGTAATGCACACAGAACTATATGGCATTAAACTGGGAGTAACGCACAAAACGATATGGCGTTAAACTGGCAGTAACGCACACAGAACTATATGGCATTAAACTGGCAGTAACGCACACAAAAGTAAATGGTGTTAATCTGGCAGTAACGCACACAAAAGTAAATGGCGTTAAACTGGCAGTAACGCACACAGAGATAAATGGCGTTAAACTAGCAGTAATGTGCACAGAATTATATGGTGTTAAACTGGCAGTAACGCACACAGAAGTTAATCGCGTTAAACGGGCAGTAATGCACAAAACTATAATGGTGTTAAACTGGCAGTGACGCACACAGAAGTAAATGGTGTTAAACTGGCAGTAACGCACAAAACTATATGGAGTTAAACTGGCAGTAACGCACACAAAACTATATGGCGTTAAACTGGCAGTAATGCACACAGAAGTAAATGGCGTTAAACTGGCAGTAACACAATCAAATAGACGGTGTTCAACCATCACTACACTGACGCTATCTGAACTGTCCCTACTCTAGCTATACACTAATGTGAAGATTACTGACACAGTCTCACTACACTACACTGAAACGATTTGAGCTGTCCCTACTCTAGCTGCACACTATGCAGAGCTGAATGATGGTCCTCCTCGCTACATTCACACTATCCCTAGACTGACACTAAACTAATATTCTACACTGACAATTGAAGCAAAATAGCACAGTATAGCACGCTCACTAACTAATAGCACTGAACAGAGCCCTTTTGTATCTCTCTCCACACTGAAATCATGCTGAAAATGGCTGCCATTGAAAGAATACTTTTATACTGTGGGGCGGTAATGAGCCATGATTGGATAAAGTCATGATGACAGTGTCCAATCATGACTCTGACAGTGCTCTGTGCCCTGATTGGCTGAAGCTTTCACTGCGTCAGCCAATCAGGGCTTGCAATGCACTGTTCAGCGTCGCAATACATTGTGGTTGGTTGGGGGGGGCGAACAAATGGTCAAATGACCCATTTGTTCGGCTGTTCGTCGAACGTTCTGAACAGCATAAGTTTGGGCTGAAGCGTTCACCCATCCCTAGTCGTTATCATGTTGTAATACTGGCCTGCGGCCCAGTCTCCGAAGGGAGGGGATCATGCTCAGCTTCGGTATGTAACAGTACATGCTGGCATTCATGGTTCCCTCAATGAACTGTAGCTCCCCAGTGCTGGCAGCACTCATGCAGCCCCGGACCATGACACTCCCACCACCATGCTTGACTGTAGGCAAGACAAACTTTATCTTGGTCTCATCAGACCACAGGACATGGTTCCAGTAATCCATGTCCTTAGTAGTAATGTGCCGAACACCCCTTGGTTGGCAGCAGAACATGCGAACAGGCAAAAAATTTGTGCGAACACAGTTAAAGTCTATGGAACGCGAACATGAAAAATCAAAAGTGCTCATTTTAAAGGCTTATATGCAAGTTATTGCCATAAAAAGTGTTTGGGGACCCGGGTCCTGCCCCAGGGGACATGTATCAATGCAAAAAAAGTTTTTAAAAATGGACGTTTTTTCGGGAGCAGTGATTTTAATAAAGCTTAAAGTGAAACAATAAAAATTAAATATTCCTTTAAATATCGTGCCTGGGGGGTCTCCTTAGTCTGCCTGTAAAGTAGCGCATCTTTCCCATGTTTATAAAAGTATCACAGCAAATGGCGTGGGTTCCCCCCCAGTCCATTACCAGGCCCTTTGGGTCTGGTATGAATATTAGGGGGAACCCTGCACCAAAAAAAAAAAAAAAAAAAATGGTGTGGATGTCCCCCCCCCGAAATCCATACCAGGCCCTTCAGGTCTGGTATGGATATTAAGGGGAACTCCGCACCAAAATTTTTAAACAATGACGTGGGGGTCCCCTAGGCCTCCAGGCACTATATACTCTGAACAGCAGTATATATACTATTTGGTCTGCCATTTATACTCTGCAGAAAAATTGGGCCTTAGGTGTTGGTGGTGCCAGAACACTGTAACCCCTCACAGTTACTCTTGTTGGGCGCAGGAACGGGCCCTGCTGTGAAACATTATTGTAAAATAATTGTAATTACATGCCCATGTTAAACAGTGGCAGAGTATATATATATATCTGCACTGACTGAATAGAGAGTAAACAATACTGAATATATATACTATAATATATATATATATATATATATATATATATATATATATATATTAGACTGACTGTATATATATATATATATATATATATATATATATATATATATATATATATATATATATATTAGACTGACTGTATATATATATATATATATATATATATATATATATATATATATATATATATACTGTATTTATTGGCGTATAACACTCACTTTTTCACCATGAAAATCGGGTGCAAATAGCGTGTGCGTGTTATACGCCAATACTTTAATTTTAGCTGCCTCGGAGGGGACAGGGAGGGGGGCGTGACGAGAGCCTTCAGAATACATACAGTTTGAATCTCCTGTTTACTTGGCGGCCTCTGTAATAGGAAGTCCCATCTCCTGGGCCACCATTGGACCACTGTTCTGTCTATCATAGGAGATTCTCACTGTATCTGTATGTAATCTGTCGGCGCTCGTCCCGCCCCCCCTCCCTGTCCCCTCTAGGCTGCAGATGGGCATCGATCAGGCTGCACTGATGGCAATGGCGAGGCTGCTGCATTGATGGCAATGGCGAGGCTGCTGCATTGATGGCAATGGCGAGGCTGCTGCATTGATGGCAATGGCAAGGCTGCATTGATGTGGACTAATGAGGCTGCAGTGATGGCACTTGTGAGGCTGCAGATGGGCATTGATCAGGCTGCATTGATGGCAATGGTGAGGCTGCAGATGGCCACTGACCCTTATTTTGCTTCAAAGTTCCTTATTTAAAATTTAAGTTTTTTTCCTGAAACTTCCCTCTTAAAATGAATGTGCGTGTTATACGCCTGTGCGTGTTATACGCCGATAAATACGGTATATACACTGCCACTAACTGAATAACCTGCCTGCTTAATCTAACTCAAGCTATTTCTCGGTCCATGCCCATAACGCTACACACGGCCGGGCCGCTATGTAAGCAGCCTTATATAGTGTGGGGGTGGACTTAGTCCCCCTGAGCCATGATTGGCCAAAGGCACCCTGCCTTTGGCCAATTATGGCTCTCTCAGCAGAACGCACTGTGATTGGCCAAAGCATGCAGGTCAGGTGCATACTTTGGCCAATCATCATACAGCAATGCACTGCATTATAGGGCATTCCACGGCACTCGAATTTCCCGCAAATGCCCCATATGTTCGGTTCGTTTTAGAGCAAACGAACGACCGATGTTCGAGTCACACTTATGCTGGCTCATCCCTAGTCCTTAATCTGCTTGTCTTCAGCAAACTGTTTGCAGGCTTTCTTGTGCATCATCTTTAGGTCTGAGCACTGACAGACTGACCCCCCACCCCTTCAACCTCTGCAGCAATGCATACATCTATTTCCCAAAGACAACCTCTGGATATGACGCTGAGCACGTGCACTCAACTTTTTTGGTCGACCATGGTGAGGCCTGTTCTGAGTGGAATCTATCCTGTTAAACCGCTGTATGGTCTTGGCCACCGTGCTGCAGCTCAGTTTCAGAGTCTTGGCAATCTTCTTATAGCCTAGGCCATCTTTATAAAGGGCAACAAATCTTTTTTTCAGATCCTCAGAGAGTTCTTTGCCATGAGATGCCATGTTGAACTTCCAGTGACCAGTATGAGAGAGTGAGAGCGATAACACCAAATTGAACACACCTGCTCCCCATTCACACCTGAGACCTTGTAACACTAATGAGTCACATGAGATCGGGGAGCAAAAATGGCTAATTGGGCCCAATTTGGACATTTTCACTTAGGGGTGTACTCACTTTTGTTGCCAGTGGTTTAGACATTAATGGCTGTGTGTTGAGTTATTTTGAGGGGACAGCAAATTTACACTGTTATACAAGCTGTACACTCACTACTTTACATTGTAGCAAAGTGTAATTTCTTCAGTGTTGTCACATGAAAATATATAATAAAATAATTACAAAAATGTGAGGGGTGTACTGACTTTTGTGAGATAATATATACACACAGAGTATAGTGCCCCCAGTCACATCAGTATACATGGAAAAGTCAGCTAAGCTTGCTATTAGAAGGAGATAATTTGATGTGAACTGGATACTCTGCTTTGGACACCGGCATGGAACACAAGCCAAGCTGCCAATGCCAATTATTCGCCCAGACGTATCTCCCCTCCTTACCAGCTTGACATGAAAATAAAAAAACGGAAGCTCTCTGCCTTCTCCATCTGGCTCTCTCTGCCAAGCGATGGAAGCGGCTGGCATTTACTGAACAGATGGAACATCACACCTGAAGGATGCAGCCGAGCTTCTAGATACCAGTGACTTGGCTTGGCCATCCCCTGGGGGTAGAGGGGGCTCCAGCACTTGCAGACATTTTTTTTTTTTTTGATAATTTGCACATTTCGATCACACTTGGCAGTGAAGCGCATAATACTTATTTAAAGAACCACTACAGGCGATTCTCCAAAAATAATTATGCAAAGTTATTAAACCATTTTTTCCGTTCAGTTAGCAATAACCTGTCAGTTTTCACTGGATTGGACAAACCAGCTGAAATTGGAAATCAGGCTTTCAGTGTGAGCAGCTGATTTTTAACTGATGGGTGGAAAGGTGAGCCAATGAGAATTTACAGAAGTGATACATAGAAACACTATTTGTATACATTAATACCCAGTGCCAGGCTAAGCTCCCTGCCTACCAGTGCTCCCCCAGCTGCATTTTTAAAAATTTCTATAAAAAACTTTTTTCTGAAGTTTTCAGCCAGGTTCCCATGACATGACCAGCGCTCTTCTAAACAGTACAGAGATTAGGTCATCTAGAACCCAAGGCGAACATGCCAAATTGCCCCCCCCCCCCAAGATGTATGAGTATTATGTGTCAACAAAAATCTCTCCACAAAAACACTGAGCACTAATCTGCATGCTTACCCCCTAGATACCTTGCCTTGCAAAAGTATTCACCCCCTTGGCATTTTTCGTGTTTTGTTGCCTCACAACCTGTAATTAATATGGATTGTTTGAGGATTTGCATAATTTAATTTACAGAACATGCCCACAACTTTGAAGATGTTTTTTTTTTACTTATTGTGAAGAAAACAACAACTAGGACAAAATAACAGAAAAAGCCAATGTGCATAACTATTCACCCCCCTAAAGTCAATACATTGTAGAGCCACCTTTTGCGGCTATCACAGCTCCAAGTCGCTTTGGATAAGTCTCTATGAGCTTGCCACATCTTACCACTGGAATTTTTGCCCATTCCTCCTTGCAAAACTGCTCCAGCTCCTTCAAGTTGAATGGTTTGTGCTTGTGAACAGCAATCTTTACGTCTGACCACAGATTTTCTATTGGATTGAGGTCTGGGCTTTGACTAGGCCATTCCAACACATTTACATGTTTCCCCTTAAACCACTCAAGTGTTGCTTTAGCAGTGTGTTTGGGGTCATTGTCCTGCTGGAAGGTGAACCTCCATCCTAGCCTCAAATCACACACAGAGTGGTACAGGTTTTGCTCAAGATTATCCCTGTATTTTGCACCATCCATCTTTCCCTCAAAATCTGTCCAGTTTCCCAGTCCCGACTGCTGAAAAACATCCCCACAGCATGATGCTGCCACCACCATCTTTCACAGTGGGGATGGTGTTCTTTGGTTGATGTGATGGGTTTGCGCCAGACATAGCGTTTTCTTTGATGGCCGAAAAGTTCAATTTTAGTCTCATCAGACCAGAGCACCTTCCTCCATACATTTTGGGAGTCTCCCACATGCCTTTTCTCAAACTCAAAATGTGCCATTTTGTTTTTTGCTGAAAGTAATGGCTTTCTTCTGGCCACTCTGCCATAAAGCCCAACTCTATGGAGTTTACGGCTTATTGTCGTCCTATGTACAGATACTCCAGTCTCTGCTGTGGAACTCTGCAGCTCCTCCAGGGTTACCTTAGGTCTCTGTGCTGCCTCTCTGATTAATGCCCTCCTTGCCCGGTCCGTAAGTTTTGGTGTGCGGCCGTCTTTTGGCAGGTTTGCTGTTGTGCCATGTTCTTTCCATTTGGTTCTGATAGATTTGATGGTGCTCCTAGGGATCATCAAAGATTTGGATATTTTTTTATAACCTAACCCTGACTTGTACTTCTCAACAACATTGTCCCTTACTTGTTTGGAGAGTTCCTTGGTCTTCATGGCAGTGTTTGCTTAGGTGTTGCAGCCTCTGGGGCCTTTCAAAAAGGTGTGTCTATGTAATGACAGATCATGTGACACTTAGATTGCACACAGGTGGACATCATTTCACTAATTATGTGACTTCTGAAGGTAATTGGTTGCACCAGAGCTTTTTATGGGCTTCATAACAAAGGGGGTGAATACATACGCACATGCCAATTATCAGTTTTTTATTTCTGAAAAATAGTTTTATGTATATACTTTTCTAATTTCTCTTCACCAACTTAGACTATTGTGTTCTGATCTTCACATATAATTTAGATTAAAAAAAAATATTGAACTAAAGGCTGCAATGTAACAAAATAGGTAAAAAAAGCCAAGGGGGTGAATACTTTTGCAAGAAATCCAGCTAAAGTGTTACTTTTGTTTTCAGAGCTCAGTAGCTCAAGCTGATATTTCTAGAAATATATGAATTGGTCAGAGTGGTGACTTCTCCTTTACCTGACAGCTCTGTCCAAGGTTTTTAAACAGACAGAGCGAGCCTGAAGGCAGTCGGTGTCTGCTGTGTTTTCTCTTTAGCTATCCCGTAGTGCCATTAGAATTCCTTGTCTTGTTTTAAAGCAGAATCCAAGTAATGTGTTACCCTTGCCCCCTTTCCTCTCCTGAAGCCCCCGTAATCTTCTGGTCAGTCTGATGTCGTCATCAGTCCTTCCCCTTCTCCTCTGATGGTGGTATCGGGTGGTTCTTTCTCCTGGACTAAACACTTCTTAGAAATACTGTGAACCCGAACCTCTGTGATGATGTCCCCCCAGAAGGTGAGTCAATGACAGATTGAGCTCACAGGCTGTGGGAAAGATAATACTAGCTTTATTCAACCCTGAAGCCTGGTGACATCTAGTGGGTCAGAAGAAGTCCTGTGGGAGGCAGTTCTGGATTTAAGGTATTACAGAAAAAGCTATTTTTTTTCCAGTTCTTCTATTTTTTTTATGGAGTTCTGCTTTAAATTTTTACTTGTGTCACAAAGACCTTATACATACAGTTGTGCTCAAAAGTTTGCATACCCTGGAAGAAATTATGAAATGTTGGCATTAATATTGAAAATATTGACTGAACATGTCAAAAAACTGTCTTTTATTTAAGGATAGCAATCACATAAAGCCATTTTTTACCACACAGTTTTTTGGATCCTTTTTAAATCATAATGATAACAGAAATCACCCAAATGGCCCTGATAAAAAGTTTACATACCCTGGAATGTTTGGCCTTGGTACAGACACAGAAGGTGGCACACACAGGTTAAAATGGCAATTATAGGTTAATTTCCCTCATCTGTGGCTTTTTAACCAGTTCCCGACCAGCGCACGCCGAAGTGCATCAGCAGAATGCCATTGCCGCCGGCTGGGAGCTCCATGAATCGGGTCGATTGTCTCACGGAGAGATGCTTGTTTACATTAGCATCTCCCCGTTCTGCCTAGTGACAGTGTCACTGATCTCTGCTCCCTGTGATCGGGAGCAGAGTTCAGTGACGTGTCACATGTAGTCCCCCCACAGTTAGTAACACTCCCCAGAACATACTTAACCCCTCCCTAGCCCCCTAGTGGTTAACCCCTTCACTGCCAGTGTCATTTACACATGTATAGTATATATTGTATAGCACTGATTGCTGTATAAATGACAATGGTCCCAAAAAAACAGATGTAATAAACAATAAAAAAGAAATACAGTATAGTATATATTATGATAGGTATAACAAAAACTTTATACATACAGTTAAAGAAAAATATATATATATACATTTATATATATTCTATATAAAAATAAATATAATATATAAATGAAATTTTACTTTTTTCTCAAGTGAATCTGTCATTAAAACATTCATTATAAACTAGCAACTGGTAAATAATACCCCTGCCACCTCAGAGCACCCTGTGACCCTAAAAAGTACCAAGTGACTGTTACAACTGTTGTATATTTTTTCTGGAGCTCCTTTTTAGACCTGATTTTCATTTCTAATATTTTCTCTTGTTTATTTTCCTTAAACTGGTAGAGAATGGATGTAACTGTCTGAAACTAATTGCGTTGAGTTGGAAAAAGCAATACATTGTAGAAGGGAACAGGCCTGGTAAAGATCGGCGGTTGGTGCCAGTGTATTAATGGAGTTACAATTATTCCTTCTTCAGCGTTCCACTCTGGAAAGTCATTTAAATTCTCTGCTAAAGCTGGCTGTAAACCAAACCCATCGCTGACTTCTTCACTGAAATTAAATAAATGATTATTTCAAATTCGATCAACAAGCGCCGATCTCCCTCTCGACCGGGGGGTGGTCAGACCTTTCCCGTTCTGTCTGATTTCACCCGTCGCGCTCTTGGCCTCTTATTCTCATTTATTCTAAAAAAAGAGGCTGTTATTGAGTAAATTTAAAAGGTTATGTCAAGAACCTCTCCCAGAAACATACTTTCTACATTCATTACGATGTCCGGGAATGGAATGTTTGGCTGGGTTTGCGTTTTTGCGGTGCGTTAACATACTGAGTGTTGACATGTGTTGCTTCCCACATTGACGTGCTTTGTGTTAGGGCAGAATATGTATTTGAATAGCTCCCCCTAATGTACTAAAACACATAGAAAAAAGGTGAAAGGTAGTGTTATCATGTTCTGTGGTGCACTAAAACGCATGTGAATTGGTAAGGTGTCTTGGCGTCCCATTAAAAGGGGACATCCTCTGTCTGTTTGGTTTGCCACACTTCCGCCATTATGGCACCCACATAGCACTGGGTCCTGGCCGAGCCATTTTGCACATCTGCGGGGTATTACCCCGACAAGGAAGTTTTCCTGCTCGTGCGCAGATATATGGGGAAACCCACGCATGCGCAGATGTGCCACAGGGAGGTCAGTGTTACTATTGAATGTCTATTATTGCTGAGGGGGTCTTGGGTTGCTGGCGTTACTGCTTTTCTTGTTATCATTAATACATTTCAATACAAGTAGTACTAGGAGGTGGGTAGGGAGCGGAGACAAAGGACGATGCTCAGAGGTGGGGGAGGGGCAGACGGGATGACTAGGGGAGTAACTGCACCTATTCTCTAAATTATAAACAAGATTTGTTTTTCTCAAACAGCCATGGCTGCTGGGGGATCTACTGTTGCTGGTGGGGATCTATTTTGCTGGGAAGGATCTATTACCACTGGAGGGACCTATTGTTGCCGGACGGGAAAATATCATTGCTGGGGATGTCTATTGATTCTGGTGGGAATCTATTGTTAGGCGGATTTATTGTTGCTAGGGGATCTACTGCTGGTGGAGTTCTATTGTTGCTGGGAAGGAATTATTGTTGCTGGAGAGGATCTATTGTTGCTTGGGAGGATATATTACTGCTGGAGGGACCTATTGTTGCTGGGTGATGTCTATTGATTCTGGTGGGGATCTATTGTTGATAAGTGGATCAATCGTTGCTGGTGGGATTCTATTGTTGCTGGGAAGGATCTATTGTTGCTGGAGAAGGATCTATTACTGCTGGAGGTGAACTATTGTTGCTGGGTGATGTCTATTGTTGCTGGTAAGGATGTATTGTTGCTGGAGAGGATCTATTGTTGCTGGGGAGAATCTATTACTGCTGGATGGACCTATGGTTGCTGGAGGGGAACTATTGTTGCTGGGGAATGTCTATTGATTCTGGTGGGGATCTATTGTTGATAGGCGGATAAACTTGCTACGGATCTACTGTTGCTGGTGAGATTCTATTGTTGCTGGAGAGGATCTATTGTTGCTGGAGAGGATATATTACTGCTGGAGGGACCTATTGTTGCTGGAGGGGAACTATTGTTGCTGGGTAATGTCTATTGAATCTGGTGAGGATCTATTGTTGATAGACGGATCAATTGTTGCAAGTGGGGTTCTATTGTCGCTGGGGAGGATCTATTGTGGCTGGAGAGGAGCTATTACTGCTGGAGGAACCTATTGTTGCTGGAGGGGAACTATTGTTACCCGGAGATGTCTACTGATTCTGGTGTTGGGTCTATTGTTGATGGGAGGATCTATTGTTGCTGAAGGGGATCTATTGTTGCTGGGGGAGGTCTAAAATAGTTGCTGAGGGAGTCTTTTGTTGCTGGTTTTATTGTTTTTCTTGTTATTATTACTACATTCCATACAAATAATGTAGCACCACAAAATGATGCAGTATTCTCTAAAAGGGGGCGGTACTGGGAGGTGAGTAGGGGCGGAGACAGGGGGTGTCCAGGGGGAGGGGAGAGTAACTGCACCTATTCTCTGTTTCTATTTTATTCAGCCCCTCCCACTCAGCACTCGCTTGCTACAATTGCACTGGCGCGGCCTGTCTTGGTATCTGCAGTCCAGAAGCAGGTAGCGATCTGCATCAAATTTGGTAACATTTTTGCAACGTATAAAGCTGGAAGATTTTCATGTGAAAAGATCGCAGTCTGTAAAGTGAAACACGCAGCAGCCTTAGCAGAGCTGCACAATGAATTGCTATGTACAGAATGATTAATTGTCTGTATAATAAATTCCAGCCTGTCACAGCGCTCCCTCTTTGCTATAGCAACCAGCTGAACACGTACAAGTCCATGTGAAGACTGGAGTGCCTTTGTGTTTGCCTCCATTCTCCAAACCCCACGACATCCTCCAGATAATAGCAGCGGCACGTGAACGGGACAAAGCCCAGATTAGCGGTTCTTTCACCGGCATGTCCTTGTCGAGTGGGTCCACCTCTGGTCACTTGACAGCTGATCCCTATACAAAGGTGTTCTCCGCCAGCCACTTCCAGAGGAGCCGTCAACGGCGAATACAACTCCGACCTCTGGTGGTGGCGCTCAACCTGTGCTGGTTGGTGGTGGAGATCAAACTCCTGGAATAGTAAATGTGTGAGAGCAGATTGTTGGGGTCCATTTTCTTTCTTCTTATGTTAATGCACGGTATGTCATGTATTAGCTTGCATTGCATTAAGACTGCCAATTAGAGCTCATTTACACTTGCTTCGGCTTCAACAAAGCTTCGGACAGGCTTTGTTAAAGCTCTCTGAATGCTAGTCAAAGCTCATGTCATTAAATAAAATGGTTAGCTTACAGTCCCGTCTACACCTGCTTTTGCTTTGCTTTGCTTCGGCTTCGCTTCAAAAATTATACCCCATGTAGCTTCTGTGGTGCTTCAAAACGTCTTCAAAGCCTCCATAGAAGTCCATGGCAAAGCTTGCTTGAAGCCTCACTGAAGCCCCATTGAAGCCTCATCGAAGCCCCACGAAGCCTCATTGAAGCCTCATCAAAGCCTCATGAAAGCCCCACAAAGCCTCACCGAAGCCTCACCGAAGCCCCATCAAAGTCCCACGAAACCTCATCGAAGCCCCACAAAGCCTCATCGAAGCCCCATCGAAGCCTCATCGAAGCCTCATCGAAGCCCCACTGAAGCCCCATTAAAGCCCCACTGAAGCTCCACCAAAGCCCCACCAAAGCCTCATTGAAGCCTTATCGAAGCACCAAGCAAAAGCAGGTGTAAACAGGACTGTAAGCTAACCATTCTATTTAGTGACATGAGCTTGACTGGCAATCAGAGAGCTTTAACAAAGCGTGTCCGAAGCCATGTTTTGAAGCAAGTGTAAACTAGCCCTAAGGGTGCGGTAGGACTGTGTTGGGTGGCTATTCCAGCACAATCCCACTGCAAGGCTCATGAAAGCCCCACAAAGCCTCACCGAAGCCTCACCGAAGCCCCATCAAAGCCCCATGAAGCCTCACCGAAGCCTCACCGAAGCCTCATCGAAGCCCCATGAAGACTCATCGAAGCCCCACAAAGCCTCATCGAAGCCCCATCGAAGCCTCATCGAAGCCCCACTGAAGCCCCATCGAAGCCCCACTGAAGCTCCACCAAAGCCCCACCAAAGCCTCATTGAAGCCTCATCGAAGCACCAAGCAAAAGCAGGTGTAAACAGGACTGTAAGCTAACCATTTTATTTAGTGACATGAGCTTGACTGGCAATCAGAGAGCTTTAACAAAGCGTGTCCGAAGCCATGTTTTGAAGCAAGTGTAAACTAGCCCTAAGGGTGCGGTAGGACTATGTTGGGTGGCTATTCCAGCACAATCCCACTGCAAGGCTAAGCAGAATGCCCTGTGTCCTACTTGGCATCATGTGGTGGTCAATAGAATTTAAAGCAGAACTTCATACAAAAGGGGAAGTTCTGCTTCCTCCCCCCATCTTCTTCAACTTTTGGGGGAGGGGGGGTGAGTACCTGGTTTTGACAGGTCCCACAGTTTGGCCCCTTCTGCCTGCAGCCTCTTGGGACATGACACAAGTCCCAGAAGGTCATAGGACAATTCACAAAGCTGGCTGTGAAGCCGCAAGGAGTCACAGCCAGATTCCCACAGTTAGCATGACGGTCCCAGGGACCCAAAGACAGTCGAAGAACCAGCCTAGGCGAGGACAGCGCTGGATCCCTGGACAGGAAAGTGTAAGTCAGCAGTATTTGTATTTTTGGGAGGCTAAAGAACCGCTTTAACCACCTTCTACCCACGCTATACCTGAAAGACGGCTACAGCGTGGGCTCACATTGCCGGGAGGGAATCTGTAAATGTCCTCCCGTGATCACGATTCCCGCACGCCCCCTGCAGCATGCATCGGCACAGATCTGTGATCGGGGTAAAGAGCCAATCACAGCAGCTCGGTACCATGTGACCAGCTCTGTCCAATCACAGCTGATCATAGTGTAAACAGTATTTTCCAGTTATTGGCAGTCCTCTTCTCACGCTGACAGCGTGTGAGGAAAGGAGAATTAATAACTGGCAAATCCATACAGGGGACATCTACACTGATAAACACTGAAGGGAAGCAGGGTGCACGTTTAGGAGATATTTACTGAACCAATAGGGAAGCCTTATTATAGGCTTACCTATAGGTAAAAATCATTCTAGGGAGTTTACTCCCACTATAAATCCACTTTCCGACCGCATAATGCCGTTATATGGTGGCAAAGTGGCTCTCCTGTTCCGGATCACATACCTAGTACGTGATCTGGCACTTCCGGGTAGGGCGCGCACGCCACTTGTGCTGTGATTAGACAAAGCACAATCCAATCAGCAGGTGCCAGCAAATGGATGTGTGCTAGCACCCACTGATCGGCAAGGAGAACGAATGAACAGAGCTCTGCCTATATAAACAATGCAGAGCGGCGTCCTGTCAGCGGGGATGTGGCAGTTTTTGTTGCCCTACAAAGTAGGGAATAAAAACCAGCACATCCCTTAGTGAAAGCAGCAAACACAGTACACACATAAACACTGGTTAGGCACACAGTGAAACCTTTGATCGCCCCTGATGTTAACCCCTTCCCAGCCAATGTCATTAGCACAGTGACAGTGCATATTTTTAGCACTGATCACTGTATTAGTGTCACTGGTTCTCAAAAAGTGTCAGTTAGATGTCAGATTGTCCGCCGCAAAATTGCAATCCTGCTATAAGTCATTGATTGCCGCCGTTACTAATATGAATAAAAATAAATAAATTCCAGTATACGGTATATACCATAGTTTGTAGACGCTACGGTATAACTTTTGCGCAAACCAATCAATATATGCTTATTGGGATTTTTTACCAAAAACATGTAGCAGAATACATATTGGCCTAAACTGATGAAGAAATTAGATTTTTTTTTTCAAAGTTGTCGACCTTTTTTTGTTTAAAGCACAAAAAATAAAAAACGCAGAGGTGATCAAATACCACCAAAAGCTCTTATTGCATGACCGCAAAATAGCTCAGTGCCGTAGGGCAAAAAATGGCCTGGTCATGAAGGGGGGTAAATCTTCCAGAGCTGAAGCGGTTAGGAGCCACAGTCCCTTTAATGCTGACTCATCTTCCCCTTACCGGTGCCGCAGTCTCTGAAGGTCTGGCGCATGCGCAGAAGTGCCGAAGGGCTTCGACCAGCCTTTGGGACCCGGCAGACCTTTGCAGCACATCGGCACAGGTGTTGAGTTTCACACATTGCACATCCCTCAGCGTTGTGTGTTTAAGATCAGGTTCAGTTTATTAGAAAGCCACTTGCATAGAAGGATGCTAGACCAGCGCATGTACATAGGAACCAGCATGACCTCAAACCACATCGGAGTGCGTGATGATGTCACATGATGTGCTGAACCCTTCTTTATAAAAAAAAAAAAAAAAAAAAAAAAAAAAAAAAGCATCCTCCTTCCTATGTGATAACTCCATGTCAGTACGCTTCTGCTGTAAATCAGTATTTAATCTGGACAATGTCGCGGCACAGGCGATATATCAGACTATCATAGGCAGGATACAAGAATCAATTTCCAGCACTGGGCGCTCTACCCAGTAAAAACCGGCTGACCTTCACATCCCGACCTGCCATACAGATTTATAGATACGGATCACATTATGGGGGGAGGGTGCAGCATGGGGACGGACGTTGGGAAATAATCACACTTCAATTTTCCATTTCTCAGAAAATCTTAAAGCGAACCTCCAGCCTGGCACAGTTGTACCGGCTCCTCTCCTGGACTGAAATGGCTTACTCTGTTTTCACTGCACACTGTGATCTTCACACAATGTGCATTAGAAGCTGCAGCAAGTCACGGAGAGCCTGCTTCCTGGCTGGAGGTCATCTAGAATCATCTAGCTCAGGGGTGTCAAACTGAATTTAATTGCGGGCTGCATCAGCATTATGCATAGCACCCAACTGTCCCTGATTTCGAGGGACTGTCCCTGATTTGGAACAATGTCCCTCTGTCCCTCATTCCTCCTCATTGGTCCCTCATTTTGGACTGATCTATAGAGTTGTATATAAAATGCACTTTTTATCTATCAAAAAGTGTTTTCCAGCGCTAAACCTATCATCTGATTTCTAAATTGCTGCATTTGTAAATTCCAAAAGCCAATATAAAGGAATAGTAGTGGTAAAAAAAAGCACTTGTGGGCTCAACCAATCTTGTTTTTTGTACAATTCTCCTTTAAGGGGGCGTAGCAAGGGGTGTGTCCTATGCCTGCATACTTTTGCTGATAGGTGTCCCTCATTACCATCTCAAAAAGTTGGGAGGTATGCATTATGTTTGCCATTAAAGGACCAGTTGTATCTGTAAGACTACTTGTCCAGAGCAACCCACCCCCTTACAACAGATATCAAGAGCCACCCCCTTCCATCAGAAGTCAGGAGTCCCTCACCATCTCTTACATCACAGTGCACCCCCTACCGTGTGCTGCTGGCAACAAGAAGCTGGGGGCAGAGCTGGGAAGCAGAAAGTGCAGGGTCTGGAGGAGGACCTGAGAAGGTCTGGCCTCTGCTGAATGCTGAGACCAGGGGAAGTGGAGAGGAAGGGGTACTGTGGCTGCACAGAGAGGAGCTCTGTCCTACGTGGCTGCATGGAGAAGTGCAGGATCTGCTGGAGGAGTTCTGTCCTCCTCTCTGCTGCTGACTGCTAAGACAAGGTAACAATGAGGGGGTTGCCACAGCTACAAGAGAGGTGCGAGGGCCACATGAAATGACTTGGAGGGCCGGATTCGGCCCCCGGGCCTTGTGTTTGACACGTGATCTAGCCCTTTCCTCCCCAGTCTGACTGTTCCCATTCTATCTCTTTCATTCATTGGATCTCAGTTCTTTCAATCGTGGAGGATCATCATCAGCTAGGGTGGTCTACATGCAAATGCACCCTGCCTAGGATCACACACTTCACCAGACTGGCACCCACCCATCAAGGCATTTTGATATTTGCATAACTCCTCCCAAGAGCCCCACCCACTGCTTGTATTCGGGCTGAGGACTCTTGAGAGGAGTACTGAGGCAGGATGCTGTGATGTGTTCAGGAAGCCTTGTACAGCACCCTGCCGGCTCCTCCCATCAGTCATGATCTGTCAGCATTGCATAGCCACTTCCCAACCAGCGACGTACTAGTATATCGCTGGACTTTGGGTCATTATATTGGGATCACCCCAATTTTTAGAGCCGGCTCTCTTGTAAAAGCAATCCTAGGGGCTAACCAGCTGCTGGACTTCTTTTGCAAGCAGTGGGATTGGCTTTGATTGGCTCTCTCCAATGGTAACCCGGAAGCGATGACATGACATCACTTGCGGTTTACACGGATGTCAATGGTGCCATTTTTAAAAAATCTAAAGCATTCAAAAACACAGATTTTGATGTTTAATGCTTTTAAGAGCAGAGGAGGGATTTGGGGTCTTATATACCCCAGAGATCTTTCCATAAAGAATACCTGTCACAGGCCTATTGCTGTCACAAGGATATTTACATTCCTTGTGAAAGCAATAAAAAAAAAATAAAATAAATAAAGCAGCAGTGTAAAAAAAAAAAAAAAAAAACTAAAATACATGACTTATTAAAATTTTTTTTTTTTTTTTAGAGTGCCCTCGTCTCCACATGCTGGTCGGTCCCGCCTGCACCCAAACACAGATCGTCCCACACATGCTTTTAAATCATTGTCTATGGATAGTAAAATTTACGTAGTTTGTCGCTGTTGCACAGGCGTGCACAATTTTAAAGTGTGACATATTTGGTTTCTATTTAATCTGCATAGCGTCATCTTTTATATCTTACAAAAAAATTGAGTTATCTATTGTGTTTTTTTTGCATTAAAATGTAAAAAAAGTTTATTTTTTCCTAAAAAAAACTGCATTTGAAAAACTGCTAAACAAATACCGTGTGACATAAAAATTTTTAAAACCCACAAATTTATTTACTAGGGCCTCTGCTTTAAAAAAATATTTAATGTTTTGGGGGTTATAAGTAATTTTCTAGCAAAAAATACTGATTGTTACATGTAAACAAGCTGCCAGAAAAGGCCTGGTCTGGAAGTGGACAGAGAAGCATAGAAACCCAATGATGACATCACTAGGGATAATGTAAAATGTCTCAAGCAGGTTGATAACAGAAAAGGCAAAATATAAGCAAATTAAACGTCATCTTCTAGGTTACATTCACTTTTCCATGTCGCAGGAACGCACATTTCTTTCACACTTTTTTTTATGCGTTTTTGTGCTATACACATAAGGCAGCCTATTCATTTAAACAAGCTGCCCTATGTGTGACAAATGCTCCAAGGAAGCTCCTGCACCTTTCTTGGGTGTTAAACTTCCTGCAATTTTTACTATGTGTCTTGGAGTGTACACTATATTACCAAAATTATTGTGACGCCCGCCTTTGCAGGATCTGAGCTCTCCCCCCCATGCTCTGATTGACGGACGTTTGTATTCATCGTCCGCCGACGTGAGCTTCACTCTGCCGGCGGCATCCCTTGATCACCTCCGGATGAGCCGCGGCGAGGTGCGCATGTGCGAGTTACTTTGGCGTGTGCACGGCGCCGCGACATCTCGCGGTTTGCGGCGGAGTTGACGGCAGCTGCCGGGGTTTTTTTTTTTTTTTTTTTTTTCGCCTACAGGGATGCCGGGGGAGCCACATGTGGGCTGCTTACTCTGGGGGGGGAGGAGATCAGCACCTGTGCCTACTCGATTAATTGCCTACTTTAGGCATATATCCATGATCGGCTGCCTGTGAGTCTTATTATGACTCCACGCAGACCGTAATGGATGGCACTGCACAAATCCTTTTTTTTTGGCTCCAGCCTTTTACCTTTTTTGCTCCATTGCAATTTGGTTCATACAAGTCAAACTCTACTACATCAGCCACACTGTGGCACAAGGTAAATTATTATACTATACATATACCCTTACTACTCTGATATTACAACACTACACTCATACTCCTATTCCTATAATCAGTTTACATCTTCCACACATGTTTTTGTTTGTTTCATTTGGTTTTACTCATTCACACACTCTTCTTTTGATTTGTTTTTCACTTTTATTCCACCATGTGTTGGCTGACACTACACACTCATTTCATTCACCTGGACATGGCACTGTAGTCAGCATTGTGCTGGCCATCCATTTAATTTTACTTTATCACTCAAAGGGTTTTTCATATTCCTTGTACCACATATCACTTCCCACTCACCTGTGTTTACACACCACACCACTCAAACAACCCTATAACTATACAACCATTTCTTTTATGGTTGTGCCACTTTCTATATAATTAATTATAATCATGAAACCTTAGGACACCAGATCAATATATATTGATCACTAGGATTGCAGTTAGCCCATACACTTCATACTTTTGCCAATGTGCTGAGAATCATTTTTGACTGATTGGGTATTTGTCGCAGGTGCTGACTTCTCCTTCCCCTGGAGGGCGTCTATGTGGCTCCTTGCAAGCCCCTTGGGGTGGACTCATGCGCTCTGGGGAGACAGGGGCGAATATGGGGGCCCCCCGGATTCATTTACGGCTCTTACTGGCCAAAGGATTATTCCCTCTACTTTTCAGCGGTAAATATACTACCACTTTTAACCTTACAATGAGATTTATGATGACATGTTCTTAAATTTTGAAGATATTCAATGTATTTTATAGAACCAACTATCCCCCTGATGATGACCGTACACAGGTCGAAACGCGTCGGGGATTTATACCGTCAACAGCCCGGAAATGTATGACTGTATATAATTTTGTGTAAAGATGTGTCGACTTTATATTGTGGAATATGTATTGTACTACTTGGCCAGTGCTCTATGTTGTAATGCCAATTGAATTATAGCATTACAATTGTTCATGGTTCAATAAAAGCACTTACTGGTTATACATTTTTTTTATTATTTCTGAATATCAAGATTTTGCTGTCTAAAGCCCCACCGGGGAAACTGTCCATTTTTTACTATAAGTAATTTTCTAGCAAAAAATACTGATTGTTACATGTAAACAAGCTGCCAGAAAAGGCCTGGTCTGGAAGTGGACAGAGAAGCATAGAAACCCAATGATGACATCACTAGGGATAATGTAAAATGTCTCAAGCAGGTTGATAACAGAAAAGGCAAAATATAAGCAAATTAAACGTCATCTTCTAGGTTACATTCACTTTTCCATGTCGCAGGAACGCACATTTCTTTCACACTTTTTTTTATGCGTTTTTGTGCTATACACATAAGGCAGCCTATTCATTTAAACAAGCTGCCCTATGTGTGACAAATGCTCCAAGGAAGCTCCTGCACCTTTCTTGGGTGTTAAACTTCCTGCAATTTTTACTATGTGTCTTGGAGTGTACACTATATTACCAAAATTATTGTGACGCCCGCCTTTACACGCACATAAACTTTGATGGCATCCCAGTCTTAGTCCTTAGGATTCAATATTGAGTTGGTCCACCCTTTACAGCTGAAACAGCTTCAACTCTTCTGGGAAGGCTGTCCACAAGGTTTAGGAGTGTGTCTATGGGAATGTTTGACCATTCTTCCAGAAGCGCATTTGTGAGGTCAGGCACTGATGTTGGACAAGAAGTCTCCACTCTAATTCATCCCAAAAGTGTTCTATCGGGTTGAGGTGCACAAAGCAAGGTCCATAAAGACATGGATAAGCAAGTTTGGGGTGGAGGAACTTGACTGGTCTCCACAGAGTCCTGACCTCAACCTGACAGAACACCTTTGGGATGAATTATGCTGCGTACACAAGGTTGGACTTTTCGACTGGACAGGTTAGACAGACTTTCCAGCGTACTTTCAACGGACTTTTGACGGACTTCCGATGGACTTTCTAACGAACGGACTTGCCTACACACTATAACACCAAAGTCTGACGGATTCGTACGTGATGACGTACACCGGACTAAAATAAGGAAGTTGATAGCCAGTAGCCAATAGCTGCCCTAGCGTCATTTTTTGCCCTTCGGACTAGCATACAGACGAGCGGATTTCTGGGTCCGGCGGAGTTACAACGTAAAGATTTGAAGCAAGTTCCAAATCTAAAGTCCGTCAGATTTGCGACAGGAAAAGTCCGCTGAAGGTCCGGTGAAGCCCACACACCGGATTTGGTCCGTCGGCGTCCGTCGGACCAGTCCGGTCGAAAAGTCTGACTGTGTGTACGCAGCATTAGAGCGCAGACTGTGAGCCAGGCCTTCTCTTCCACGTCAGTTCCTGACCTCACAATTGTGCTTCTGGAAGAATGGTCTAACATTCCCATAGACACACTCCTAAACGTTGTGGACAACCTTCCCAGAAGAGTTGAAGCTGCAAAGGGTGGGCCAACTAAATATTAAATAAGACTGGGATGTCATTAAAGCTCATGTGCGTGTAAAGGCAGGTGTCCCATTAACAATGACTTGTACCGCAAACGTGATGCAAATTTTTCCAAGCATTCCGTAAATGTGTGCGAAAACATGTGCGTCCACGGAATGCTTAGATGTAAATGGAGCTCAAACAAATTAAGTTATTCCGTCGCTTTTGCAGATTTTTTACTTCCTCATCTCGGGGGCCGTCCTGACAGCAGTTAATTAGTTAATAATATCCATTCTCCAGAAACACTAAAGGACCCATTTCTGTTTTATGTTGCTCATTAAGGAGAAATGTTATTGCAATGACGATTCATTATATTGTGGTGAACATGAGTAATTTGCGAGCCCGGGCGTATCAAACCAAGACTTTATCCCACCACCAGACTGTTACAAGTCTGTTTATTTTGATGGCATAATTACACCTTCTTCGTTACCGTAATTGTATTGAATAATTAATGAGGCAAGTTGACTTTTCCAGGACTTGTTCCTTTCATGCAGCGATAACGAAAATTAAATATTGGAGAATTTAAAGGGAATTTGTCACCGAAACAGAGTGCTTGGTCATGTAGCCTTCCACTAATTAGATACAAAAAGGATGTTTGTGCCTCATTTGTTGAGGTGACCATTAGGGATGAAACAAACATAACCGGGTTCAGATTCGAGGATGTAACTGTTCAGATTCAAGGATGTAACCTAGTTCAGATTCAAGGATGTAATCTAGTTCAGATTCGGGGATGAAACCGGGTTCAGATTCAGGGACGTAAGCAGGTTCAGATTTAAGGACTTAACCAGGTTTAGATTCACAGACATAAATGGGTTCAGATTTAAGGACATAACCGGGTTTAGATTCAAGGATGTAACCGGGTTCAGATTCAAGGATGTAACCGGGTTCAGATTCAAGGATGTAACCGGGTTTAGATTTTGGGAGTCAACCATGTTCGGATTCAAGAACGTAACTGGGTTCAGATTCAAGGATGTAGCCAGGTTCAGATTCAAGGATGTAACCGGATTCAGATTTGGGTAGGGTAACCATGTTCAGATTCAAGGACGTAACCAGGTTCAGATTCAAGTATGTAACCTGGTTCAGATTCGAGGACCTAACCGGGTTCAGATTTGGGGACGTAACCGGTTCACATTCAAGGACGTACCTGGGTTCAGATCTAGGGACGTAACCGGATTCGGGGTCGTAACTGGGTTCAGATACAAGAACATAACTGGGTTCAGATCTAAGGACGTAACTGGGTTTAGATTCAGGGACGT
Organism: Aquarana catesbeiana; assembly: GCF_042186555.1. NCBI lineage: Eukaryota > Metazoa > Chordata > Amphibia > Anura > Ranidae > Aquarana > Aquarana catesbeiana. The sequence goes on along the minus strand of NC_133331.1, from coordinate 67,652,198 downwards.
AACTGGGTTCAGATTTGAGAATGTAACCAGGTTCAGATTTAAGGACATAACCGGATTCAGATTCAGGGATGTAACCGGGTTCAGATATGAGGACATAACCATGTTCAGATTCAAGGATGTATTCTGGTTCAGATTTAAGGATGTAACCGGGTTCAGATTTAAGGACAAACTGGGTTCAGATTCTAGGGTGTAACCGGGTTTAGAGTCGAGGGCGTAACCAGGTTCAGATTCAAGGATGTAACTAGGCTAAGATTTGAGGACATAATCGGGTTCATAGTTAAGGACGTAATCGGGTTCATATTTAAGGAAATAACCATGTTCAGATTCAAGGATGTAACTGATTTAGATTCAAGTACATAAGCGAGTTCAGATTCGGTAACGTACCTGGGTTCAGAACTCAATGAAAAGTTCAGGTGCTGAATCCACACCCAGTGGAAGTCAGTGGCAGCTGAATCCTATGCTAAGTTCAGACCCTTGCATGTTGGGAATGTGCGCGAAGTTGTACGCTTTCCCAACACACAGAGAAACACGCTGTCCTTTAACAGATGCGTAGTAGTGCCAATAATTGTTAAAGGCACCCCCATGCATCTGCAAATACACATTTTTAGTAAAAAGTCAAAAACTGCTTTTCCTCATTTCTTGCGCATAGTGTAGCCCAATGAAATTAATACATTGCTTTACACGCATTGCTTGGGAATGCACTGGAAACACACACAGACTCGGTTGCACCTGTAGAGCGGTGAACCAAGCCTTAGAAATCAGTAATATCCACTTTTAAGGCTAATAGGCAAAGAATTGTCCTTAACCTACCTGTGACAGACTCATCTGCACGATGTATACAACCTACTACAGCAAAAAAACGAATTACATTGCCGGTAATTGACATTCTCTGCCTGTTTTTTCTTTTTGTAATCCCCAAAAATACATACCAGACTCTTGAGGGACCCTACTCCACTTTTATTAGCTGGTGGAATTATTGACCCCGGGAGGCATCCTCGTTCCTAGACAGTAGATTGGCTCTGTCTGCCTAGTGCCTTGCCTCTTCTTCGTTGATTGGCTCCCGGCACTGTTGCACTTTATTTAAACATCACAAGCCCAGGGCTTCTTAAGGACTTAGTGTTCAGGTTCTTGATCTTGTCTCCTGTACTGGTCCCTTGTCTTGTGTTGCTACTGCTGCTTGCTCCTTGCCCAGAGATTATTCTATTGATTGCTGCCTGCCCTAATCCCTTGCCTGGATAACTGATTTGCCACTTATTGCTGAATGCACTTACCCTTGACTGGATAATGGATACGTTACTGTTCGCTGCCTGCCCTGACCCTTGCTTGTATAAAGGGTATTCCACTAATTGCTACCTGCCCTGACCCTTGCCTGGATAATGGATACGCTACTGATTGCTGCCTGCCCTGATACTTGCTTGGAAAATGAATATGCTACTGATTGCTGCCTGCCCTGACCCTTGCCTGGATAATGGATATGCCACTGATTGCTGCCTGCCCTGATACTTGCTTGGAAAATGAATATGCTACTGATTGCTGGTTGCCCTGACTCTTGCCTGAATTATGGATATTCTGATGATTGCTACCTGCCCTGACCCGTGCCTGGATAATGGATACACTACTAATTTCAGCCTGCCCTGACCCTTGCCTGGTTAATGGATATTCCACTGATTGCTACCTGCACTGAGCCTTGCCTGGATAATAGATACATTATTGATTGCCACCTGCCCTGTCCCTTGCCTGGGTAACGGATATGCTACTGATTGCTGCCTGCCCCAACCCTTGTTTGAATAACAGACTCTGTCTCTGCCTGCTGCTAGTCAGCTCTGACCACTGCTCACTCTAGCTAGTCACTAGTCCTGGTCTCTACTGCATACTGTGGAACTTTTGCACATCCTGAAGCCATTTGACATGGTACATGAACTCTCTATTGCTGGGGAGTGTCCCAGTTCTGTTAAACAAGGTCCTGGGGGCATCCAAGTACCAGTAGGCATACTAGTTCTTGTGACCACCAGGGATTCCTTGAACTTTGGAGGGATTTTCTCTCGCTTCCTGTTTTGGCTATGGGAGAAGAAGTGAAGGGAAATCTCTCCAATGGGACACAGATGGCAAAAAAAGCTGTTAGGGGTTATAACTACACTTTATCCAGAAAAAAAAGTTTTGCCTTTAGTTCTACTTTAACTCACTTTAATATGCTACAAAAAGAGAACACTTTTGGGTAAAATGACCAGTTAGGCGCAAACAATGGGGCGTTTTCTCATATTCTCCACGGCATCGCATTAAAACTTCCATCACTGTCACTAACCGCGGTGCGATCGGCAGGCCGGGCAGTAATGGCCGGCCTGCTCACCGTCAAAGCGCAGCTTTAATAAAGGAAAAATGATAATTTATGTTCCATTATTTTGGCATTGCGAGATGCAAGAAACACTTTCGTGTTTTGTAATTATCATCAGAGATCTCGGCGTGAATGGATCAGCGCTGTGTGACGGGTAATGCGGAATGACAGATAATCCCCCGATCGGTATGCAACGCACCGAATGCTCAAATAAGGAGGAAACCGGAGACAAATTAGAATTGCTGTAAAACTTAATTAAACAGCGGCTGGTGGGTAGGGGGAACAGCGAGGAGTGTGCAGATTTTGGCATAAATAGAGAAAATCACAGCCGTTTAATAAGAGCTGGTGACCTTCAAAATTTTTTTTTTTTTTTTTTTTTGCTGAAATGATTGCAAAACTCCTTTTTTGGATTTAAAGGATTAGCCCACCTTTGTGATGATAAAATATTAATCATGGATGAACCAGTGACATCAAGGTAAAAGCTGAGCTCAAATTAATGCAGCTTTGTAATTATTATTACATATTTACATGTGTTTTTAAGTACAAGCAGTGTAAGTACATAAAGATCTGGAATCAGTCTCTTGCAGTACAGCAGGGCTGGAGTGTGAGAGGAAGAAGGAGCACAAAGAGCCAATCAGTTCATGTGCTGATAAGGAGCATGCTGATAGGAGGAGATAGCGGACTGACAAAGAGATGAGCTCATCACTGTGCTGCTTCTCCTTTCACTGTCCTATTACAGGTTGGGGATCTAGAATGACCTGGGCTCAGATGAAGGTAAGGGTAATTGATGCCGGTCAACAGACTGAAGAAAAAAAAAAGCAGAAGGAAAAAAGCGCTTCCTGGAAAATCTCTGGACCGAAGGTGACTATTGCAGAAAAAATTTAATGGATGAGCGAGTTTTGGGTAGAGGAACTTGACTGGCCTGCACAGAGTCCTGACCTCAACCCGATAGAACACCTTTGGGATGAATTTGAGTGGAGACTGCGAGCCAGGCCTTCTCGTCCAACATCAGTGCCTAACCTCACAAATGCACTTCTGGAAGAATAGTCAAACATTCCCACTTTCTAAACCTAGTGGACAGCCTTCCCAGAAGAGTTGAAACTGTTATAGCTGAAAAGGGTGGTTCTTGTTTAGGCCTTCTTTCCTTTATTGGCATCTAGTGATCCTGCCAGAAAGTCTGTTGTTTTCTACAGAACAAGCTCTCCTGCCAAAGTAGCAGTTAAAGTGTTGAGACAAACCATTTACCATTTACAAGGGTGCTTAAAATGATCAGCTGTTTTATGTTTATGTAAAACCTTTATTGCAAAATTTAAAAACTGTTGCTGTGTGAGCTGCAGTTTGGCTTCAATATGTTAGTGTATCTAAATCTGCTAGTCCATCTATCACTCCCCTTCCCCAATGCTGCTATCCAAAGGTGCTCCCTGTGCTCCTTCCTCCAGAGTGGGGGGCGCTCTAATACAGGAGGTGTGTTACTGGCCAGATCACCAGGTGATTTTAAACAGAGATAATTCCCCTAGTGGACTTTAAAGGCACATATGAAAGAATGTGTAGGAAAGTATGTTAAGTAGACAACAATTTATTAATTACAAAAAGCTCTCATAAAGACATCAAACAAATGACATAAATAAAAAAGGAATGCGATTACACATATTTATAGCTATTGATACCAATACGCTTGCACCCGACGCGTTTCGGAGTTGTTTTAGCCTCCTTCTTCAGGGGTGGTTGTAAGCTTTAACAAAGATTTCTATATAGGAAATAGTATATACAACATAGACATAATAAATACATGTGTATATCAAGCCATAAATATATAGGTGCAATATTATATTCATTTCGTTTACACTTACATTGGTATATATAAATATTGGCTGCGCATTCCAGAAAGGTTTAAAAACAACGGTGCTGACACATACTGCCCATCAAGCGCGTCTTCCAATCGTGGTGTGTAAAACTTTGTTTAGTATATCCAAAGTATTCATATGGCCTCTATCGAGGTGGAAATAACTGGGTAAGGATGTATGAGGTGGTTTTACTTCCTTATGATAGGAAGAAAGGCCCATTAATCGAGGGCATACAAATGTTTGGATCTGGAATCACACTGGGGCCAAATGCGGGTCCTGTAGGTTGCGAAAATGTATAAATAAATGTATAGTGACCAGGAATATGAGTAAATTCAGTGGTAGGTAAGAAGTTTTTAGATGTATCCTACCTGATAGGCCTACGGTACAGAGTTCGAGAAAGACCACCAACTGATGATAGGTGTAGACCAGGTGGAACTCAGATAGCTAGAAAATCAACATGAAGGAGAAGGGACATATAAAAGTCTCATTTTTGTACTTCTGTCATTTATCTTGACAGTTTAAGGTGTATCTAAAAGGTATGTGTTTGAGGGTTTTATATAAGAGAAAACAGGGGTTCAACAACTTTGTCCCTGGTTAGCAGTGTTAAATTTGATCAAGGGGGGGAAGGGGGGGGGGAGAGAAAGGAGGGGAAGGGGGGGGGAGGAGGAGGAAAAGGGGGGGGAAGAAAGGAAAGGGGGGGGAAAGAATGAGGGAAAGGAAGGAGGGGGGGGGGGGAAGAAAAGAGGGGGGGGAGAGGGGGAAAAAGAGGGAAGGAGAAACGAAGGAAGGAGGGAGGGAGAAAGAGGAAAGAAAAATAGCAGAGGAGAAAGGGGGGGGGGGGGGAAGGAGAGGGGGGGGAAGAGGGGAAAGAAAAGGGAAGGAGGAAGAGACATAAAGAGCACAGATGTGATATAAGATTTGTGGCTTGTAGTTTCAGTGATACAAATCTAAGTAGATGAGTGTGCATGGGTTCAGTCTGGTATTAAAGTTACTTACAGTACGTAGCAGCGGCTCACACCGACAGCGTCCTGCCCAAAGCAGATGACGCTCGGTGTGAGCATTGCCAGAGTATTTCAAGCCCTCCCCACCAATCAGCTGTTGATGAGAATAGCCAACAGCTGATTGTGGATGGTGGAGGAGGGACGGACGCGCTAAGACTGGCCCCCCGGGTGGAGCGAGCGCCGCCACGTCCCCACAGCACATGCGCTCGCAGACGCGGTGAGGCGTGGCCACGCCAACTACACCCGCCGGCACGTCTAGCTTCCCCGTCGGACTGCGCATGTCCGCCGGGGTCGCAAGATGGAGGACAGTGTCAGCAACACTGTACCTCACACAGCGCTGCCATGAGCCAGAATCGCTCAGGCGGCTTTGTGTGCCGGGCGGATAACAGATCACAAGGTGGAGGAAATGCAAAATAAAAATGAAGCACAAGTATTGTGCATACTGTAAAAGGAATAAGTACATATATAGTAAATTGGTCACCATTATAAAGGAAGAGACGCTGGTGGGCAGTGTATACAGGTTAGAACGGTTCCTAATGGAGGGACATACATTGTGAAACAGTGACTTAAATTAACAAGCATAAAAAATATATAACTCAGATATACATTGTATGGGTAGGATCCAGGGATTCAACTCAGTTATACATACACACAGTCCGGATTATTGGGACCCAAGGTGTCACAATATAGGATATGCATATGCATGACAGTAGTTTAATCAGGTGAACACAGAGGGGGAAACGCCTAAAAAAGGAACCAAATGCAGCCACCACATCTAATGATTGGTAAGCTGCAATATATTACATTTTTGTTTTTGTTTAATACCATTAAAAAAAAAAAGTTTTATTTAAGCCTTTCCTGACCGGAAGTATTTGATGCCTTAATGCACAGGCACAAATTTAGTCGGTATGTGTTGGCTAATTGAACATTTGCACAATGGTCACATTTTAAAAAATGAAAAAAATAAAAACATATTTTTATAATACAAATGTTATTTTATAAAATAGAAAATAATTTTATATATATATATATATATATATATATATATATATATATATATATATATATATATATATATATATATATATATATATATATATAATATAATATAATTTTTTTTTATTTTTTTTTTACATATTTAAAGTAGAACTATAGGCAAAACTTTTTTTTCACTTTGAATAGAGTAAGGGAGGGTTATAACCCCAGTCAGATTTTTTTTTTTTTCGGCCATCTGTGTCCAATTATGTAGATTTCACTTACTGTCCCATAGCTAAACAGGAAGTGAGAGTAAATCCCTGCAAATTAAGGGAATGCATTGGGGACCCCCAGGTCACCAGAACTAGTGTGCCCATTGGAAGATTTCCCCTCTATTACTTTCCTGATGACAACCCAATTTGAGACTGGGGTTCCCAAAACTGACAGGGGTTCTAATCCCTCTCCACTCTTTCAACAACTAAAAATGTTTTACTTTTAGTTATACTTTAAGGATTTTATTTGGTACACTAGTTTATTTTTTTAAATTAAACTAGTTACATTTTTGTAAAAAGTTTTTTTTAATAAAAAAAATTAATTTTTGTTTTTAATAGTACAACTGCATCTGATTGTTGAGCTATTCAAATGTGTCCAAACCCCCAAAAAGAGCTAAAAAAATTCCAGCTAGCCAGTCCATAGATGAGGTGGTTGCAGGGCTGCTGATAAGGCAGTACAGCCAGCTCTCCTGTACTGGGCCCGGGCCCCATCAGTTTAAAAGGTGGGCCCAGGCACCTGTTGAGCAGGAGGTTGTACTGTCTAATTGCAGACACCGATTCTCTTCTAGCCAAATGTAAAAATAGTAAGAAACAATCAGGAAAGATGAGTAGGGAAAAAATGTCAGTGGCCTCCACCTGTAAAACCATTCCTGTTTTGGAGGTCGTCCCATTGTTGCCCATCTAGTGCCCCTGTTATTAATTCCATTTAGGCACATTTCACACGTGCTGTCCATTTTTCATCCATCCGTTGATAGATGAAAAACAGACATCAATGCATCTCTATGGAAAAAACGGATGTAAATGGAAGATCATCCTTTTACATCAGTTTACATCCGCATCTGTCATCATCCGTTTTTTTGAAACTGATCAAAGCTCTATTTTTCTTCTGTTAAAAAAACGAATCGGATAAAAAAACAGATGTAAACTGACAAATGGTCAGTTTTTCATCCGTTTTTGCGTTGGTAGTGGATGTAAAAAAAAAACTGATGAAAAATGGATGAAAACCTGATGAATATTCAATCCATTTTGACATCCATTTTGACTGAACTAATGAAATGAACGGTCCGCATGTGTGAAAGGGGTCTAAAGCCTCGAAATCTCCAAATGCAGCGCACAATTCTCTTCTTCTTTAATGGGATAATAATGAAGCTGCTTTGCTGGTGATACTGATGGAGTTATTGCAATCAAATTTTCAAAGGCTTTTTTTTCTAGTGATATCAAGAATAATATTATTATGTTTTTTTTTTTATTATTATTCGGGCAAGTTACCACAACACCATTATCCCGTAGTTTTTAAGATCAAAGATACAACTATGTTGATGTCCCTTGTCAATTTTACATTGTATTCTTTTAAATGTAACTGCCTACTCCCAAACTGTCATTTGAAGTAAAACACATAGCCAAGTATTATTCTACATGATTTTTTTATTGTACATTAAAAAAGAAAACAAATAAAATTAGACATGCTAATGCCAATAGAACCTAACCAAAAAGTGCATTCTATGCATCCAAAAATATAGAAAATATACCAAATCAAATCATTATTCAACCAAAAAAATAATGTCAAAGCAATAACTCCAAGGTTACACGTTATCTACTACGATTCCGCAACATGTCTGGTTGACGAACGGCCGTTCAGAAACAAACTGAAAAGCGCAAAATGAAAAGCGCGAATTAACACTCACCAAACTTCTACTAACACAAAATTAGCAGAAGGAGCCCAAAGGGTGGCGCTAAAGAACTGAAAAATAACGTAGTACATCACTACGTTCGTATTTGTTGGCCAACAATTCCTTGCCATTTGTGTGCAAGACAAGTTTGGGCAAACGCCCTTCGGACAAAAGTCCATGGTTTTGTTGGCCAACAATCCAAATGTGTGTACGAGGCTTTACTCTAATGCAGCTGAAACTGATTAACAACCACCTTCTGCTACTTAAAGGGGTTGTAAACTCTCGTTTTTAAAAAAACAAAAAACAAACAAACATGTCATACTTACCTCCACTGTGCAGTTTGTTTCCCCGATTCTCCACTTCTGGTGTTCCTCAGCGGTGCTGGTGGCTCCTCCACGCATTGAGTGTCCACGTTGAAGAAGCGCTCTCCCTGGTGGACACCCATGCGCGAGCGCTCCCGAGTCCTGCATCTGTGTCCATTCACACAGAATGGACCCCCCGGTGCTGCGTCACTGGATTTGATTGACAGCAGCGGGAGCCAATGGCTGCGCTGCTATCAATCTATCCAATCAGGACACAAGACACCAGGTAGAGCTGGTGTGCTCGTTCCGGGCCGGAGAAAGATCGGGGTCAGGTAAGTAAAACAGGGGCTGGGGGGGGCTGCAGCAACCCAGAAGGTTTTTCACCTTAATGCATTCTGTGCATTAAGGTGAAAAACTATGAGGGTTTACAACCCCTTTAACCACTTCAGCCCCAGAAGGATTTACCCCCTTCCTGACCAGTCACTTTTTACAATTTGGCACTGCAATCGCTTTAACTGCTAATTGCGCGGTCATGCAATGCTGTACCCAAACGAAATTTGGATTTCTTTCTTTTGATGGTATTTGATCACCTCTGTGGTTTTTATTTTTTGCGCTATAAACGGAAAAAGACCAAAAATTTTGAAAAAAAATGATATTTTCTACTTTTTGTTATAAAAAACATCCAATAAACACAATTTTAGTCATACATTTAGGCCAAAATGTCTTTGGTAAAAAAAATGTCAATAAGCGTATATTTATTGGTTTGCGCAAAAGTTATAGCGCCTACAAACAAGGGTACATTTTCTGGAATTTACACAGCTTTTAGTTTATGACTGCCTATGTCATTTCTTGAGGTGCTAAAATGGCAGGGCAGTACAACCCCCCCCCCCCCCCCCAAATGACCCCATTTTGGAAAGTAGACACCCCAAGGAAATTGCTGAGAGGCATGTTGAGCCCATTAAATATTCATTTTTTTTTGTCCCAAGTGATTGAATAATGACAAAAAAACAAAAACAAATTTACAAACAGTTGTCACTAAATGATATATTACTCACACAGGCCATGAGCATATGTGGAATTGCACCCCAAAATACATTTAGCTGCTTCTCCTGAGTATGGGGATACCACATGTGTGGGACTTTTTAGGAGCCTAGCCGCGTACGGGGCCCCGAAAACCAATCACCGTCTTCAGGATTTCTAAGGGCGTAAAATTTTTATTTCACTCTTCACTGCCTATCACAGTTTCGGAGGCCATGGAATGCCCAGGTGGCACAACCCCCCCCCCCCCCCAAATGACCCCATTTTGGAAAGTAGACACCCCAAGCTATTTGCTGAGAGGCATGGTGAGTATTTTGCAGCTCTCATTTTTTTTTTGAAAATGAAGAAAGACAAGAAAAAAAATTTTTTTTTTTTCAATTTTCAAAACTTTGTGACAAAAAGTGAGGTCTGCAAAATACTCACTATACCTCTCAGCAAATAGCTTAGGGTGTCTACTTTCCAAAATGGGGTCATTTGGGGGGGTTTTACATCCTTAGAAAGCCTGAAGGTGGTGTTTGGTTTTCGGGGTCCCGTGCGCGGCTAAGCTCCCAAAAAGTCTCACACATTTGGTATCCCCATACTCAGGAGAAGCAACAGAATGTATTTTGGGGTGTAATTTCACATATTCCCATGGCATGTTTGAGCAATATATCATTTAGTGACAACTTTGTGCAAAAAAAAAAAAAAAAAAAATTGTCTTTTTCCCACAACTTGTGTCACAATATAAAATATTCCATGGACTCGACATGCCTCTCAGCAAATAGCTTGGGGTGTCTACTTTCCAAAATGGGGTCATTTGGGGGGGTTTTGAACTGTCCTGGCATTTTATGCACAACATTTAGAAGCTTATGTCACACATCACCCACTCTTCTAACCACTTGAAGACAAAGCCCTTTCTGACACTTTTTGTTTACATGAAAAAATTATTTTTTTTTGCAAGAAAATGACTTTGAACCCCCAAACATTATATATTTTTTTGAAGCAAATGCCCTACAGATTAAAATGATGGGTGTTTCATTTTTTTTTCACACAGTATTTGCTCAGCGATTTTTCAAACGCATTTTTTGGGGAAAAAACAAACTTTTTAAAACTTGAATGCACTAAAACACACTAATTGCCCAAATATTTGATGAAATAAAAAAGATGATCTTAGGCCGAGTACATGGATACCAAACATGACATGCTTTAAAATTGCGCACAAACGTGCAGTGGCGACAAACTGAATACATTTTTAAAAGCCTTTAAAAGCCTTTACAGGTTACCACTTTAGATTTACAGAGGAGGTCTACTGCTAAAATTACTGCCCGCGGTCTGACCTTCGCGGTGATACCTCACATGCATGGTGCCATTGCTGTTTACATTTGACGCCAGACCGATGCTTGCGTTCACCTTTGCGCAAAAGCGGGGGGGGGCAGGGGTGCTTTTTTTTTTTTGCTTTTTTTTTTTTTTGCTTTTTTTATCTTATTTTTAAACTGTTCCTTTCATTTTTTTTTTTTAATCATTTTTATTGTTATCTCAGGGAATGTAAATATCCCCTATGATAGCAATAGGTAGTGACAGGTACTCTTTTTAAAAAAAATTGGAGTCTATTAGACCCTAGATCTCTCCTCTGCCCTCAAAGCATCTGACCACACCAAGATCGGTGTGATAAAATGCTTTCCCAATCCCAATGGCGCTGTTTACATCCGGCGAAATCTAAGTCATGAAATGCTCGTAGCTTCCGGTTTCTTAGGCCATAGAGATGTTTGGAACCACTCTGGTCTCTGATCAGCTCTATGGTCAGCTGGCTGAATCACCGGTTGCATTCTCAGGTTCCCTGTGGGTACAGGAGAGCCAGAGAAAAACATGTAAGACGGTGGGGGGGGCATTCCCTCCCACTGCTTGTAAAAGCAGTCTAGAGGCTAATTAGCCGCTAGGATTGCTTTTACATGAAAGCCGACCGCTGGCTGAAAAGAATGATATCAAGATGATATCTAAACCTGCAGGCATCATTCTGGTATAACCACTCAAAGTCCAGCAACATACCAGTACGTTGCTGGTCCTTGTTGGGCATATTTTGTCATCTTTTTTTTTTCATGCAGCCTGTGGGCTGAACGAAAAAAAGAGATTGATCGGTGGGTATGCCCACCATTAGAATACCTCCCTTCATCCACCCACTTCTAATGATGGGCATACATGCACCATTTATATATGCCGAAGCATGTGGGCATCCGCCCCAAAAGTTAGGAGCAAATCGCTCCTCCGCCCCTGCTGCCCCCATGCTTCGGTATATATCACCTCCGCTGGAGTCACGGCTTTATATATCGTGGGAGCAAACGCTGTTGCTGTCAAGATAAATAAATCCGCGCTGCAGCTGAATGGCGTACCTGAAGACAAAAAAATGGTTAACAATAAAACACAGTAAACAGTAAAGTATAAAAAATTGCATACCTGAAAAGCAAACATGATAAAACATAATAACAATAAAACATTGCAGAATAGAATACAGTAAAAAAGAGCAGAACAATAGAGAGAGAATAGAGAGAGAGAGAACAATAAAACGACAACTATTTTTTTTTAATTTTATATATTTTTTTGTGTTTTTTTTTTTTTTTTTACACTTTTTTTTGTAACTGTAACCGTTTCCAGGTTCGGGTCTCTCAAAATGCGATGGCATCTTGGGAGACCCTGTGAAAGTGTGCCTAGTCTGTGCAATGCTGTACGCTACGCTAATACTCAACTAGTGTATGGTAGCGTTAAAAACATTTACCAATGCAAAGACCAGGATTGTCAGGACAGGAGGGACAATAATAGCGGGTGTCACGCCTATATCCGCGCTTGCTGCAGACACAACATCTTTTTTGGGGGGGTTCGTTGGGTAGGGGTACTCAGGAGGACATAAAAATGCCTCTCATGCAGCCGACTGCATTTGGTTGGGGATGTGAATGGGTGAAGTACGGGCGCTGCAGAAGTGGTGGGTTCCCAATTAGGATTGGCGAATGCAGCAGGAAGGGCATTATGGGCACGACGGGCCTGTGTTTGTCTTTTTGGTGGCAGCGGGACACTACTTGTGCTTGCCACCTCACCAGCTTGAACTGCACTTATGGGACTCGTCACGTCACCAAGTGTTACTGCAGTGCTGGTTTGACTATGACCGGGGTGTACTAGGCCGCTGGTGCTTGCCAGTTCACCAAAACGCTACCAAAAAAACTGTTAGCGATCGCAGGGATCAGGCCTGACTCTGCGAACGCTGCAGTTATGCGTTTAGTGTTTAGTAAGTGACAGTGATCGATCGATACTGCACTTGGGTGGGCTGGGCTGGGCGGAGGGGCAAACGCAGGTGCTAGCAGGTATCTGGGCTGATCCCGCTAACACTGCGTTTTTGGGAACCCTAAACTGCTGGGGACGCTAATATAGATCTGATCGGATCAGATATTGATCCGTTCAGATACTATACCACTAAGGGAAGTGTATGCTGCGTGCGTGGGTGTTAGCGGTACTGGCGCTAACCTGACCTGACGCCCCTGCCTGGGGCGACGCAGACCCTATCTGACGTTAAAACCCAAGTTATATCACCGCCGGGCTACCAGGGGGCTAAACCTTTATTCAGTAATAAACGGCGGGTGCCCTGACACTACTAAAAAATAAACTAACTAACCAGCGTCACCGTAACAGTTATACGGTGATCAGTGGTGAAAGGGTTAACTAGGGGGCAATCAAGGGTTAAAACCTTTATCAGGTAGTACTATGGGGGTCCCTGACGCTATAAAACGCTGATGGCGAACCTATATATTTACCTCCCTAACTAGCGTCACCAGTGACACTAATACAGTGATCAGAAAAATGATCGCTTAGTGACACTGGTGACAGGGGTGATCAAGGGTTAAAACTTTATTAGGGGGGTACCCTAGACCTAAAGGGGGCTAACACTAACTGCCCTACCACTTCTAACTGTCACAACTGACACCAATGCAGTAATCAGAAAAAAAAAAAAACTGCTTGGTGTCACTGTAAAGGGGGGGGGGGGGGGGGGGTTGGTGATTAGGGGGTGATCGGGGGGGTGAAAAGTGTGCCTGGTGTGTTTTACTGTGTGTGTGTTGTGTTGTGCACTCACATCAATGTCTTCTCTCCTCGGCGCCGGAACGAAAAGACCGGCTCGAGGAGCGATGACATCACTTCCTCTGCTTCTGTTTACATTACAGAAGCCGAGGAAGCATTTCATTCGCCAGGAGCGATTGCGAGGGGGGGGGCCACGAATGAGTGGCCTCCCCCTCACCTTTGATCGCCCCTGACGAGAATCCCGACCGCCGCAGGCGGGCAGGCAAGGACTTATATATAAGTGCTATTGTGCCAACGTACATCGTCGTGCGGCGGTCGGCAAGTGGTTAACTGACCACGATCAATATCCCAGGAGTTTAGGCCCCTTTCACACTTGTGCGTCTTGTCCTGCAATTTGGGACAGCAACGTCGCATGACAAGTCGTACCCCATGATTTCCAATGAGTACAGTTCATGTCTATGTGACTTCAGGTTGCAGCGACTTCAAAGCAGTCCCTGCACTACTTTAGTCAGACTTTGATGTGACGTGAAGTCCATAAGTTCTCAAGATTTCACAGGCTTTGCTTCAAGTCTCATCAAAGGTCGCAGCAAAATCGAGGCAAAAATTGCAGCAAAGTCGCGCGACTTTCTGGTCGCACAAGTGTGGAAGGGGCCTTAATTGACTTGATGCTATACTCTGATTAAAAAGTCTTCCTTTCATTTTTTTGAGCAGTGTATACACCATAGTTTGTAGACTCTATAACTTTCTTACAGACTAAATGATATACACTGATTTGGGCTATTTTCACCAAAGAAGTGTACCAGAATACATTTTGACCTAAATTCATGAAGAAAGATTATTTATTTGCAACATTTTATAAATGAAACAAAGAAAAAGAAATTCGGTCTTTTTTGCTTGTTTTATAGAAAAAACCCAGTGGTAATTAAATACCACTAAAAGAAAGCTCTATTTGTTCGAACAAAATGATAAAAATTCTGTTTGAGTACAGTGTTGTATGACCGCGCAATTGTCATTCAAAGTGCGACAGCTCTGAAAGCTGAAAATTGGCCTGGGCAAGTAGGGGTTAAAAGTGCCCTGTATTGAAGTGGTTAATTTTCTGAAATGACCACTAGTAGTCTTTTTAGGGGTGCCCATGTGATGCAGTGACAATGCAGAAAAAAAATTCGGAGACTAGGACAGAGCGTTGTCACCGAAAACCAGGAGGTGTCTGAACAGGGACCTGCATGGCAGGATCACCAGGCAGTACAAGCCAATGTTGTCTACATACATTCGTCACGTGTATTCTTTTTTCAATCTCGGTGTGCTTTATGTACTTTGTCCAGATCTGTGCAGTAATCCAGTGTGAGACTTTTCCTGTAATAAAGACCAATCACTGCTGCTCTCTGTCCTTGTGCAGGGCGACTGGTCTTGTCTCTGCCCCTTCTGTAGTTTTCTGCAGGCAACCTGTAGTGGGAGGAGACGTTTGAATTGTAAGAATAAACCTCTAATACAATAAAGCCGGCTAACTCAGTAACATCCAATGAACAATTCATTATTGGCTACATGGCAAGATGGATAAAGCAGTAACATACTAACGCATTTCGCCATGCTATGAGTAAGGCTTTGGCCGAAATGCGTAAGTCTATTACTGCTGTATCCTGCCATGTAGCCAACAATGAATTGGTGCAGTGGATGTTACAGAGTGGCCGGCTTTATTGTATTAGACAATTACAATTCAAAGGCAGCTGAGCCACAGCACCGTTCTCCAGTCTCCCAGGTAAATTGTGGTAGAGCATGTTCTTTTTCTTGTTTAGTCAGTGATAACTTCAGCCCCCCACGTCTCTCTGATAAAAATGGTCAGAGCAGCGCATTCACCGATGGATCACTTTTAGAGGCTGTGGGAGGGGTTGCCCATCCTGCTGCTTTCCATTGCTTTTCAGGCTTACCTGGGCGATCGGTAACTCTGGGAACCAATCCAGCTCTGGCGGTGGCTGAGCACAGAGATGAGAGAAGGAAAGATGGCCTCTGCTGATCTCTATGGCCTAGGAGTACCATGACGTCATGACATCACTTCTGGTTCCGGTCCCATGTAAACAAGGCAATTTTTTTTTTTTAAAAGCAAAGGATCAAACATTTTTGTTTTTTATCTTTTGCTTACAAGGGTAGAGGAACGATTTGGGGTCCAAATCTCTCCATAAAGCTGTCATGCTGTATTGTTTTCGCAAGGGATGTTTACATTCCATGCGATAGCAATAAAAGTGATTGACATTTTTTTTTTAAAAGGACAGTGTAAAATTTTTTTTAAAAAATTATAAAATAATTAAAGCGCAACCCCCCCCCCCGTGCTCGCTCGCAGTGGTAAAAGCATACATAGGCCACACCACACATGTTAGTACCGCCAGCACTGGCAGTGGCTGGGCACAGAGATGAGCGAAGGAAAGATGGTCTCCGCCCTTTTGCGTTACTTTTTGGAGTGCCCTTCAATTGTACTACTATTTACACGCTTTGCCCAACCCGAGAGACTTTGGTCGTACTATGACTACTTTTGAGGAATACTGCTCAGACGAAGGAACTCTCCCATGAGTTCTTTCTAAAACTCACAGCCTGCTGATCACCCCTATTGAACAACCACATTTACCCTGCTTGAGGAATTGGGAAACAGACCTAAACAGCACCTTTACACCAGAACAACGACAAAACATAATTAGATTTGCGCTAAAATCGTCCATTTGTATGAAGACCCAGGAAACCAACCATAAACTCTTTACACGGTGGTACCACACCCCTCATATGCAACATAAATTTTACCCTAACACCACTGACCGCGGCTGGAGATGGCAGGAGGATGGGGGAATGCTGCTTCATATCTTTTGGTCTTGCCCTAAACTTGACCACTTCTGGAATGGGGTCCAGAAGCTTATCCAGGAGTTTACTGATTTTGAGATTCCTGATGACCCAACTATTTTCTTACTACATGTCTCGACTATTCTGGCAAAAAAGTATAAAAAATCCATGATACGTCACTTATTGAATGCCGCCAAATCTTGCATCCCCCTGAATTGGAAAATCCAACAACCACCTACTTTTAGTTGTTGGCTTCGTAAAGTAGAGGAAACCAATAAGATGGAGGATTCAATATTTACAGCGCAGCAAAAATGGGAAAAGTACTAGAAAACCTGGAGGAACATGTCTATCCTTTCTGAAAAAGGGAAAACTCTTATGGGTCCAAAATTTTCTTGTCAGTCTTTGCTCCTTACACACCCATGTTCTGTAACTTGGTATTACCTTAAACTCCCCCGTACTCCCCCCCCCCCCCCCCCCCCCTTTTTTTTTCTTCTCTCTTTCCCTCTCTGGCTTTTCTTATTCTCCCTCTATTTTCCTACTATTCTATACAAAATATATATATAAAAGAAGTGGGCAGCTCACTATTTCTTATTGTGTGGTTTATTTCTTAAAGTACAGAGTGTTCTGTCCACCAGATGTCTTGCTGATTATTTGTACCTGTGTTGTTAAATTTACATGCAAAATGTGTAATTTACTTAAAGTGGGAGTCCGGCGACCAATCTTTTTTTTTTTTTTTTAGGTCATTGAGACACTTTGCTAATCCCAAAATAATACTCACAGTTTGGGTGTAATATTTCCGCCTCTGTTTTCGTACTGAAGAATAACTTTAAAAATGTGATGCTGGCTGTTTCCATCTTGCTTGTGGGCATGTGAAGCCCACAAGCATTGATTTCCTGGATGCAGTGAATGCTGTTCATTCATAGCTTGTTCACATGCATGATCATTGTTCCCGCACTGAATCTTGGGAAGCCTGACACTAAGCTCCCAGGAGACAGTGCGGCACCGGGGAAAGGCAATAAACACGCCTACTCCCATGGGAGGAGAGACAGGAAGTGCCACAATAAAGTACAATATAAAGGTAATTACAGCGATAAAATTTTTTTTCGTGCGGCATTTGAACATCTATGCAATTAACTGAAGGGGGTAAGATTAAGTTAAAAATTTGAGTGGAACCCCGCTCAATCATATGTGGTGTGCAGGCTCCATGTAGCATTCCTTTTTGGTATTGCTGCAGTTCTGTTTTATTGTTGTATTGTATGTGTAAATAAGGAAGTTGTCAGCAAGCAGGGAATTCTGGGTAGAATCTTCACAGGAAGTGAAACAGCCACCATTCTTTTCAACACATTGCAGGGAGCAACACATGTATTTCGTGATCTATCATCATCACCCCTTAGAGAACTTAAAAATGTCACCTGGCTTGTTCTAATAAAACTGAGATCAAAGAAATATGGTATCTACAGTTATTGGGATAAGGGGGTTTAGCTATCTGCTCCTTGAGACAGAACACAGAGAGGATAAACCCATGTTTGATTTACTCTTTTCTTGATTTCTGTGAAGTTACAACATTGGTTTACTGTATAGAAATATTGTGTGATACACCATTGGATATATCATTGTCCACATATCATTGTAGTACTGTTAAACAAAAATATTTGAAAACAAAAAAAAATCTAATTTCTTCATAAATGTAGGCCACTATGTATTCTGCTACATATTTTTGGTAAAATAATCCCAATAAGCGTATATTGATTGGATTGCAAAAAAGTTATAGCGTCTACAAAATATGGGAATTATACTTTAATTTTTATTTCTTTTTATACTAGTAATTGCAGGGATCAGCGACTTTTAGTGGGACAGCCACATTGTGGCAGTAAATCTGATGCTAACTGACACTTTTGACAGTGACACTAATATAGTGATCAATGCTAAAAATATGCACTATCACTGTACTGATGACACTGGCTGGGAAAGGTTTAAAGGGTTAAATGTGTGTCTAACCAGTGCTTTTGTATACGCAGTGTGCTGCTTTTACTAAGGGATGTGCTGGATTTTATTCCCTACTTTGCAGTGAAAGAAAATCCATCATACCCCTGTTGTCAGGATGAAGCTCAGCATTGTTTACATATGCAGAGCTCTGTCCAGCCTCTCTCCTCGACGATCAACGGGGGGCCGGCGCACATTAATTTTGTGGCACCCGCTGTTCGACTTCTGCTGTGACTAAACACTACAGAAGCTGTGAGCCGGTGGCGCGCATGTGCGCCCGCTATGTGGAAGTGCAGAATTACTTAAATATACATGATTCAGGAAAGAAAAGCCACCCTGTGGCAGTAAAACTGCTATGGGGCGGTCGGCAAGTGGTTATTATAAGTACTAAGCTTTATAATAGATGCGTTAGTAAGCCAGAGGAAGAGTGGGGGTTCTTGAAACCATTGCTCCACTGATGATTGTAACAGATCTGCAATAATTAATTTAAAGTGTAACTAAAGGCAAAACCTTTGTTTTAGTTTTGGATAGAGTGGAGAGAGATTAGAACGATGGGTTGTCCCCAGAAAAGTAATAGAAGGAAAAATCTTCCAATGGGGACACTAGTTCTGGTGACCTGGGGGTCCCCAAGAAATTCCCTTAATTTGGAGGGATTTTCTCTCACTTCCTGTTTGGCTGTGGAACAAAGTGAAGGGAACTCTTTGCAAGAGGACACAGATGGCTAAAGTTTTCCCCATAGCTCTACTTTAAATGCAAAGAAATTGGTGTGGTTGCTATGTCTAATTTGTATGTCTAGGAAGGTTTTCAATGGCTTTACTAAAGGCTGTCAATCCGGTCCTTTCCAAATTGTACCACTCATTTCATGCGCCCACCAGCCACAGGTGCCAAGGCCAATTTGGAATCCACCTTCTTCCTGCAATCATGAACAAACAAATGTTTGGTCTATGCACCATTGTGTTTTTTTCTTTAATTTCAATGAAGATTATTAGAACCACTGCATGGCTCCTCTTACATTGTTTCTCTTGATGGCACGACTTCTCAAGACTTCTCAACACATTTCACCCCTAATCAAGGCTTAATCATCGGGGATTATGCCTATGATTAAGTCCTCGTTGAGGGTATAGCGTGTCAGTGAGGAGTCATGTCTGGTGGAAATAACGATATAAGAGGAGCTATGCCGTAATTCTAATAAACTTGAAGTTGAAGGAAAAAACACAATGGTGCGTATACCGGACATTTGTTCATGATTGTAGGAAGAATGTGGATTCCAAATTTGCCCTGGCACCTGTGGCAGGTGGGCGCATGAAAGTCTACTTGAGTGGTACAATTTGTAAAGGATTGGATTGACAGCCTCTAATAAAGTTTATTTAAACCACAGAAAAAACACAGGAATGAGTGGCATGGACATTTGTTGTATTGAGTTACGTGCCACCTATCGTACCAGGAGCTGCTGGTTTGTCCCAGAGTCTTTTCCCAAAAATGTGCTTCAGCAGCCAGGCAAACCGTACCATCCACTCATCTGGGTCAAAGAACAGTCTAGAGGTTGCCTTTTTTTTAAGTTTATTGCTTGATAACTTGGATAGGGCACAGGGAGCAGTGGAATACTCCACAACTTTGAATAGTAATACTGGACGCCTTTTCTTCTGCAGCTACTTCTCAGAAGGGTCCTGTTAACAACAGCTCAGGGAATGGACACCACTGGAACACAATAAGCAATGTTTCAGGCCAGGCAAGCCTCAGTATTTTTAGTTCACCAGAGGTTAACGGCAACAATCATCCAAATCCTGCATTTCGGTCTTTACGCATAAGTCCTCGGGTACTTGGATGCCTCCCCCAGAGTCAGGTGGCCAACTCCTCAGCAGACTCCCAGACTGGATCCTTGGTGAAATCTCCCTTTTTTAGCCTCATACTCTCTCAGCAAGCTCTAGCACAGCTGGAACCTTAATGAGCTCCTGATAAAGGTGTTGAGTTGCCTAGGAGGGCAGCAGCCCCACAGGATGGGTACTTCTACTGGACAAGACAGGGCTGCCTCAGGCCCCAGACTATTTATGCACTCTCCATCCATCTACTGGGCACCCTCCCCCAGAGATTGGCTGGAATCAAATAATTATTCAGACTTCCTGTTTGACTCTCCCATCCACTACATTCTGAAAAATATATTATTTTTGGGCAAGCACAGCGACCAATCAAGCAACCTGGAGGTCTATCTATAAAAAGTTAGGTATGCAAATATGTCAGTCGCACAGGGGGCCTGGATCTTCACTGAAATTTGCCTTATGCTGCGTACACACGGTTGGAATTTCCGACAGAAAAAGTCCGATGGGAGCTTTTCATCGTATATTCCGACTGTGTTTATGTCCCATCGGACTTTTTCCGTCGAAAATTCAGACGGACTTAGATAGAGAACATGTTCTATATTTTTCTGACAGACAAAATTACTATCGGAAAAAACGCTCGTCTGTATGCTGTTCCGACGCACCAAAAACAACACATGCTCTGAAGCAAGTACGACACAGAAGCGCTCAGTCTGGTAAAACTAGCATTCGTAATGGAGATAGCACATTCCTCACGTTGCAAATTCTGTGATCTTTTAATGCAGCGCATTATTTTGTGCTTTATAATGCTAGAATAATGTTATAATAAAGTTGTTTTGCTGCTGATATTCACACAGAGTTCTCAAAAACTTATTTCTTTATTATTTCTTGTGATCTCATGAATAATCTTTTATTTTTTTAAAGCCAGATCTCCATAATAATGTTTAGAATTCATTTTTATAGATAAAACGTATGTCAAGGGCGCTCAGAATGTCAGGACCAGGCAGAGTCTTTATTGGATGGATGAAGTGATCTTCAAATACTTAGGGCTGCACTCAAAGAGGGGAGCAATCTCTAATAGAAAACAAATAAAAGAAAAAAGGCGCCTCTAAGTGCAGAATTAAAACTTTTATTATTTGTTGGGCGAACTATCAGACCATTATGTAAGCGATTTGGCGAACATCGCCGTTCTATCATTGATGGATTAGACACTCATAGTGTCCCTAGGCACGAATACCATAACAAATACACTGATGGTCTAATGGTTTGGGTTATTGAGGCGATGCCTAGAGACCTCCCCCCAAGCTGAGCGTTTCCAAAAGCTTTGCCACAGAGAGATGTTTTGGATTTTCTCTTTGAATGTTTTGGCCCCTGGAGGGTTAAATGAGGATTTTGAAATCAGTGCCATACTTTAGAACTTCATTCACCATTGCATCCTCATTTTCATATGTATGCTCATTATGCAGTGCCCATATTCCCCTTAGGTATGTCCTCCATTGGCCAGTTGTATTCTGTTTTTCCTATAAGATGTGTACGTGTGTGTGTGTGTATGCGTGTGCGCATAATGATTCATCCATCGGACGTTTGTGTGCATTTTTTTTCCATCTATGCGTTTTTTTGCGTCTGTGGTTATTTCTTGTGCGCGCATGCATGCACACGCATGTATACCTATGTACTTTATTCTGTTTGTTATTCCCAAATATTGATCCAGTGATCGTCTTTTAAACAATTCATTTTTAGTGGCATCTGCTATTGAGGAGCAATGTACGGTTTGACCGTTTTGTTCCATTTTATATTTTTTCATTGATTTCAAGTTCCTTTCCTTATATGTACTTTTGTAATGTCTTGCTGTATTTGTCTTGCCGTTTTTCGTGTGCGGGCTGCATCCCGCGCTGTCTTTATGTTTACTGTGCAGTTTTATGCCCATGGATCACACTACTTCCTGGGCTGCTGCAGAATTTTTTTTCTTCCTTTATCACTGCCCATAGCCCCACCTACAGCTCCGCCCATAGACTATAAGAAGCTCAGCTTCTACAAACCTGTTGTCATTGGCTTGAAGAATGAACCAATCAGTAGTTCCGAAACGCATCCCATTTTGATGACATATTTCCTGTTTGCGGTCCATGCTGGTTGTTGTCCCCTCCCGCTGACGTCATTTCCGGGATTCATGCTCCACGCTGACTCAGACGATGCGATTGCTCCACCAGTGTTCCCAGAGCCTGGGGTGTTCACCTGCTGGTTATCCTGGGACCTTCTGCTGCTGCATATCGTTATCCCTGGAAAGCTGTGATAGACTAGGACCTCCTGATGCCGGATCACCTGCTTCATACATCCATGTTATGCCTCTTCTTATCCTTGATTCTGTAAGTGTTTTTAATCTTGTTTGGGGATATTAAAAGTTTTAATTCTCAAGTGCGCATGCGCGAGAGCTCCGACATGGCCGCCTGAGCCAAGAGCTCCGCTCCACCCCGGACCGCCGAGCCGCACACTAGCCGCCACAGCCCGCTAACGGGCGACACAACACCCTCCCCAGGTAGGGGAACTGCCGGGGATCAGAGGGAGATGTCTGGGCCCCAGGCAAGACGAGATCTTGGCCCCCAATTTGCCTCGGCGGGAGCGGACGGGAGTCCCAAGATGGCCGCCAGCACGGACGGACCGCTGCATCAGGGAGGCATCCACTCCAGGACTCCAGAGGGCAGGCCAGTATTAACCCCTCCGACCCTGACTTACGCTCAAGCAGCACAGGGACCCTCTCAAACTCCACATATCCCTCCGCACGACCACACAAAGAGCCAGGCCTCAGCAAGGTCCCCCTCAGAGACGCTGTCCCTTTCTCAACAAGAGATATTCTCACAGGCCCTCCCTGCACAGGCCCAAATACCTGCTCCTACTATGCACCAATCTGGATTCTCAGTATCCGACCTCACAGCAATACAGGAAGCCATGTTTGTTAAATTCTCATCTCTTTTGGAGAAAGGACGGGCTAACACAGCTAATCAGATCACCAATACTATTAAAGCGGACCTGTCCAATTTAGGCGCCAGAATTGAAGCCATTGAGGACAAAGTGGAATCCACAACCGCTAGAACCAACCAAAACTCTGCTCACCTCAGGACCATTCAAGATCAACTAGAAATGGCCCTTTCCAGGATCGACGAACTCGAGAACCGGTCTAGGAGGTACAACTTTCGGATAAGAGGCCTTCCGGAAACCTTTTCGGACATACCCTCCACGGTCCAGGACATCATAACAGCCCTTATTCCCAACATTCCCCCCCAACGTCTTGAACTGGACAGGGCACACAGGTCTCTTGGACCCCCCAGACAAGATGGCTCCCCAAGGGACATCATAGTCAAGCCGCACTTCTATGCGGTTAAGGAAGAGGTCATGCGCCAATCTCGTCTAAAGCCTACGTTGCAGCACCAGGGTCACCAGATCCATATTTTCGCTGATCTCGCACCTACAACTATTCAAAGACGCAGGACACTTAAACCCCTTCTCACGGTCCTCTCTCAACGGGACATCAAATACCGTTGGACCTTCCCCTTCGCTGTTAAGTTTTCCATCCAGGGCAAAACCCACTCATTCGCTACCCTACAGGAAGGGGAGAGGCTTTTACTAGGTCTCAGGCTGATATCCCAGGAAACTCCAATGGACTTTACGTCTGCTTCCTCGGGCTCTACTAAACGACCACCTCCAGGCAGCCCGGTATCCCCACTATGGTCGAAGGGTCCTTCCAAGAAGAGCAAGGAGGGGAAACCCCCCTAAGACTGACTTACCCACCTCATCTCTTCTCCCCAGTCTCTCCAGAGTCATTCTCGGGACTGTTCTTCCTCCAAGATGATGGAGCAGGAGCTCCAATACCTTCCTACGTCTTACGGACATGGTATCCCCCACTGCTTCACTTTCTTAGATTCTCACTGTGATATTCACCGTTTTCTACATCTATCGTCTCTTCCTGATACAGAAGACCTACACCAGTCACTCACCTCCTTTTTCCCCAGCACGCCGACTGCAACAACCAGCTAAATTGGCTGACAACCGCCCTAGAAGAAGAAGACTACTACAAGAAATTCAATTCTACAAGAAAACCAAGATACCTCTCTCATAAAGAGCAGATTAATGGACTAAAATTGGGGCATCGGTTTTGCTAGGCCAAATCTTAGTTCATTTAGAAAACTTGGTATACCTGTATTTCCCATTACCCTTCCCCTTTTGCAGGTGTAGGTCAGATAGACTAGATAGTTGAGGACTCTCTAGTTATGGGGGGACCTCCAGGCTTTTCCCCTCACATGGGCAGTTGGGGGGGGGATACCCAGGGGATTAGAAGGGGGCGAGACCCTCAGGTTCTTGTTGATTTGTTCCTACCTGGGTAGATTTATGTCACAGGCATAGAGATCCCTGATAATTAAGCTTTTATTGCAGTTATTCTTTTAACAATTGTTGTGTGTTTAGTTTATAGTTCAATTTTGACAAACCAAGGGTCCGGGGTGGACCACTTGTGCCTCTACTCGATTCCAGAGAACCGTTGGTGTCCTCTGGTATCGGCACTTCTGACGCCCAACAGGGCAGTCAGAAGTAGTTCATTGGGGTTAGAGCGGATTTGGATCCGCATAAACCCAAGGGCAGCTTTATAGTACCCATGTCTTTGTTTTTCTCTTTAGTGTTTTGTAAGTATTTAATCTCTTTCTTCCTCATCTCACCCCTTTTCTCTCTCCTAGCCAACCCGGGGGGGGTATCCCTCCAAGCACCAGAATTGCTCCTAGGACGGCTCAACACAATCTGGCCTACATTCAATGTCAAAAGACCCCCAAGGGTAAGTGACTGCGTGATTTCCAGCTTCTATTCCCTCTGCTCCTATGGCTGACCTCACCGTGAAGAATAAGGACCTCAAGATTGGTTCTCATAATGTCCAAGGCCTTAATTCTCCAAGGAAAAGGAGATTAGCCTTTGATCATTATAAATCACTGAGGTTTGATGTGATGCTCCTGCAGGAGACACATTTCCACTCCCGGTACACCCCCAAGTTCCTACACTCACACTTTCCGACATTTTATCTAGCGAACGCCACCAATAAGACGAAAGGGGTTGCTATTCTTTTCTCTAAAAACTGCAAATTCTCATTCCTCTCTGACTTTAGGGACCCAGAGGGCAGATTCATTTTGGTGAAGGGTACCCTGGAAGGCGTTCTATATTCTTTTGTCTCATATTATGCCCCAAATAAGGGCCAAGCGGCGTTTTTCCAGGACCTCTTCTCAACCTTGAACCCACTCCTGGAAGGCAAAGTAGTTATGGGGGGGGACTCAAATGTTGCATTTGATCAGGGTCTGGACAAAACCAGGCCCCTTAAAAACCAACTCACACGCCCCACAAAACTTAGCACGAGGATCGCCAAAATGGTCCATTCGCAGGGGCTAGTAGATGTTTGGAGGGAATTGAACCCCAACAAAAAGGACTTCACACACTTTTCCGCTCCTCACCAATCGTACGCTAGGATTGACCACATCCTCACCCAGACAGCTCTTATTCCTCTGTCAACCAAAGCAGCAATTCTGGACACAGCATGGTCTGATCATTCCTTGGTTGCCCTTACCCTACAAAATGTCCTGTCTGGGCGGGGAGGTTTCTACTGGCGACTAAACGAATCCCTGTTAGCCGACCCTAGCTTGGTTCAGGAAATTGCTAAAGCTATTAAAGAATATTTCCACTTAAATGACGTGGATAATTTCGACCCCGAAATCCTGTGGGCAGCCCACAAGGCAACCATTCGAGGAGTCATAATTAGACTAGCGTCCAAATTTAAGAAGGAACGATTGATTGACATTCAGAAGCTTGAAAAGTCCTTCCTCCAACTAAAAGTAGAACATAAAAAGCACCCATCTAAGACCCTTTTGGGTAAACTTGATGCCACCAGACTTGAGCTGAATCTCGCCTTAACGGCTAAAGCAGAGAAGACTCTTAGATGGTCTGGAGCCAAATTTTATTGCCACAGGGATAGATTCGGCTCAATGCTAGCTTCTAAACTCTCACCTAAATTTCGCTCTAGTTCCTTCCCCAAATTGAGGATAGCAGGTCAACCCCCAACAGCAAATCCAAAAAGTATCATGTCTGCTTTCCACGATTTTTATTCTTCACTCTACAGCCCGCCTCTTTCTGAGAAAGGCTCCCTAGTAAATGATTTCTTATCGCAGCTACAACTCCCATCACTATCCAGGGACTGTAGAGACTTAATGGACGCCCCCATCACGGAAGATGAAATCAGGGAAGTTATAAAAAGCCTTAAAACCGGCTCAGCCCCAGGGCCAGACGGCTTCTCAGTCCCTTACTATAAGGAATACAGCGCTATCCTAGCCCCGTATCTAGCAAAGTTTTTTAATTCTAAAAAGTCAGGATCCCCTCTGGAATCTCAACTAAACACAGCTTTCATCTCAGTGATCCCCAAACCCAACAAAAACCACGAGGAAGTTGAGAACTACAGACCCATTTCTTTAATTAACAATGACCTCAAAATTCTCACTAAAATTCTTGCCAATCGCCTCTCCTCCTTTATCAATCACTATGTACACAAGGACCAAGTTGGTTTTATACCTGGTAGGCAAGGACCAGACCAAATAAGGAGAGCTATAGATATAGTATCCATCCTTCAATCTAACTGGGAAGGGGGACCGAAACAGAAAGGTATGATCCTCTCGTTGGATCTCCACAAAGCATTCGACTCGATCGAATGGCCTTATCTCTTCTTCATACTAGAAAAATGGGGCTTTGGACCCAACTTTTTGGGAATACTAAAATCTTTATATTCCTCTCCCAAAGCGGTGATACGCCTACAAGGCCAATACTCTAAAACTCTGACCATCGCAAGAGGAACTAGGCAGGGATGCCCACTTTCCCCCCTAATTTTTGCCATAGCTATCGAAACAATAGCAATAGCAATAAGAGCAGATCCCAACATCCAAGGAGTTGCCTGCGGTGACCAGGTCCACAAATGCGGGCTGTTTGCGGACGATATGCTCCTTTTCCTCACATCCCCAACCACCTCCCTTCCAAACCTTTGCGGGCTTCTGAAAGAGTTTTCAAGGGTTTCTGGGCTTAAGGTCAATTATGCCAAATCTTCAGCCTTGAATATCTCCCTTGACCCAACCTTAGTGGCATCCCTGCAGAGTTCCTTTGATTTCAAATGGAGTGATTCTTACATTGACTATTTAGGGATAAGGCTCACAGCGAAAACTGAACTCCTTTATGCATCCAACTTCCCTCACACTTACCGCAAACTAGAGACAGACTTATCCAAATGGGCCAAGGGGGGGTTATCTTGGTTAGGGAGGATTCATGCCGTCAAGATGAACTTGCTCCCCAGAATTCTCTACCTATTTAGAGCCATTCCAATCAACATCAATAGGGAACATTTGAAATCGTTCCAACGGAAAATAGTAAAATTCATCTGGGGAGGGAAAGGGTACAGACTACAACAGAGCACTTTATACTTAAGTAGAACCCAAGGGGGATTAGGCCTTCCGCATCTATTATGGTATTTTCAATCGGCCAGATTAGCTCAGATTTCGACGGTATATGCGAAAGCGGAGAGACCGGACTGGATAACGATTGAGAGACAGGCAGTCCCCTCTTTTACTATCGATTTTCTATTGTGGGTTCCCCCTAAGAAACGTCCCCCCATTCTATCCCCAATCCTCTCGCAATCCTTTCAGTTGTGGGATTCTCTAAGAAACCTTCCAAACTTAACTTCCTGCAAACAACCACTGGCTCATATATTCAATAATCCTGACTTTCCCCCGGGAACCGACATTAAAGCATTCCGTTGGTGGCTGAACAAGGGGATGTACCGGATCGAACACTACTTCACATCAATGGGGCCTTTAACCAGGGCCTTCTGTGTGAGTCAGTTGGAGATGCCTGATTCTGAGAACTTTCGCTTTCAGCAGATCAGACACTTCCTCACACATAGAGGTAAAGACAATCCATCTAACCACTCATTCACCCCTTACGAGGTATGGTGCGGTCGGTCCACGGAGCAGAGGGGCGGAATCTCCATCATTTATCAGTCACTATCTAATCAAACAGCCAAGACTCCATACATGGTAGCTTGGGAGTCTGACTTAGCCCTGGAGTGGGACCTGGAGAAATGGAGGGTCACTTATAATAGGGCGTACAAGAGTATCCTGAACATCTCACTGGTGGAATCCAGCGTAAAGGTCATCACGAGATGGTACCTTCCACCAGAGAGACTGGCCAGAATGTTCCCCTCCACGGACTCCAGGTGCTTTAGGGGTTGTCTTCTTAGGGGCTCATTGGCCCATATCTTTTGGGAATGTCCACGGCTGAGGTCTTTCTGGCATAGGATTTTCCATATGATTAAAAAAGTCACCGGAGTACAGGTCCCAAGAACCCCCGCCATAGCGCTCTTGAACGACCATTTACCCAAAACTCCAAAAATGTCACGCAGATTGATTCATTTTATTTTGCTGGGAGCTAAGTTATCTATAGCCAAGGCATGGAAACAATCCAAGGTGTCCTTCAAAGCGGCTATCCGTAAAATTTCATGGATCATGACCCAAGAGAAGGTGGCCAGTACCCTGAATAATACCACAGAGAAATTTGAAGCTATCTGGGAACCATGGGCTAATTTCTTGGGCACCTCCTTGATCCCAGGGGTTAAACCCTGAAGCATCAAGCAGTATCTGGGTTTGGAGGACCTCCTCCCGTGGTTGGGCTTCCGTCTACCTTCTCCTCCCTTTCTATCACCCCTCTCTCACCTCTCTCTCTTCTCTTTATTTCCTTTCTCTTGTTTCTCTGCAGGTTGATCTAGCAAGTTGATGCTCTCCAGCCTTAATTAAGACCATAGCAGAGATCTCAGGGAACCCAGCTCCCAAGGGCAGCATAGATAGTAGATCATTACTTTCTGTTTTGATATCCAGAGACATGAAGCATTAACTAAGGGGGTGTCAGGGGCAAGTGGGAGAATTCCGCTCAGGCACAGTGTGTTCCCAGTTGGGGTGCAGACGGTCTCTCCTACCTCCCCCACACCAAACTAATCCTTATCTCTGGGTCTTTAGATCTATGCGAACTAACTTTGTCATATGTAAGTTCACATGCAAGGTCGCAATTTTCTTTTTCGTTTGTTTTGTTAATGTCATATCTACGGTCATAAGGTATACATGTAGCCCCCAAGGGGTTTCATTTATTCTACTATGTACGCCTGCATTTAAAGCGATGGTTATGTATATTTGTTTTTGATCTATTAGAAACTCAATAAAATACTTTGAAAATAAAATAAAAAGTTTTAATTCTGCACTTAGAGGCGCCTTTTTTTCTTTTATTAATTAATTTTTATAGTCATCTTTTTTTTTTTTTTTCATCAAGATCTCCTTTTTTTTGGATTATTGAAAAATTATTTTCTAGTGATCTCCATAATTTTTTTTTTTGTGTCAAGATACCACAATAACATTTTCTTGTATTTTTTATTAACCTCAAGGAGGTTGGTTGTTGTCCCTTGCTAATTTGACATTTTCTTTTTGAAATGTACCTGCCTACTCACAAACAAACTGTTCTTTTTGTAGAAAAATACAGGCAAGTATTTTCAGAAAATAAAATATCCATTTATTCTGGGTAACAAAATAAAGAGGAAGGTAACACTGGAGAAACTTTTGGAATTTGCGAAGCCTTTTGGCTCCCAGGGCAGACATGAATTCTGTGGAAAATAAAATTGTTAGCTTGAGGAGTCCATATAATTTGGAGCCCAATCTGGTCTAGGACTCCCAGTGATCAGGACCAGCAGCAGATGATATCTATGTCCCCAGGCTGTGGTACTACACCAGCCTGCGTCTTCTGTCAGACCAGACTGAACCCAGGTCATCATGTTCTTCTCTTCACTGCAGCCTTCCCTCCACGCTTCCCTGCACCCTTCCCTGCAGCCTTCCTTGGAGGTTGTGACTCTGGTGGTGGACTTGTTGCAGGAGGAGGAGGTCACATACGTGGCTGTTCTCAGTCAGCTGGCCCCTCAACCCCTGAAGGGCCTGAGCAAAAATTCCCTCACAGAGGAGGCATTGGCCCTCGTCCAATTTCTGCAATCTAGTGATTAGATAGCAGCCATAGGCCTCTTCAGTGTCAGGGGGGCTTCTGAGGACATCACTTGCTTCCCTAATGAGGCCCAGTGCTGCCTCCTCCATGATTGTCCCCTTCCTGGGCCTTTTTGTTGTAAGGCGGAGGGAAGCCACCTGTGATTGGGTGAGGGCACTGGGCCCGGCCACCTCCTTTCAGCTCATGACTTGCAAATTTAATGTTAATAAATAGAAAAGACTATCATTCTGACCCCAGCATTTTTCATTCTTGTCCCAAACATCCAAACATTTTTGGCCACTACTGTCTATTGATATATAAATCACTTTTTTAAAAATAATTAATTTGTTATCAATCATAACATCTAGGTAATATCATTAATATTAGGACAATAAATATGTATAAAAATATTATACCTGACTCCAGCTGGGCGCATCCACTTCTTCAAGGATGGAAGGCCCAGGTTGTACCTCGTCAACCTCTGCTGGGGTTGAGGGAAGGGTGGAGGGAAGGCTGCAGGGAAGGGTAGAAAGTAATTCCCTGGCTTCAAGCTGGTCGTCCAGAATCCGCAGTTTGTTGAAGTACCACAGCCTGGGTACATACACTTGCGCTGCTCCTGCTCCTGATCTGAGTGATTTCTGGACCTTATTATGCTCCTTCTTATACATGTTCCTCAAGATCCCAATTTTCTTTTCCAAGAACACGATGGTTGCATCGGGGACCCGAGTATTCACAAATTCCAGAAGTTTCTCCAGCGTTGACCTCCTAACTTGTTTATTATAATATAAGCTGTGTTTCACCTCCCACAAATTCTTCATCTCCCTGTACCTGTCTATGAACCTAGCCATGAATTCTGAGTCCTTAAAGTGATTCATATTTGCTGTAAGACAATGCACAAGACAAAAACACTAATGTCAGCCTAAACTCTCATAATCGTATCCCAATATAGGCCTCAATCTTGAAGCAGTATAGGCCACTGATGGCCCAAGTTAAAATTTTACCTTTCTTTAGGATGCTCGCCACTTCCGTTCCACCTTCCACCGCAAACAGAATGTAGGTACGACACATGTGTGTTAGCTTGATATACACCGCGCATGCGTGAAACTCCGCCCGCCCCTGACGTTCTTTCTAGTCTATTCCCCGCCCCTTCTCTTTCGGCGTGCAGTAGGAGTGACATGGCGGAGACACAGCAGGTGTGTGTTAATTCCAGTAAGGAGGAGGAAAGCCCGGAGCCCGAAACGTCACAATCCCGGAGGAGAAGATTTAAGGCCACAAATATGGCCTTTGTAGAGATGGTGGAGATGGTGGACATCTTGAGGGGGACCAACCATGATGGGAAGTAAGGACCGTACACCAGCCCTAATGTGAGAAAGGCCAAGATCATGACTAAAGTTGTAAAGAGTCTGCACAGGAATTTTGGGGTACGACGATCCAAGGAGCAATTGAGGAAACGCTGGTCAGACCTGAAACTGAGGGAGCAGGATCAGTAGAGAAAGATCAAGAAAGTGCTTCTAAAAAGTAAGTAGTTGTCGTGTGTTCTTCTTCTTCTTATTATTATTATTATTACTTGCATGCTGCACCATGTGCTTTTCTTTACTGTTGTACAGTTTAAAATGGTGACTTTCATGTTCGTGGGCACAGTAATCGGTCGTAGTAAACATTGTTCGCTCATTAAATACGATGTTTTGGGCAGATACAGGTTAAATACATTTGGTCATGCCTATTTGTATAAAAATACGTTTTGTACATTGCTGTCTAGATGTGTTTGTAACTAGAATGAAATGCAAGCTTTATTCTGTGTAATGTAAGGAGAGGACACTCAGCAGCTGTTTACACATCTGGACTCAGGAGCACTAGTGTGGGACACCAGAAGAAACTTTTTAGGGTGTCCCACACAGGTACTCCAGTAGATACTGGGGGTGTCTCCATGTGTGAAAATTGTCACAAAAAGTTAAGTATTCCAGCTTTGGTAAGGTAAAAAATCATGTCTTCAGCTTGAAACTCTGCCAAAACAGACAATTGTACCCCACTTCCCAGCAATGTTTCATATTCCTATTCCTATTTCTGGACTCAAATATCTGTGTGCTAAGTATACCTTTTGTTTCATTCTCATAGGGGAGCAAAGACTCGGAGGACACCACTCAGAGGACACCAAGAACCCCACACCTCAGAAAGAAGGGGAACTCAGCACAACACCACACCCCGAGGATCTGGAGGAAGGAGAGGTGGAGGAAATGGGCGAAATTGTCACCACAACAGGTGAGTGTCTGACACCCTAGCTTCAGGCAATATATGTATGCCTGCATATTTATAATACATGTTTTTACTAAAATTTGTTAGGTGATGTGCTGGTTGTGGAAGAGTAAGCTCAACATTTCACAAGTGCAAGTGCCCAAATCCTAATCCAGGACATCATGGTGTGGAATCGTGAAATAGACATCATAAGAAATAAACTCAATGTTCTTGAACAACAAATGAAGAACATGATTGATGTGTTGGGGAGAATCTATATATCTTCAAAATGCCACCATTTTAACTTTTTTTTTAGACTAAACAAATATTTTTTGTACATTTTAAAAGCCAAATTTTGAAGATACACACGGTGTGTCAACATATGCTATCTGCCATCAGGGGATATCAATGTACGTGTTTTGTGGGTGCAACTCCTTCCTCGTAACTCAAGTTGGTTAGAGGAAGGGGTTGCACCCCCAAAACATGTCCATTGATCCCCCATGATGGGAGATAGCACATGTTGACATTAGGCATGGGATCAGGAGGGAAATACCCATTTTGACTCCCAAATTGTGTGCATCTTCAAAATTTGGCTTTTACAGGGGTGACATCACCCCATCTGATGAAGGCAAGATCAACACATTTTGGACATACTATAATGTCTGATATTGCCTTCAGTTTTTTCTAAGTTGAACTTTGTAAGTTCCAGAGTTGCGTATTTTATGTTTTGAAACATGTCTGTTTATACCAAAAAAAAAAAATAAATATTGTAAAAAACGTGAGAAAAAAACACACAACACTACACAAAAATTTTTTAACGCACATGTGAATGTGCACAGAGTAAAAAGTTTGCTAATCAACAATGTGTGGCTTCTTCTTTCAATGCTCAATACCAGTTTTTTAAGTAATTTTGTGCTTACAGTGACAATGGGGCTTATTTACTAAAGGAAAATCCACTTGGCAGTACAAGTGCACTAGGAGAACCTAGGAGACAGCTAAAAAGAAACACAAGCAATAAAGAAAGTTCAAGATTTTATCAGATATTTTTTTTTTTAATTAAAAAAATATTTAGATATTGTCTGGCATAGCAATGGCCCCCCTACCCGTAAAATAATTGACATATTTCTTGCGAACTTCACGGGCGCTTTGGGGTGCCAAGCCAGGACAGCCAATATCCAGGCCCGTCCGGGGATTAGCAGGAAGTCTTAGTCCCAACTGAGGAAAGATAATTTTCTGCATTTTTACATAAAAATTTGTGCAATATGCAGCAGGATAATATGATGTGGTTAATTTTGTAGTCCGCCATATGTATTGCTGTCAGAAACATGTGGAACCGGCTGGCCATTATCCCGAAGGCATTCTCAATGACTCTTCAGGCTCTGGCCAGCCGGTAGTTAAAAACCCTCCTCTCCGGGGTGAGGGTCCTCTGTGGGAATGGCCTCATCAGGTGCTCGCCCAGACCGAATGCTTCATCAGCAATAAAGACGAGCGGGAGTCCTTCAACGTTGTCCGCAGCAGGTGGCAATGCCAGGCCACCAGTCTGGAGACGTTAGGAAAACTCCGTCTGGGCGAAGACTCCTCCATCCGGCCATTCTTCACCATGTCCACATAAAGGAACTCATACTCAACCACCGCCATCAACACTATACTATTAAAACCCTTATAATTGTAATAGTAAGACCCCGAATGGGGTGGTGGCACAATATGGACGTGCTTCCCATCTATAGCCCCTCCACAGTTGGGAAAGTCCCAATGGTCGGCAAAATGGGAGGCCACAGTCTGCCATTCCTGTGGCGTTGAAGGAAACTGTGGAGTCAAACCAGAAAAAAAAAAATATTGGTACTTTTGCACATAACATTGCAAGCAAATTAAACAAAAACATTCTTGGCCAACATCAGTATAACATTTATTTTAAGGAGTATTTAAAGACAAAAATATAAGGCCCACTTATCAGATTCCTCACCCCCTCTGATGGCCCATTGTAAAAATTTTAGGGGGGGGGACGGTTCAAGCTGAGTTTGGGATCCAAAAAAAAAAGCCTTAAGGACAACAATAACATTTGGACACATTTTAGGAGGTGTTTAGGGTAAAGCACTACAATGGAGCTGACAAAATACATTGTTAAGTGACTAGGCTATGGGTTTATATGGGCCCAGGATAGCATGCTGGGGAGGTTAGTGAAGGCAAATATGCAGGAAGGACAAAAAAGGAGCATTAAAAGCTTAAAGCATGCATGGGCACAAAGGGGACATTCTCAGCATATTACAATCATGGTAATTATGGAATGATGAAAGAAATACAATACATTAACATCACATTCTATGTATTTAATGTATGCTAAATGAGAAAACTTACCCTAAGTAGTCCTTCTGCAGGACCTGAATGATGGCAGAACAGGTCTCTGGAATAATGATCCCCAGAGCCTGGGGGGAGATGCCAGTCAAGAACTGTAGACTTCTCCCTGTCCCCAAGTATCGCAACGTGGTGACTAGCCTCTGCTCCGGAGTGATGGCTTGCCACATGCAGGTGGCCTGCTTCATAATATAAGGGGACAGCAAAGCCAACAGACGGCAAAAAACGGGGTCCGTCATCCTGAGAAAGTTCCTGAAATCATCAGGGTTATTCTCACGGATCTCAAGTAGCAAAGGCATATGAGAGAATTGGTCACGCTGGAGTTACCAATTCTTGGTCCATGAACTCCTCCCCACCTTTTTCATGGACTGGACTTGGGTCCAAGTAAGAACCCCACCACCAAGCCCCCACACAGCACGAACTCTACGACGAGTACGTACCCGCAACATGGTTTCTAAACGGTCGGCTGCTCAGAACGAACTAAAAGAACGCACTGAAGAACAGCAAGGCTTGTGAAGAGCGAGCTGAAAATCAAAAACGAGTGGACAAGAACGCACTGAAAAAACAGATACAAACTGACTACACGCACTGAAGAACAGATACAAACCCCACAAGCACAAACTGAACAACAGTAAAACGATCTGAAAAGCACGAGTCTGAAAAGCGCGAATTGTCTCTCACCAAACTTCTACTAACACGAGATAAACATGAGATTAGCAGAAGGAACCCAAAGGTTGGAGCACTGGCTATTGAACTTCCTTTTTCTAGTGCCGTCGTACATGTTGTACGTCACCGCGTTCTGGACGGTCGGAATTTGGTGTGACTGTGTGTATGCAAGACAGCTTGAGCTTCAGAGTTTATTCCGACAGGAAAACCAGTCGTGTGTACAGGGCATTAGTATGCTTACTTCCTCGGATTGTCATCTAGTGGCAAAAATGCAATATTTTTCCTTAAATTCAATTGGGAAAAATACCACATTATTCCCACTAGATGGCACTGATATACTTAAGGAAAAAACGCATTAAAGGGGTTGTAAACCCTCGAGGTTTTTCACCTTAATGCGTTCTATGCATTTCACCTTACCTGAACCCGATCGTTCCAAGGACGGGGATGGGCAGAGCAGCTCCAGCCGCTGTCTCAGGTCCTCATTGGCTGGATTGATAGCAACAGGAGCATTGGCTCCCGCTGCAGTCAATCTAAGCCAGTGACATGGGAGCCGGGGGGGGCGGGGCCGAGTCCTGCTGTCTGTGTTAATGGACGCAGCAGCATGACTCAGGAGCGCGTCCGCATGAGTGCCCACAGGGAATGCGGCTCTCCGTGGGCGCATTCGAGAAGAGGAGGAGCCAGGAGCGCCGCTGGGGGGGACCCAGAAGAGGAGGACCGGGGCCCCTCTGTGAAAAACCCTTGCACAGAGGAGGTAAGTATGACATGTTTGTTATTAAAAAAAAGAAAAAAAAAACCCTTTACAACTCCTGATGTGACCCCATAAACCACCAAAATGAAAACAAAATCAAAGGGTTTGCAGTGCATAGTTAGGTTAAAAAAATAAAATAAGTCCATCTAGTTCAACCAACTGAAAAAAATAAATAAATAAAAAACCTCCATGTACAGAACCCTATACACACTGCTGACCTGGAGGAAAGCAAAAAAAATAAAAAATAACATATGTTCCAAATATAGTGGGGAACAAAGAATTCCTGATCCCCTGAAGACAATCAGATATTCCCTGGATCAACATGCCCTGGTGTTATTACCTATGAATCTTAATATCCAGTTATGTTTTGTGCATTAGGAATGCATCCAGCTATTTTTTAAAACAGTCTACTGAGCTGGCCAGAACCAGTTCTTGAGGGTGCCTATTCCACATTTTTACAGCTTTTACTGTAAAGGAACCTTTGCGTATGTGGAGGATAAATCTCTCTTTCTTGAGATATAAAGAGTGCCCTCCTGTAAGGACTTGGAAGTGAATAACTCTACACCAAATTCACATTAAGGCCAATTCTATATTTATACATGGCGATCCTATCGCCTCTTGCTCATAAATTTCAAAATAAGTCCAGCAGAGTTTCAAGCATTCTTGCCCTTTATCAAACTAAACTTGTGATACAATACATGGCATATAAGACATGGAACGATTGAAGTAGGGACAAAGCAATCATTGCATAATGTAGAACAGCCTTATAAATTTACTGATGTACTGTATATCATTTATTGCAAGATTTAGTATTTGTTTTTTTATTTATGTAGAATATATGCCTAAGCTCCTGAAGAAGCGCTTATGTGCGTAACATGTAGAGCCGAGCCAGAGCACCCCTCAACCAATCTACCAATCTACAACCAATCTACACCAAGCCTGATAAGAATATTGTTAAATCGTCTCCCCTAGGATGCTTCTACAACCATTCAGGATACAACTGTTTTAGTGTAATTGGTGATGTAACTTATCATTTATAGGCAATATTTACATTTACAATAGTTACATTGCTATTTTTTTAAACAATGTCTGTTTCTTTTGTTTTTAAATTACTATTTGTAATAAAGATGTGTAATTTTTAACCATGTGTCTCTCAGTGCCTATAAATATACTGTATATTGATCTTTTGCCTGATGGTGCCCATAGTTGCAATACCAACACTGTTAAGCAAAACCACCAGAAGTGGAAATTCTTCTCTTGCTTCTCAGGTGCGTAACCCCTGACTTCAGAGACCATGTTTATCCTTCCCACTGTCCACCAATGTATGGAGGTCCTACGCTGACCACCAATGTAAAACGCATTCTTCCCACTGTCCGCAAATGTATGAAGGTCCTACACTGACCACCATTGTAAGACGCATTTTTCCCACTGTCCCCCAATGTATGGAGTCCCTACACTGACCACCAATGTAAGATAAATTTGTCCCACTGTGTCAGGACCTTGGTAGGAGACCGAGTTGCTGAGAGGGCTCCCCTTGCGGCCGAGTGCAGCACAACCCTGAAGATGGCACAGGGATGTGGTGCTCACAGAAGCACAGGTTGCCTGGAAGTAGGAGCCGGTGTTGGTGGCTTAATAGAGAAAGTCCGTAGAGGCAACGTGCTTAGGGTCCAAGGAGGGGACCAATGGTAGTCCAATAGGAAAATCCGAAGCCAGGCCAGGGGGTCAAACACAGTAAGCAGTCTGGGAATCAAAGCAACAAGTCCAGGTACTGGAGACAGAGGAATGCGGAGTCCGTTTAGCCAAGCCGGGATCAGATGCAGGAAGCAGGCAGGGAAAGTCAGAAGCAAGCCGGTGGGTAAGCCAGGAGGTACAGAGGAGTCGATAACAAGCCAGGTCGGTACACAGGAAGTCAGGACAACAGGAATCACAAGCACAGGAACACAGGAAGAGCTGACGATAATCCAGCAATGTGGCACTGTCAGTGGAAGGTTTAAATAGACAAGGCACAGTATCACGTCGTACGCACACCGTTCCGTTCGTGCGTTCGCACCATCGCGACGTTGCTACGCACGCGCATTCGTCCGAATGTGGCGCCAGGTGTCCGCCTAGTAGAAACATTGCACACCCGTGTGCGTTGATGCGCGTTAGCGCGACCTTGCCTGTGCTGGTTTGCTAGCCTATTTCCCTGACACACTGTCTACCAAACTATGGATGCCCTACACTGACCATCGTTGTAAGACGCATTCTTCTCACTGTCCACCAATGTATGGAGGCCCCACACTGGTGCTGCAACTAACGATTACTTTCATAATCGATTAGTTGGGCGATTATTGTTTTGATTAATCGATTATTCGGTTAATAACTTTAAAAAAGTATGGTGTATAATTTAGTTAATATGTAAAGTTTTTTAAAAAAAGGTAATTTATTCTTAAATATCTCTATGCAGTGGTAAATATAAATAACCAACTATATGGTTAGGGAGCAAAATATTGAATCCACTCTGAGAATAACAGACAGAAGAGATATACTGTATATACTATTAGAGAAGATATACTGTATATACTATTAGAAGAGATATACTGTGTATACTATTAGAGAAGATATACTGTATATACTATTAGAAGAGATATACTGTATATACTATTAGAGGAGATATACTGTATATACTATTAGAGGATATATACTGTATATACTATTAAAGGGTGAATCTGGTAAATATCATCAGACTCAGTGATCAAATTTTTTTTATTAAAAACAAAAACAAAAACAATGTCTTCCTTCAAAAAAAAATGTCATTTTAAGAGCGTTCGTTCTTTCATTCAGTGAATGTACAAAGATTTTTCATCTGAATATTCTTGTCTGAAAATTGATCCATGTGGCCAGCATAAGGCTCGGTACACACCTATGCAGTTTGCTTTTGATCTGTTTCTGCAGTGCTTTTTGCTGTGCGTTTTGATTTTTGTGCACGTGATTTTGCTGCGATTTGCGTTTTTGCTTTTTTTTGGCCAATTTGTTGTTGGGCAGATTAAAAAACACAAATTGCTGCAAAAACACATTACATGCTTTTCTGCAGCTTCTCTATTGAAGTTTATTGAACCAAAAAAGCACTGTTTTGCGTGAACGTGTCCCATAGGAAACAATGTGAATGAACTGCAGTGCGTTTCTGCAAAAAGTACCAAAAAATACATAGATGTGAACCAGGTCTAAGACGTTTAGTAACATAATGGGGTGAAAAAAAACTAAAGTTAGCCCTTTATAGTACAAAAAAGCAGATAATCACTACTGTAAGGGGTTAATTTTTTTTAGTGTAGAACTGTGAAAGTAACATCTACAGTAGCGATTATTTGCTCTTTTTGTACTATAAAGGGCTCATTTTAGGTTTTTTTTAACCCCATTATGTTACTGGCCAATTAATCGATTATGAAAATAGTAATCGATTCATTTCATAATCGATTAAATGTTGATTAATCGATTAGTTGTTTCAGCCCTACCCCACACTGACCACCAATGTAAGATGCATTCTTCCCACTATTCACCAATGTATAGAGGCCCTACACTGACCACCATTGTAAGACGCATTCTTCTCACCAATGTACGGAAGCTCCTACACTGACCATCAATGTACAGTAAAACACATTCTTCCCACTGTCCACCAAATGATGGATGCCGTACACTGACCACCAATGTAAGATGCATTCATCTCACTGTCCTCCAATGTATGGAGGTCCTACACTGACCACCATTGTAAGATGCATTCATCCCACTGTCCACCAATGTATGAAGGCCCTACACTGACCACCATTGTAAGATGCATCCTTCCCACTGTCCACCAACGTATGGAGACCTTGCACTGACCACCACTGAAATGAGCATTTTTATCACTGGCTGCCAGTGTAACATGGCATCCTTTCTGCTGACCATGAGTGCAAAGAAGCCCTCATTGACTACCAATATGGTTTGGCTAATGCACCAGGAGCTGTAGATATATTCATTTTTAACAGGAGTTCTTTGAGACCTGAATAATGTTTTTAAGGCCCCTTTCACACAGGCACCTCCATTTGGCGGACGCCGCTTGCTCAGCGGGGAATCACTTTGCTGATCTTGCTGAGCAGGTCCGTCTCCGCTCACTGTGCAGAGCAAAGACAGACACAGACCTGCTCTCCTCTATGGGGAAATCGGGTGCAAATAGACCACCTGTCCGTTTTCATCTGGTCATATCCGATCTGCCAGACGGATGGAAAATAGGACCACCATCTGTCTGGATTTTGCAGACAGGATCAGATCGGATAGCGGCAGATTTCAGCGGACATGTCACTGCTGACATCCGTCGCTCTATAGAGGAGACTGGAGGGTCTGATCAGGTCCGCCTGAAAAACTGACAGGCGTACCTGATTGGATAGCCCATGTGAAAGGGCCCTAAGGGTTCCCACATGGTAAAAAGGTTTGCTACATTACCTAGTGATTGCTTTGTATCTATTTTCATCATTTCTGGTTTCATGGTTTATATGTCATGTATAGTATTAATTTAGCTTGATTAAGGGCAAGGATGCCTGAAACTTTGCTGGAATAATTTTAATATAAATGTATGACCAAAAAACTATGATCTCCGTGTTGCAATCCATCTGATTTTTGTTGTATGTACTATATATATATACACACTGTATATATAACCTTTGACCATATTTTAAATATAGCTCCTATTTTACCCTGGTACAGTTGCCCCATCCCTCTGATACGCCGTCAGATTCTAAAAATGACATCTTGTTCTGAAACATTTTTCTTCTCAAGAAATAGCTGACAGTTCCCAGCTACCCATCAACGTCTGGGCAGAACGCAAGATCTATCTGTGCTGGAAGATCTATCACACTTCGAAGACCCAGCTTCAAAAATACCTGTTTGTCAGCAGTGCCGAGCCCCGTCTGATGAGACTCAAAACTGCGCCATCAAAACAGTGATTCAGAATGAAAAAGTACAGTGTGTTCAGCAGAGGAGTCTATAAAGTCAGCTAAATCCTGCCCAGACAGCGGCTTGAAATCATCAACTATTGATAAATAAATAAATAGATGTAATTAATTCCATTTAGAAGTGGTGGGGATTACTGATGTTCAGCAGGCCGCCAATGGCGCCGTGTGTGTTTAAAGGGGAACTCTTGGGCTGAAATTGCCAAGAAGTACAAAGAAAGATGCAAAGTATTTTATGTGAAGGCTAAGACCACCTTTTGTAAAATTTAGTTAATACAACAGCATTGATATTGCAATGAATGCTGCAAAGTGTTGCACCCACAATCAGTGCTTGCTGGTGCAATGTACAGACTATTTCAATGTTTCCCCCAGCCTTA
Source organism: Aquarana catesbeiana (assembly GCF_042186555.1). NCBI lineage: Eukaryota > Metazoa > Chordata > Amphibia > Anura > Ranidae > Aquarana > Aquarana catesbeiana. The sequence continues at coordinate 67,610,696 of NC_133331.1, read as the reverse complement.
GGTGTATACAGAGTTATGGACCTGGCTGGAGGAAGTACGGGGGAACTAGATAGAAGTGAGGGAGGAGGGATCGCTAGCGCCCTCTGCACACGTCTTAATTGCAGCACAACGAGCATACAGTACAGCAGCTTTTCTCAACCTTTTTATCCCAAAGGAACCCTTGAAAATATTCCAGGTCTTGGGGAACCCCTGCTCAAATGAATTCATTGGAAGTCAGTGGGGAAAAAGCCCCTTACATTGGTGGTCAGCAGTGTTAATTTTGATGTCAAATTTCGATTTAGTTTTAGTCAAAGTCTTTTGACTAAAATACCATATTAGTTTTAGTTGTATTTTAGATATCTGAATTGTTTTAGATTTAGTCAGTGGTGGCTTGTGTTTGTTTTGTTTTTTTGGGGGGGGGTGGGGGCGGAAAACAACAACCACCAACACCTCCGGCACTTACCCCATCTAGGTGGCGGGCATTGTGTAGCTGTGGGCATCGGCAGGCATCCAGCAATAGGCAGCGGCGGGCATCAGACAGTGGCGGGCATCGGCAGGCATTAGGTAGGAATCGGGCTACTGTGTCTTCTCCTCGCTTCCGCCGCGCGACTCCTCCCCTCCTTCTAGGCGTCTGTCCTTTCAGCCAATCAGGTGACAGGGTTTCAGACCCGCTTCTTGATTGGCCATGAGTATCTGAACACCTCAGCAGTGGTGTGGCTCTTTCATTTTTAATTCTTATTACATTAAGGAGACTGTGGAGATCCTCTAGGATGAAGAAACCAGATTATTTACACCAACATCACACCATAGAAAAAAGGAGGTGGGGGTGGGGGGGGGGGGGGTGGACCATTGGATCATTCTATACATTTTCTTGTTCTCCTATATGTCTAGATTACTGAACTTTCTTGTGTCCTGAGGAAGAGCAAAAGAGAAACACGTTGACTCATAAGGACTCATGACCACATCATGTGAATTTTCATGCAATATACTATTTCTAGTTACTCAGATATTGGTCTTGTGAGTCAGCAGATGGACTGTCCCATGTGTCGTGTTTTTCTATTTGGGTTTTACAGTATATGGCTTATAGCCCTATGTATTTTACTGTTTTGTAAAAAAGCTTTTGTATTTTCCAAAAATGGTGCGTTCCCCTTCACTGCCAGTAAAGTCCACTTTTCCTCCATTTTCTATGGTGTATAGTCTATTATGGATGAGGCAAATGAGCTGTATCTTCTTATACCTTAAGATAACAATACAAGCAAGATGATGGGTCCAGCGCTATCTTTCAACTTTCCCTTAATAGGTCCCCATCAGGTCCACTCCACTTTTCATTAACAGCACAAGGGATTGGGCAGATCCATAGCCACTAGTCCAATAGCGGCTTTCATATCCACTCACTGCCATGTGCTTTCAATAAGAAGTAAAGCGGACCTAATTGGGAACTAGTCTCTCGGTTCCCCATCAGGCTCCTCCCACCCAGTAACAAGTTATTTCCCAAAAATCTCCAGCCCTTTGAATAAATGTAGCATTTGGCCAGGTAATGTTACTGACACTGTACAAATGCTTGCCTGAATTAGTTCTTAAGAGAACTACCACCAGAAATGTGTTATTAAGGCTAGATTGCATTCCCCTGTATATATTTTGTGAAGTAAATGGTGTTTTTTGGGTGGGTGGTGTCAAGGAGAAGGCCTTAGCATCCAATGGCCTTTAAGTTTAATTTCACCTAAAATGGCAGACGGCATAACTATGCCTTGGCATATGTCCTATATTGCCAAAAGTATTGTGACACCTGCCTTTACACAAACATGAACTTTAACCACTTGCCAACGAGCCGCCGCAGTTGTACTATGGCAGAATAACACAGGCAGGCGAATCACCGTTATGTTACGTTGGTTCCTAAGGCGGCCCTGATGCAAGTGCCCGACGGTCTTGATGACTGCCTGCCTCCCGTGATCGCTCGTAACACGGCGAGAACGGGATCTCTGTGTGTAAACACAGAGATCCTGGTTCTCTGAGGGGAGAAGTGACAGATCGTCTGTTCATACAGAGTATGAACAGCGATCCGTCATCTCCCCTAGTCAGTCCCCTCCCCCTTTCAGTTAGAACACACATTAGGGAACACAATTAACCCCTTGATCACCCCCTAGTGTTAACCCCTTCACTACCAGTGACATTTTTACAGTAATCAATGCATTTTTATAGCACTGATCGCTCTATTAATGCCAATGGTCCCAAAATCGTGTCAAAATTGTCCGATGTGTCCGCCATAATGTCGCAGTCACGATAAAAATCGCAGATCGCCGCCATTACTAGGAAAGTAAAAAAATAATAATAAAAATGCTATAAAAATATTCCCTATTTTGTAGACGCTATAACTTTTGCGCAAACCAATCAATATACGCTTATTGAGATTTTTTTTTAACCAAAAATATGTAGTAGAATACATATCGGCCTAAAATGAGAAAAAAATACAATACAAAAAAGTACAAAATATTGTGTTTTTTTTTTCAAAATTGTTGCTCTTTTTTTGTTTATAGCGCAAAAAATAAAAACCTCAGAGGTGATCAAATACCACCAAAAGAAAGCTCTATTTGTGGGAAAAAAAGGACATGTTTGGGTACAACGTCGCACAACCGCGCAATTGTCAGTTAAAGCGACGCAGTGCCGTATCGCAAAAAGTGCTCTAGTCAGGAAGGGGGTAAAATCTTCCGGGGCTGAAGTGGTTAATGGCATCCCACTCTTAGTCTGTAGGGTTCAATATTGAGTTGGCCCACCCTTTTGCAGCTATAACAGCTTCAACTCTTCTGGGAAGGCTGTCCACAAGGTTTAGGAGTTGTGTTCATTCAGGAAAGGAAGGGGCTGGTAAATATGACATATTTACTGGACCCTTCCCGCACTCTCCATCGTAAGGGATTATGTGCTTGCAGCTGTTGGCAGGAAGGAGAGGAGGAAAGTCCGCACACAGGGGGGCCTTAACAGGGGGAAACATATGGTGCACAGGGAGGGTGATCAGTGTGGCAGGGGGGCAATTATTGGAACCGATCCCCTGTATGTCTCTCTCTGCAGCAGCTGAGCCATACATGGGATTCACCTGATTCACCCTGTTGCCTGGACCTCCCTGCTGGCCCAGGCCCCATACAGGAGGTGGCCGGTGGTACCCCCTTATCCACGTCCCTGACAGTATATAAGGAGCATTCTTCCCAGTGACCATCACTCCAATGAACTATGAGCTGTATAGTATCTATTAATTAATTTATTTATTAATAGGGATTCCTCAAGCCTGGAAAGGTAATTCAAGTGTTTCTCCAAGTTAAAAAAATTGAGAAAGCCAGTCCTAGAATCTTTTTTTTTTTTTTTTTTTTTTTTTTTTAGCATAACGTCTGGTAGATTTCCTGTCCCTTTAAATTGTTCAATGCAGGAATTAAGCTCTGGTCAGCCATGTTGGTAGAGCGATACGTTAAAGAAATCAGTATTAATATCTGTCTATCTCCAGCTGACTCCGGGGAGGTTTGCTGGGAGTGGGAAGCCCTGATGGATCAGACAGACCTTTTTGTTACTGAGCTGCAGTTAACTAGGTTTCCTGTGATAAGATGACGGCTCTGGGGAGGCGGGAGCCGTCTGTACGCGGCTATTAATTCCAGGTTCCTGAGCGGCTCTCTGGCCTTTCTGAATTGATTGCTTACATGTACAGTAATTTCTTAATGCTTTCAAGTTGTATTATCGCTAAGATTATAGGTGGTAATTACGGGAGTGGAGGTAGAACTACTCTATGACCGCGAGAAGGAAATCTATACCATTGAACCCACCGAGGACTTCCACTTACAGAGAATTTTCCAGTCTGGCTTTAAGCAGTAGGATGACATTTCTCTTCATTAAAGTCTCCATTGACTTTTTTTTTTCCAAAATGGACAAATAAAAAAACTTTTTATTTTTTTTTTATTTTTTTATTTTTTTATTTAAGTGTACAAAAGCCTTTTTTTTTTTTAGTTTGGATAGAGTAGAAAATGATTGAGGGCCGTTGTACTTCTTTGTGATATGTTAATGCGTGGGAAATAAGTACCATGTTTCCCCAAAAATAAGCCCGGGTCTTATATTAATTTTGGCAACAAAAGACACAGTAGGGCTTATTTTCAGGGTAGGTCTTACCACGTAATGTATTGTCTTCTCTCCCTCCCTGCCTGTCAGGCATCACCAGTGGAACCGAGTAAAAGTGCTTGTAAAATGCTAGAATCCACTCTATTACAGTATTATATAATATAAACTATGTATGTTTCTGTAATATAATTGTGTCAAATACCTTCTTATAGCACCATTTGGCGCTTCCATGATCCGCCAGAGCTCACTTTCCCGCTCCGAGCACTGCAAGGGGGGGCCCGAGATCCCTCGCTGACAGCGAAGAGGAGGGGAGCAGTGGGAGGTCATCTGAGCGTCGCTGTACCAAAGGTATTTGGCACAATTATATTATAGACACATACACAGTTTGCATTATATAATACTGTAATAGAGTGGATTCTAACATTTTACAAGTGCTTTCAACTAGGGCTTATTTTCGGGGTAGGGCTTATATTGCAGCCCTTCCCTGAATATCACAGCAGGTCTTATTTTCAGGGTAGGTCTTATTTTTGGGGAAACACGGTAGCACAGGTTATGCATTGCATTGAAGTAGGCCATTTAAAATGAATGGGCTGCCAATGCACCTTGACCTCTTGCCACCTATGTAACACATTTAGTGCCTTGACAAAGTATTCATACCCCTTGGAATTTTCCACATTTTGTCATGTTACAACCAAAATCGTAATTTTATTTTATTGGGATTTTATGTGACAGACCAACACAAAATGGCACATAATTGTGAAGTGGAAAGAAAATGATAAATGGTTTTAATTTTTTTCTTCAAATAAATATGTGAAAAGTGTGGCGTGCATTTATATTCAACCTTTTTTACTCTGACACGCCTAACTAAAATCTAGTGGAACGAATTGCCTCAGATGTCACCTAATTAGTAAATAGAGACCATCTGTGTGTTCACCTTAGTGAACAAAGGGCATCACGAAGGCCAAAGAACACACCAGACAGGTCAGGGATAAAGTTGTGAAGAAGTTTAAAGCAGGGTTAGGTTATAAAAAAATATCCCAAGCTTTGAACATCTCATGGAGCACTGTTCAATTCATCATCCTAAAATGGAAAGAGTATGGCACAACTGCAAACCTACCAAGACATGGCCGTCCACCTAAACTGACAGGCCGGGAGAGGAGAGCATTAATCAGAGAAGCAGCCAAGAAGCCCATGGTAACTCTGGAGGAGCTGCAGAGATCCACAGCTCAGGTGGGAGAATCTATCCACAGGACAACTATTAGTTGTGCACTCCAAAAATCTGGCCTTTATGGAAAAGTGGCAAGAAGAAAGCCATTGTTGAAAGAAAGCCATAAGAAGTCCCGTTTGCAGTTTGCAAAAAGCCATGTGGGGGACACAGCAAATGTGTGGAAGAAGGTGCTCTGGTCAGATGAGACCAAAATTGAACTTTTTGGCCTAAAAGCAAAACGCTATGTGTGGTGGAGATCCAACACTGCACATCACCCTGAACACATCATCCTCACCATGAAACATGGTGGTGGCAGCATCATGTTGTGGGGATGCTTTTCTTCAGCAGGGACAGGGAAGCTGGTCAGAGTTGATGGGAAGATGGTAGAGCCAAATACAGGGAAATCTGAGAAGAAAACCTGTGAGAGTCTGCAAAAGACTTGAGACGGGGGGGGGGGGGGGTTGTGGGGGAGGTTCACCTCCCAGCAGGACAACAACCCTAAACATACAGCCAGAACTACAATGGAATGGTTTAGATCAAAGCATAGTCATGTGTTAAAATGGCCCAGTCAAAGTCCAGACCTAAATCCAATTGAGAATCTTTGGCAAGACTTGAAAATTGCTGTTCACAGATGCTCTCCATCCAATCTGACAAAGCTTGAGCTATTTTGCAAAGAAGAATGGGCAAAAATTTCACTCTCTAGATGTGCACAGGGGGGGCCGGTCTGGATTTCACAGGGGGGGCTGGTCTGGATGTCACAGGGGGGCTGGTCTGGTTGTCACGGGGGGGGGGTGGACTGGATGTCACGGGGGGGCTGGTCTGGTTGTCATGGGGGGGCTGGTCTGGATGTCACAGGGGGGGCCGGTCTGGATGTCACGGGGGGCTGGTCTGGATGTCACGGGGGGGGCGGTCTGGATGTCAGGGGGGGGCCGGTCTGGATGTCACGGGGGGGCCAGTCTAGATGTCATGGGGGGGCCAGTCCGGATGTCACGGGGGGCCGTATAGTCTGGGTGTCACTAGGGGAGGGGCCGTATAGTCTGGATGTCACAGGGGGGCCGTATAGTCTGGATGTCACAGGGGGGCACCAGATGTAAGGAGGACTGATGGGGACACAGATGTAAAGAGGACTCTGCTGATGGGGACTCAGATGTGACGAATGCTCCACTGGGGACTCCTGATGTGAGGGGGGGGCTTCGCTGGGGACTCCTGGTGAGAGGGGGGCTCTGCTGGGGATTCCTGATGTGAGTGGGGGCTCCGCTGGGGACTCCTGATGTAAGGGGGGGCTCCGCTGGGGACTCCTGATGTGCGGGGGGCTCCGCTGGGGACTCCTGATGTGTGGGGGGGCTCCACTGGGGACTCCTGATGTGTGGGGGGCTCCTCTGGGGACTCCTGATGTGAGGGGGCTCCGCTGGGGACACCTGATATAAGGGGGGCTCCGCTGGGGACATCTGATGTAAGGGGGGCTCCGCTGGGGACATCTGATGTAAGGGGGGGCTCTGCTGGGGACATCTGATGTAAGGGGGGCTCCACTGGGGGCACCTAATGCAAGGACGGACTCTACTGGCGGCACCTGATGCAAGGACGGACTCTGCTGGGGGCACCTGATGCACGGACGGACTCTACTGGTGGCACCTGATGCAAGGACGGACTCTGCTGGGGGCACCTGATGCAAGGACGGACTCTGCTGGGACACCTGATGCAAGGACTGACTCTGCTGGGACACCTGATGCAAGGACGGATGGCTGGTGGCAGGCGACGTGGCAGGTGACACGCTCAGGGATCCCACTGATTCAGCATTATGGTGAATTGAATGATTTCATTTTATATTACAATGTAATGATATAAATAATGCACTTCAATCATCCTGACACCATAACAACCATGGTGCTGGGATGATTGAAGTGCTAACACCAGGTGTTTGGCGTATCTTTATCTGCTGATTGTTAAACTTTCTAGAATACACATATTTCCATTGTTGTGTAGGATCTGGGATTGCTGTCCCTCCATCCCCCCCCCCTTTCCTTCTCCATCCCTCATTCATCTCAGACCCTAACCACATCCCCTTTGAGCCATGCCCATTTAAGACATGCCCACTATTTTGCGTAAACCACGCCCAATTTTTCGCCGTGGCGCGCTTAGTGCCACATTTGTGCTTTTCCCCTATGCCACGCCCACAAATGCATGCCCCGTCCCCTGATTATAACAAGACTCCACCTACAGCCAAAAAAGTGTCCCTAAAATTTTTTTTACAATGTTGGCAACTATGCACATGCCTCCTGCATGTATCTTTACCTGTCAAATGTCTCCCCTCTGTCTGTTATAAGACCCGAAAAACTTTAGATTCTGTGGGTGGGTCTGTTGTCTGGAGCTCGGTGGGTGGAGTCGTGATGTCAGTAGACTCCCCGCCCACCTCTACACTCCCCTTGTCAATACGCATTTTCTCCTGTGTATTTCTTACACTGAACTTCTGCTATGATCTCTAACATCCAATGAAAAGACAGGAAAGTAACCACATGACTTCATTGTCTTTGCACATGCACAGGAAACCTGCACATGCACAGAGGTGCCACAGGGGACTTTTGGGCCATGTGCGAGGCCAGAATCAGGGGAGGCAAACGTCATTCTTTCCTAGGTTAGAAAGCGGAAGTGCTGCACACAAATATAACACAGTTTAACCACTTGCCGACCGAAAATAGGTATGTATATGTTGCAATTTGCAAGTGGTTTACCGGGATTTTGGCTGATATCTTCAGGTATTGTTTTTTTTCAGCCTACGACTGGCTTGAGCCGCTGGAATGCTTTCAAAAGCGTCCCCGACCCCCCCCCCCCCCGCCTGCCGGTGTCTTTCGGGCTTTCCGTTTCGGTTGGATTGCTTGGGAAATGATACAACTGTGTCCGGCTGGTCACAGAGGAGATCAAAGAGTAGGTTGACTTTGATCACCTGTATGGCCTTGGAGGACCAGAGCAACATAATTTTTTATCTTTTGCTTTTATAGGTAAAGAAGAGATTTGGCCCCAGATCTCTTCATGAGGAGGACCTGTCATGCTTTATTCCTTTTACAAGGGTTGTTTACATTCCTTGTAATAGGAATAAAAGTGATAAAAAAAATTAAAGGGACAGTGTAAAACAATAAAATAAATGTAGCCCCCTGTTCCTAAAATTGGGGCTATAGAGTAAATTTAGTTTTTGGCTGACTGATTGTATAGTTTATTTGGTTCTGCTCTAATTTCAGTTGTGCATTTCTCACTGTTGCCAGTGGGTGTCACTGGTACCGCAGGCCAGTATGAGAATTACAACTAGGTTAAACATTCAATAATTCTTCTTCCAGAACAACCCAGTAGGAGGCTCCCGGCTGCTGTGCATTCTGGGATGGGGGTATTTATTGGGCAGAGCCATGTGCTCTTTCTCTCTCTCTCTCTCTCTCTCTCTTACCTCTGGGCCCTCCTGGCCCGAGGATGTGTTGTGAGCTCTGCAAGTAGGCCCAGAAGCCTGTCTGGGGCCTACTAATCCTGAGGTGGTCCTTAGGCTGTTTTGCCTGTGTGGAAGAGGCCAAGCCAAGCTGAGGAGATCCAGAGGAGGACCCTTGCTGGAGAGAGCCAGGAAGAAGGCTGGTCTCTCAGGAGGGCCTGGTAACTCGTTTGGAGGACGTACCTATATCTAAACTGCTCTTACAGTGTTGCGGGATGGCTTAAAGGTGCTGACACTGTGAAGCTGAATCATATTCTACAATTTAAACCATGGTAACTAGCTCCTGGTTGCTAAATCTGTGAGAGAGGCTTATCCAAGAGTGCTACTGACTGCTAAGTCTGTGAGAGAGACTTGTCCAGAAATTCTACTGGCTGCTAGGTCTGTGTGAGAGGCCTATCCAAATATTCAAGATCTGCTAAAAGAGAAAGCTGTTTCACTTTTGGATTCAAGGAGTCTGTAAATGATCTGTAAATGGTATCTGATAAGGTTGGAAATAATAGGTTGGAGTTCTACTTAAGTTGTTTTTCATTTTTCTGGTCAGTTGTAAGACGTAGCTTAAGTTTTTCCAGATGTGTCCAGCGTCATGTATGTTGAAATTATACTGCTTGTTACCTTATATGGAAATTTGCTGAAATATGCGATCCTGTAACCAGTCTATAAAAAGCCCCAATAAAGAGCCGACAGTTCAGTTGACAGTACGGGACCTTTAAGGCTCGGAGCTGATATACAGATACTCCTGATTCTGTGTCTTACTTCTTCAATAGAGCTAAATTTGGCAAAGCAATATAAACTAGAAGCAGTTAAGTTGAAAACTGCAACTAACATTCTGGCGCCCGGAAGTAGGGACACACCGATGATACTTCAAGAGGTGGATGAATTGGACTGACGGAACAAAAGGACAGGCATTCCGGGAAACACAGATTGAAAACCTGGCCAGGTAAGAAAAAGCTTTATTTTTCTTATATTCTGTGCTCTCCTGATTTGTGCCTATCCGTTCTGTCAGTTACGGTTCTCTTGGTTTTAAAACACCAGCCTCTGTAGTGGTGAGTCTAGAATTACTGCATATTTGGGTTTATATTGCTGGAATTATTTGTTGTTTGTTGTCTGTCTGTCTTGTTGAGAAAGTGAATGAGCCTTGCCAAGGTTGGTATGAATTGAAAGAATATCATCCCAATGAGCGACAGAATGCGCCTTTACCTCACATGATGAGTTTGGGGGTCTGACGCTTAAGTTTGATATTCAATTTAATTCATAAACCATAGACGGGTTGAAAGTATAAGCCCTGTCTGCTCCATAAAGCAGGGATAAGAGTGTATAAGAGGGATCCCAGATACGGGGGGGAATGAGGTCTCCATAAAGCCCGGAGATCTAGTCGGATACCTGGTCACTTAAAGGAATGCTTGTATATGTTGTAGCTGTCAGTCTGGTCATAATATTTGTCAGTTGGCTAGCATATAAAGTAATTCGATTTCAGAAATCTCATCCTGGAGAGGTTTTTAGTATTCTGGCACCCTAGGAGGAAGGCAACGAGGAACTAGTGTAGCTTTTTTAGTATTTTGTATTGTACACTAAGTGTCCCACACGCTACCTAGGCACGGACTGTCAGAATGGGCCAGCAGAACACGAAACCCCGTCAGGGAATTGTGGCCATTATACGGTGCCACAGATAATTAAAAACATCTATGGGAAAGATGAAGCGCGGGACTTAAAGGATGTCCTTCGTAAATTTAAGGTGAAAGGAGCAGCGGGTTTAGACCCGGATGTATGGAGTGAAATAAAAAGGGACAGACAAGGAGAGGTGTTAGAGAAGCAATGGATGCGTCAGGTTCGATGCTTAATTAAGGTCTCAAATAGAGCGAAAGAAGAGGGGTGGAAATATAATCCAGATTGTGATGGTTGGGATATGAAAGATAGAAGAACAAAAAATGTTGAAATTTTAAATAATCTTAGTTCAACCATCCCACCCCCATACACTGACATAGAGCAAAATTCGCATAAGCCAGGGTTATATCCTGTACTTGAGGGGAGAGGATGGGTTTGTCAGGTTTGTGGAACACAGAATCCAGAATGGGCAATAGAATGTGTGCATTGTGGGGCACAAAAACCTCATTCAGAAACTGTAGCCCCCGTACGCACTGATACACGCATTGTACAGGTAAATAATCCAGAATTTGGACAAGTAGCCCATCCACACGCCCCACCTACTATTACTCGTAGGATGCAAATAAGGACTTGGAAGCCTTGGTCAGCAGACACCCTTATGGCATTAATACAGAGCGCCCCAGACCCGGTAGCAAAGCCAGCTGCTTTCTGTAGATTTGTGACACAGTTAATGAATACACATGAAGCAACCTGGCAGGATGGGGAGGATTTATGCAGACATAAAATGACTCTGACCCTGTTTAACCAGTTTATGACTGAAATAGGTCCGCACCGACCTGCAGACCGAGCTGACGGGGATGGCAATCTAGAGGCAGGACATGTCAGACACATAGACTCAAGGGCCCCTTTTATTGTTAGATTAGAAGCTTTCTGTCAGGCAAAACAACAGGAGAGGGGGTCAATATCACCCATGAAACAAATGCCAGGACAGACTGTATCGGAATTTTACTTATCTATGGAAAGTATGATGGCAGATGAGGGATTGGATTTGGCTCTGCCAGTCACGATCCGAGCCTTCAATAGACAGTTTATGGAAGGATTAAATCCACAGATAAGTGAAAGACTGAAAGCCTGCACACCAGAGTGGAGGGCAATTAGAGATAGAGGGTCGTTGTTACAGAAGGCACAAGGCATAGAGGCGGACTTAGCAGAAACCAAAGGGAGGAAACATCATGCAATCAATGCGATTGTGGGTCCCCAAGAGCAAGGTAGAGGTTCCTCTCGCAAACCCCTTACCTGTTACTACTGTAACAAGATTGGTCACATCAGACGCCACTGCAGGAAAAGAATAAGGGATGAAGGAGATGAAGGTGTTGATTCTCCAGTTAATCAGAGAAGAAACCAGCCCAGGGGCAATAACAATAATGGTGACATAAGGCGAAAGGGAGATGATCCACGGGCATGACTCGCCCCGGTTTTAGAAAGATCCAAAACAAAGATGCTTAAGACCACTATAACGGTTGGTAATAAGAAAATGTCTTGTTTAGTTGACACAGGAGCTTCACGCTCGTTACTTTCTGATTCTGAACTACTCCCTGAGCAAGAATCACCTGACACTATATTGATAACTGGATATGATGGCATTTTAGCCGACGCCCCGCTGACAAAACCTCTAAAAGTTAAAATAGGGAACCACATGTTCCTTTCACGTTTTCTGGTATCTAGAGGAGCCCCCACTAATTTGCTAGGAGCTGACATTTTGCAGAAAATAGGAGCTAACATTACCTATCACCCAGATGGTACTGTCACCTTAGCTATAGGGGATAATCAAGAACACATGGAGATGTGTAACCTGATACAATACCTGGAGGAGGAATCGGAACTGTCCGGTCCATCTTCTCCAGATTTGGATCAGATCTTGTCATCCCTTCCGGAAGAACTATGGGAGAAACATCCAGCTGATGTTGGACTTTTTCCCATACCTCCGGTTACCCTACAGCTGATTCCAGGAGCAGTGCTTCCCCAACAAAAACAGTATCCACTCAGTGCACCCCAAGAGGCGGCTATAGAAATGCAGGTCCAATCCTTGTTAAAAAGCTCTAAAAGAGGTAAAATCACCGGCGAATACTCCTTTGTATCCGGTTAAAAAGAAAACAGTAGCCGGTAGTCCGGTTAAGTACAGAATGGTCCAAGACCTCAGAGCAGTCAACAAAATACTAGCCCCGATGACACCTTTAGTACCCAATCCACATACGTTACTGTCACAAATACCATCAACCAGTATGTACTTTACGGTTATAGATTTGGCCAACGCTTTCTTTTCCGTCCCGCTTGCGGAAGAATGCCAACCGTGGTTCGCATTTTCCCTCAAAAATCGACAACTAACCTGGACACGCCTACCTCAGGGTATGGCGCATTCACCTACCTTGTATTCGCAAGCATTGCAAACGGTGTTGGGAGAATGGGTACCACCAGATTCCTGTGTGTTGTTACAATATGTGGATGATTTATTGTTATGCTGCCCGGACAAGGAAACTTGTTTGGCTACCACCCTTAATTTGTTGCGATTTTTGTCAGAAAAAGGTTGCAAGGTTAATAAGAAAAAGTTGCAAGTGTGTCAGAAAAAAGTTATCTTTTTGGGACATTGTATATCACTGGGTACAAGACATCTCACTGAGGAGAGGGTTCAAGTGATAAAGGGAATGTTACCCCCACGGAATTTCAAACAATTGCGTATGTTTTTAGGTATTGTGTCATATTGTAGACAATGGATACCACACGCTAGCGCTTTGATGCAGCCATTATACGATTGTTTGAAAATTGTACCGTATATGCTTACAGAAGTAGCTTATGAGTCGTTTGTCACTTTGAAAAGGTTATTGATTTCTGCCCCGGCTATTGGTATTCCAGATTACACCAAGACATTTCATTTGTACATTGCTGAAATCACTGGACACGCCACAGGTGTTTTGACACAGGCACATGTAAAACAAAGACCCGTTGCTTACTTTTCAGCAGCATTAGATCCAGTGTCCAGAGGTTCACCGTCCTGTGTACGGGCGGTAGCAGCGGTGTCGATAATCCTAGATAAGTCATCAGAGATTGTTCTAGACAATCCAGTTGTAGTGCACACTACACATGACATACATGCAATCTTGTCTCAAGTACAGCCCAAACACATTTCAATGGCTAGGCAATTAAGGTTACAGTGTACTTTACTTTTACCTCCAAATGTCACTTTTCAGCGCTGTACAACCTTAAATTTGGCCACCTTTTTGCCTCTTCAGTCACCAGATTTGGCAAGGGGGAATAATAGTGCTAATAAGGAAGGAGATGAGGAAACTGACACCCTTCTGTTTAAAGAGATAGATGAGCACGATTGTTTTCAGCTCATGGAACAGGAGACAATGGGATTCCCACATGTTACAGATACACCAATCTTAAATGCTGAGCACACTTTGTACATAGATGGTAGTAGGTTTGCTGATGACAAGGGTAAATATCACACAGGGTATGCTGTAGTGACTGATACACAGGTGATTGAAGCACAGCCCTTACCAGCCCACATGTCAGCACAAGAAGCAGAATTAAAAGCTTTAGAACAAGCCCTAGAATATTTAAAAGGACAAGAAGGGAATATTTACACTGACTCTGCCTACGCTTATGGTGTAGCGCATGATTATGGCCACATATGGAGGGCTAGAGGTTATCTGACAGCAGCGGGTACACCTGTAAAACATGGAGAAGGGATTAAGAGAGTCCTGAACAATCTTCAAAAGGTTAAACGAGTGGCCATTATGAAGATAGCGGCACACACGAGCGCAAAAACAATTGAGGCAAAAGGAAATGCATTTGCAGGTTTGACTGCAAAACAGGCAGCTCTAGGGGAAGGAAGCCCTGAGACCTTAGCAGCGGTAGAGGTGAGTATCCCAGAACCAACATGGCAGCAGCTGAGTAAATTACAGGAGCAAGCAGGGGAGAGCGAGAAAGATAAGTGGATCAGGATGGGAGCAGCACCAGACCTTGACAATGTATGGAGGGAAGGAGGCAAAGTATGCCTACCTGCCTCTCTGTACCCAGCAATGGCAGCGGCAGTTCACCTACCCACACACATCAGTTCCAATTCCATGTATAGGATTGTGAACCAAGGATGGCTCGCCCCTGGATTCAGTAGTACTGCAAGAAACTACTGTGCAGCCTGCCAAATCTGTCTCCTGAATAACCCAGGACAGAGAGTAAAAACCCCACGAAAACACCAGGTTCGGGCCCAATACCCCTTCCAGAGACTGCAAACTGACTACATACAAATGCCTAAGAGCGGCCCCTTTGAATTTGTCCTCGTGTGTATCGATTTATTCTCAGGTTGGCCCGAAAGCTATCCAGTAAAATCAGCCACAGCAAAAGCCACAGCCAAGAAACTGATCACTGAGTTAATACCTAGGTTTGGTCTTCCTGAAACCATAGAATCATATAGGGGGACACACTTTACAGGAGAAATCATGCAGAATGTGATGACCATGTTAGGGGTTCAACAAAGTTTCCACACCCCTTATCATCCACAGAGTTCAGGATCAGTGGAAAGAGTAAATGGGACAATAAAGTTGAAAATACAAAAAGCTATGCAAGAGTTAAACAAGCCATGGCCAGAATGCCTGCCTTTGGCTTTGTTCTCTATAAGATACACTCCAACAGGGAAAACAGGATTGTCCCCATATGAAATACTTTTTGGGAATGCACCTAGATTAGGTCTATACTTTCCACAGAGTATGCAATTGCAATGTGATAGTTTGACTGCATATGTGATACAATTACAACAACGTCTAACTAAGATCCACAAAAGTGTGTATTCTTCTCTTCCAGACCCTAACTCAATAGCAGGTACACATACACTGCTACCAGGAGATTATGTATATGTTAAGAAACAC
The DNA here is from genome assembly GCF_042186555.1 of Aquarana catesbeiana. Lineage (NCBI taxonomy): Eukaryota > Metazoa > Chordata > Amphibia > Anura > Ranidae > Aquarana > Aquarana catesbeiana. The sequence goes on along the minus strand of NC_133331.1, from coordinate 67,595,422 downwards.
ACCAGAAAGACATTGGAACCTAGATTTGAAGGTCCTTATCAAGTGCTTTTGATCACAGCCACTTCAGTAAAATTGGAAGGAAAAGCAGCCTGGATCCACGCATCACACTGCAAAAAGAGTCTTGAACCGAGAGAAACAGAATGAAGATCCTTCTAACTATGATAATAGTGCTTGAATGTTTTCAAATGTTTGTTTATACATGGACTCCGGGTATCAATGTAACAGTTCATGAAAATAGTACTGATCTTAGATGGGTAAATCAGGATAAGAGTATAACACAATATCCTTACTATGAATGGTATACGGTAGGAAATTTCACGGTGTCAGGACAGGAGGGTCCTTTTTATATGATGCAGAATATGGAATCACCAGTAGTGTGGATAAAAGCCAAATCACAAGCACAAGTAAACATAACTTTCCATTGGAGGGACAATTTAACATGGCCCTTTAATAACACACCACATAAATGTCATAAGTTAGGTCCATCTGAAACATGGAGAGAAGTAAAAGACAAATTACTACAGTTACTTAGAACTCCGAATTCAAAAGAATATGAGATAGCACAGAAGGGAAAAGGTCCTAGACCAGCAAGGGGAAGTGGGCAATTCAATCTAATAGGTCCTCTTAGTACCAATCAATCTGCAACTTATATTTGTACAGCATGGTATTTTGTACCAGTAAGGAAATGGGAAAACACAACAGGAGGATATATACAATGGCAACATTATGGTTTCAATATAAAAATAGAAGACGCTCTACCCACCATCTTCGAATCCTCTGTATTAACTCCTATTCCTAGATCTTGCATAAATGTTTCGGTATCACAACAGAAAACAAAAATCAAATTTAATGTAACTTTTCCCCAGCTACCAGAATGTAGGTATCGCCGAGAATGGTATGATACAGTTCTGGGAGCTGCAGGAACTGGAATGGGAATAATGAATGGGATACAGATGGAAATGATACAAAATAAGTGGAACCGTGCAGGAAGTCACATAGCTGATAGTTTAATAATCACAAGCAAATGGTTACCTACAACATTCGAAACTCAAATTAGCCAGGTACAATTAACTAAATATCTCAATATTATGGTTAATCACACAGCACTAGCCAGTCTGGAGTTGTGGAAAGAAAATCAGGAGTTCATAAACATTACTCAATGTGCTTTTTCTACACTATCTTATCACATTCAAATTAATAGAGCTCGAGATGAGCTACGATTAGGGAATTATCGCACTTGGATGAACTATTTCAAGGGTTTAAATTTAGAAAGTACATGGTTTGAAGTACCAGGAAAAGAAGTTGAATGTGAGGAAAGATGGTATGCTGGAAGGTTTGATGTATACAAAGTGGAGGAGGTCCAGGTAATGTGTAAGTTAATAGTGATGCCACTCCTGATAGGAAAGGATCTACCTGAATTTTGGTATCCTGAGATTTATGGACACTATGTAGATACACAAAACATGACTCATGATCTAAGTCTATGTGCTAAAACTAATAAGGGAATAGTCTGTGGAAGAAGTTCTCCAGTCTATGAACCTTGCTTATTGAAACATCAATCTAACATATGTAAGTTTCAGAGATTACCAGCAGGTGTAGGAAACAGATTTATGGAGATAGGACCACAACATATTTGTTTAGTCACAAATGATCAGGAAACTATGGAAAGTTTAAATAAAACGGCCCTTTTTCAGGATGCGTAAAGAATGTTAAAATGCTTAAATGGCAAAATGACACTTTCCTTTTTGAACCAGATGCACATAGAATATTTAATCTAGAATGGACGGTAGATAATCTTACTGATACTACTCCTTTTATAATATCATTAGAGCCCTTACGGCAAATCTTAAATGAGTCCGAAATACTTAGAAAATACATAGAGACACAAGAACATACCCTTCAAAATAATCTAATATCTGCGGTTATAGATAAAGGGAAATTAATACATTTATCCTCACAAATAAGAGATGAAACAACACATCACTGGTATGATGTATTTGCTGGATGGTCACCCACTGCTACGGCAATATTTAATTGGATGCTCAATCCGATACTTATTCTAATTTTAGTTTTTGTACTGCTTACCGTAATAAACTGTTGCTTATATAGGAAGATTAAGGCACGAACAGACAGAATGGAAAGAGAAAGGTATTAGGAACTCTAATGACAAAAAGGGTAACTTGACATCACCCCCTTTCTATTCTCTTTGCTTATAAGATGCAGGTATGGATTTGAGGGATGAGGGTAAATAAAGAAGACTTATCCTCCTCTGACAACCCGCGGTCAGGGATAGCACTCTTTGAAGTATCGGCTGTTCACTTGTTTGCAAGGACCCAGAATCGTGGAGGGGATGATGTCAAAGGGGGAAATTGATAAGGTTGGAAATAATAGGTTGGAGTTCTACTTAAGTTGTTTTTCATTTTTCTGTATAATGTGTGCGTGTCAGTTGTAAGACGTAGCTTAAGTTTTTCCAGATGTGTCCAGCGTCATGTATGTTGAAATTATACTGCTTGTTACTTTATATGGAAATTTGCTGAAATATGCGATCCTGTAACCAGTCTATAAAAAGCCCCAATAAAGAGCCAACAGTTCAGTTGACAGTACGGGACCTTTAAGGCTCGGAGCTGATATACAGATACTCCTGATTCTGTGTCTTACTTCTTTATTAGAGCTAATTTTGGCAAAGCAATATAAACTAGAAGCAGTTAAGTTGAAAACTGCAACTAACAGTATCTGAAACCTCCCATAACCCTCTCTCCTACTACTACTTTCAAGTTCCCCATAAAAGCATTGAACATTATCTAAAGTGAAAGCCCAAATTCTGTTCTAAATTCCCATTATAGCCATGGACTCAGCCCTGGGGTGAATGTCAGCTTGCTCCCTGCCTCCAGAGGTACCACTTACCCCCAGTAGACCCAGGGGACGCTACATAAATAGGGGAAAAAATAATAATTTTAAAGCACCCCTATTCCTCTGTGCTCACGCGCAGAAGCGAACGCATACGTAAGTCGCGCACTCATATGTAAAAGGTGTTCGCACCACACATGTGAGGTATCCCCCATTCATTAGAACAAGAGCAATAATTCTAGCACTAGACCTCCTCTGTAACTCTAAACAGGTACGCTGTAAAGGCATTTAAAATGTTGCGCATGCACACAGGAGTCCTTAGTTCCGGCAAGGTCTGGCATGGTATGCTGGACCTTCGCCGGACCTTCACTGAGCATGCAGTGCTGACGTCAGCGGCTGCATGCAGGGTGAATATCGCCTAAACCATGTAGGTTTAGGAGATATTCATTTTACCTACAGGTAAACCTTATTAGGCTTACCTGTAGGTAAAAATGTCAAAAAGGGTATACAACCGCTTTAGGTACCATAGTTTGTCGTCATTCCACAAGCATGCACAATTTTAAAGCGTAACTCCACTTTCGTGGGGAAAAAAAATTGCAAATAAAGAAAAAATAATATAGCGTGTGCAATTGCGATACAAGTCATATTGTAATTAAATGTTATTAAAAATTTCCTTTCCTTTTCAATTTGCTGCAGCTGTAATTTTCTATAAATGCAATACAATATGAGTACATAGAGTTGTTCTGTACACAGAATGTGTACTGACCACTCCCCAGAAACATAATTTCCCGCTTGTGCGATTGGCTCACTAATTTTCCCAGAAGTCTGCACTAAGATACAAGTCAGATTTCAGGCATCCCCTGCAACAAAAATGTCTTTTTTTGGTGAGATATTTCCAATAGGAAATCACGTCTAAAGGGATGCAGGCCCAACAGCTTTCCTCATTAGTGCCCTTCAGTTGCCACAGCTGACTGATAATTATGAAACCACTCCCATTAGATATACTCAGCCTAGAAGCACAGACAAAAACACAGGGATTTCTTCAGAATAACAAAAGGTAGGAATCTGCAACAAAGGTTGTTATAATCCTTATAATGTACATAGATCACCCAGAGAGGAATGTTTTTTTCTTAACAAAAGTGGAATTACACTTTAAAGCATGACAATTTTAGGTTTTTCTTTACCTGGCGTAACATCATCCTTCATACTATACAAAAAAATTGGGGTATATATATATATATATATATATATATATATATATATATATATATATATATTGCAAATTATAAGATGAAACAATCAGCGCCACAAGTAAAAAAAATTTTGTGATGTTTAAATAGGATAACCTAATAATAAACGTGCACAGCTGCTAAACATTCCAAGTGGTACACCACACTAGTTTCAAAATGGATAGTAAATAAATAAATGTAGCGCTATGTGTAAAATTATAAATATAAAGTGCAAATCTCTAAAATAAATAAATCCTACATATAAATGAATAGTCCATAAAATGAAAAAATGAAGAAATAAAACATGAAAAACTCTTCTTGTGATCAGTGTATCCACACAATTCCACCACAGTGATTGTTCGTCCTCAAAAGGAGTGCACACCACCACCAGTAAAAATGCGCGCTCACCTCCCAGATGAGTCAAAACTCATATGCGGATCTCCCCACGAGCTCATGGAATCTTGAGCTGGGAGATGATCCGCTTCTTTGGATATTAATGAGCTGAGTTACCATTAAGAAAAGAGCCATCTGGATTACCCACCATTGATTGGGAAGAGGAAGTGAGAGCAAAGAGCTTGTGGGGAGATCCGCATATGAGTTTTGACTCATCTGGGAGGTGAGCGCGCATTTTTACTGGTGGTGGTGTGCACTCCTTTTGAGGAAGAACAATCACTGTGGTGGAATTGTGTGGATACACTGATCACAAGAAGAGTTTTTCATGTTTTATTTCTTAATTCTTTCATTTTATGAACTATTCATTTATATGTAGGATTTATTTATTTTAGAGATTTGCACTTTATATTTATAATTTTACACATAGCACTACATTTATTTACTTACTATATATATATATATATATATATATATATATATATATATATATAATATATATATATTTTTTTTTTTTTTTTTTTTTAATTCATTAAAATGTATTTTTCCCCAAAAATTGCAAAAATTGCATTTGGAAAAACTGCTGTGCAAATAATGTGTGTCATAAAAAATTGCAATGATCACCATTTTATTCCCTAGGGTCTTTACTACAAAACCAATACATATATTTGTTTTTCTAGCAAAAAATACTGATTTAAACTTGTAAACAAAAACTGCCAGAAAAGGCCTGGTCTTCAAGTGGTTAAAAAACATTCAAATGTGAGAGAGGAAAGAGGGAGATGGCAGGGGAAAACAAAGTGTTTATGGTGAAGGTCCGCTTTAACGTGTCAAAAAAGGTTAATTATCTTGAAAGTAACAAACCTACAACACAGGTGGATTGGAATGTTTTTTTTTTTTCTATTTTTAACCCGCAGTAGTACGCAAAAACGAAATACCTGGAAGTGAACAAAAAACATGTTAAAAACACGCACACACAAAAAGTCTACCTTAAAAACTTTACAGGGCTAAAAATAGCGCCTGTAAAGCGCCTGAAAAACGGCTCCCCTGCAGTCTCAGTGTGAAAGCCCGAGTGCTTTCACACTGAGGCAATGCACTGGCAGGATGTTAAAAAAACTCCTGCAAGCAGCATCTTCAGAGCGGTGTATTTACTGCTCCTAAAGCGCCCCTGCCCATGGAAATGAATGGGCAGCGCCGTAGAACCATCGGCAAAGTGCCGCTGCAGTGGCACTTTGCGGGTCGTTTGAACCCTTTTACGGATGCTAGCGAGGGTTAAAAGTGCCCCGATAGCAGCCGAAAACCTCCGCAAAAACGACAGTAAAGCGCCGCTAAAAATAGAGGCGCTTTTCCGCCTTCGCTGCCGCCGCCCCAGTGTGAAAGCAGCCTTATATTTAAAGTCAGCAGCTACAAATACATTTATTACTATTATGTTTTTGCCCAGACTGGAACTCCTCTTTAAGGTTGTGTCTCTACACCTTCTAAAGAAGTAGGACCTTACCCTGACCCCCCCCCCCCCGGGGTACAAGGCTCCTGACAGGGGCATGGTACACTCTTGGTCCACCTAGCCAAAAGGCCTGATGGACCCCTCTTCTCATGGTAAGCCCAACTGGCCACTGAGTACCGGGTAGGGGCTCTCCTGAGGAGAGACCACCCCTAGGGCACATTTCAAAGAACTCTAGTGCTGTAGATCTGTTTTGAGCTGAGGTATCTCACAGACAGATTATTAGCCTAGACAAAATTTAAATAGTGATAGGACTATTCCCTCCAGCCTGTTAAGTGTGATATACATGTTTTGCTTATTGTGCTTTTGTTGCATTGCTTGTTTTGCTTTTGTTAGATTGCTTAATGCGCTGTTGTTAGAATGAAATGTTAGATTTTTTGTGCCCTTGATCTGCGCAAGACGCCCCACCCCTCTGGCTAGGCTCACGCTGTTGACCCAGAGAAAGGTGAATGCAAGTGGTAAAGAGACGGAGTGTTAGGGGTATTCTGATTTTTGCTCACTTTAAAGGGGTTGTAAAGGCAATTTAAAAAAAAAAATAATAATAACAAACATGTTATACTTACCTCCACTGTGCAGCTCGTTTTGCACAGAGTGGCCCTGAACCTGGTCTTCTGGGGTCCCTCGGCGGCTGTCTCAGCTACTCCCAGCAAGAACTAAACACCTACATGTGAGCTCTCTCGCATGGTGGTTAGTTCTTGTGGGCGCGCTCCCGTGATATAGCCGGTGACTATAGCCACTCACTGTATCACTCGGCCCCGCCCCCGGCGTGCCGCATCATTGGATGTGATTGACAGCAGCACGAGCCAATGGATGCGCTGCTTTCAATCCATTCACTCTAGCCAATCAACGGCCAGGCTGAGCGGCGAAGAGGACCTCGGGGCGAGCGCAGCAGGTGTATGGGCTCAGGTAAGTAAAATGGGGGGGCTGGGGGGGTCAGGATTGTTGGATGTTTTTTCATCTTAATGCATAGGATGCATTAAGGTGAAAAAACGCAAACCTTTACAACCCCTTTAAGCAATAAAGCTTTTGTGTTGTTGAGAGGATTGACAGAGGCTCTACGTGAGTGTTGTACGGCCACTCCAACACAGAGAGTAGTGAGTATTTATCACAATACTAGGAACTGCTTGCATAAACGTTCTTTTGCATCCAAAGGATAGGAAATTTCCTAGGTAAGGGGAAACTCCCAGACCCGCTTAAGTTTCCTAGAAAGGTTCTTAGAGAAATAAAATTGTTGTGTAAACTTGGTAAAATTTCTGAATCGGCTCCAAAACCAAATCCTGAAAATTGTAAAGAGTATATTGCATGGACATCCCCATGGGATTATTATTATGTAAATCCTTGGGTAGATAATCTGTCAGGGTATACTGAGCTAATGCATAGTTCCAGCCCCTTTCCCAGAGATGAAGCAAACGACGAGTTTCATATGAGTATGGTGAAAGGTCTGTGCCTAGGAGACAGGGAAGCTTTCCCATGGTTTGACCCTGATCCAAAATGGGATAAAAAGTATATGATGGCGGGATGATTAAACTGGTTAAAAAATGCACCAGGATATGTACCTTCAGGGCCATCCCAGGCAGATAAAAAATTGAATAATCCTTTCCTTTTAGATACAATGGAGCCTACTGCTCCACTCCCGGGGCCCCCTAATTATACACAGATATACCCGCAATTACCTCTAACATCACAGGTAATAGAAGAGGATGAGGATGCAGCAGTTTTTAGACTGTGTGCAAATTGTCCTCGGCTCCAGGACCCAATTCCAGGGACTTCAGCATAGCCCAGGGAAATTTGATAATTCCCAATATGGACATAGAGGATGATACAGAGGAAGGGGAGGATACAGAGGAAATAGAAGAGGAGGTTCAGGAGAGAGAAATGAGACCTGCTTCATTTGTGGGGAATTAGGACACTAGAGGAACCAATGCCCACAGTCCAAGGATGGTACTTCGGGATATAATCCTGGAAACTACCCCCAACAAGACAGCAACTCCAGGGTAATAATGAACAGCACACCATTAAATACCCATTACAATGACAGGGAAAATAACACTAGGGTTGCCCGGAAGGTGGTCCCCTCATGATCCGTCAGATATTCTCTCAATATTCTGATCATCCAACAATACCTTTTAATAGTAGATGGCATAATTCTCCATTTTATAATAGACACAGGAGCCACCCGGACCACCATACGATCAGAATTAAATGAAGGGTACCTGTCAGAGTGTGAACCTGCTGTTGGGAATAAATGGGGTATTGACTCGTACCTGAGAGACCCCACCCCTTGAGGTAACCAGCACTTATAATACAGGTAACATTTTACAACATTCATTCAGAATCATCCCAGACTGCCCTGTAAATTTACTTGGAAGGGACTTATTAGGCAAATTAGAGAGCAAAATTGAGGTAGACCCTAATGGTGGCATATACATGGAATCACCGTATTGCTTCTTAGCAGCTGGTGACCGGGATGATATAAATCCACAGGTATAGGCAAAGGACAAATTAGACATAGGGTTTATTCCATGCACACCTTATAAAGCTACACTGAAGCCCTTCACTAATCCTGTGTACCAGAAACAATACTCTTTGTCACAAGAGAAAATAGAGGGAATTAGGCCAATAATTGAGTCCTTAGAACAAGGTATATTAAGGCCTGTGATATCTCCCTACAATACACCAATAAATCTAGTGAAGATGCCTGATGGCTCTTATATATTTACCCAAGACCTTAGGACTATTAATAACTTGATAGTCCCAGTTGCACCAATTGTCTCAGGTGTACCATCATTGATTACCTCTATTCCCTGTACCACTCAGTATTATACTGTTCTGGACTTGTCAAATGCTTTTTTTTCCGTCCCAGTGGACGAAGAGACACAACTACTGAGTTTCACATTTGATGGCCACCAGCTTACCTGGCGGAGAATGCCTCAAGGTTACATAAACTCACCTGCGGTGTACTCTATGGCCCTCCGTGCATCCTTACAGGATTTGTCCCCACCCCATGGTTCTGTGTTGCTCCAGTTTGTTGATGATATTCTTTTGTGCAACCCAAGCAGAGAGGCGTGTAGGAAGGATAGTAGATCTCTGTTAGAATATCTGTGTAATGAAGGACACAAGGTGGCAAAACACAAAATGCAATATTGCCAGGAATCTTTTCAGTATCTGGGTTTCACCTTAACAAAAGGCACACGCAAAGTGAGCCAGTCTAGGATCCAAACCATTCTGGGTCTGCCCCTCCCCACACCTTGGACAAGAGGTCCAATGATATTAATGCCAGGTGATTTGGAGCTGATTCAGGAAGAATGTTGTGAATCTTATGTGGCTTTTTAATGGCATCTACGGTGATGTGTCTCTTTCTTTTCCCATTCCTTCACAGGAACCAACACATCCATTTAAACCAAGAAACCAAGTAGTGGTTAAAGCACTCCACAAGCACAAGGTTACGTATCCACCGCATGGGAAGCCAACCGTGGTGACTGCTGTAACAAGAACTGCAATCCTAAAAGCCGATTCTCAAGCCTGGATCCATGCTTCAAGGGTGAAAAAGGTCCCAGAGGATCCTAGGATACAAGGCACAGATAAAGAGAGTGAAGCAGGTGCAGAAGTCTCTGAAACAGACCAATCAGAAAACACAGGGCAAGATGTCGATTCTCAGTCCCCAGACATCTTGGATGTTCTTCCTATTGCTAGGCTTTCTCTCACTGACAGTTTTTTTGCCGGTATGGGTGATTGGTACCTGTTATTATCATCCACAGGACTTACCTTTTTGTCCAAGTACTGTGCAACACAATGGGACTCACTATTGACAAGCAAGAGACTTAACATCATTAGATACCACATCTGTTGCTGATAAGATGCTGTTGTTACTATTCAAATATAGCTATGCACAAAAGTCAGGGTATGATAAATGTTGGGCTTGCAGTAAATTACATCCAAATACAATGAGGATTCCTTTACTGGCTGCGCCGGTGAACATCACTTCTTTTTTGAATGGCACCCCTGCAGTAAGTATGCAAGACATATCAGGAGTCCAGGGAAATCAATCTATTTCCTTTCCTATAATCACTCAAATTTACCCACCAAGCTGGTATTTTAGACTAGGAAATTAGTTAAATAGGAGAGAGGAAATGTGTCATAAATCACAGCTTAACATATCTTTAAGCCAAGACCTATCTTCTGTGTTTAACATCTCTAGCAAAGACTTAAATGCCACAATATGGTCCCTAATGAATGAAACACACCCACTACATCATTCAACTGGTAAGGTTTTGTCAATACTTACTCTACTACTTAATCTAGTTATTCTGATCAAGTAAAAAAGGTGCTGGGCTTGTGCCCTTTCACATTAATAGTTTGTTTATCTGTTGTGGCAAGGTACAACAGAGATCCCTATACAAGAGAGAGGATGGTGCTATCTTGCCTCTCTGGTTCCAGTCATGGAGATAATTGGGAGCGGGAGTTCTCACCATGTATAACAAGCATGTAAGCATCCAAAATATTCCCTTAAACATGTAAATAGGAGGGAACTCTTTATTAAAGGAGACGTGGCATGGTCATGGTTACCATCATGGACAGGGTGGGGAATTGAAGTAATGAAAAGATTAAACAAGTATTCAATTATAATGGATGAGATATTAAATAAAACATCAGATGACATTGCTCTGCTTAATCGGGAACAAAGGGCCTTACGGAAACAGTTAATGCTACATGAGCTAGCAATTTCATCCATGGGAGCTGCACTTGCTGGTCTCTGTGAAGTAACAGAGGATTACGAATGTTGTACATAGATTCATAATACAAGTGTGGAAGTGCTTGATTATTATGAAGTAATTAATCAGCATCGAAAGGAGGTAGCAGGACTTCAGGCACTAGCCAAGAAAATTGTTAATGATGGGGGGAATCCTTTTAAGGGATTGGGAAGTTTTTGAGATTTTTTGGGGTCTATATTATCATGGTTTAGACAAGCTGGAATGTTAATCTTAATGTGTTTATTGCTTCTTCTCTTTATATATTTTCTCGTAAAGATAGTCCAATGCATTTATAGAAAGGCAACACAAGATGATGCATATTGGAGACAAGATTTATAATTGTCACTTTGTGACAAATGAGAGGGATTGTAAGAATTATGCTTTATTTTAAATATTATATAGTCATGCTTAGTTGATTTTTGGAGTTAGACGTTAACTTCTAATTCTGCTAACATGCTCTGTTTTTTGCAACTCAGATATTTCTGTTTTCGAGGATGTAAGCTTCCTCCCATTGTTATCTGGAGCCTGAGAATATTTGCATTTTCCTGTTATTTCTGCTTAATTCTAGGTTCTCTTTCCTGAGTTAGTTTTACATCTGTTTCCTTTTACGTACATGTTTATCATTTTAGATTGTCATTAATTGCGCACTACTATTTCCTATGACATATATATGTATTGATCATTGCTTGTAAATATTCTATGTATATTTTTAGTTGGTCTGGGGGACTAATGTCACATCCCCTTTTTGAACGGTATATAAGCTGTCCTGACTGGTCTCATTTTGAATACAGACTGAAAGACCACACATGTCTTGATGTCTTATTTCCGAGTGCTCACACATTCTTTACAGGTTGAAGGGAGGCTGGCCAGCAGAAGTGTACCTACCAAGGGGTATTATCTTTCAGTCATCATGGTGCATATTTTCTTTCCTTCTGTCATATTTATCGATTAATTCCCATTTGACATATGCTAGTGTCAGCTCCTGCTCGGGTCTGGTTTCTAAAGCATTAATGAGAGCAGTATATGTCTCTGGAAGGCTGCAGAGGAGCAGGGTACAATATGGTTATCTTTAATGTCCTCTCTCATGGCACATAGCTGCTCTATGATCTCTAGCATAGCATTTACGTGGTCACACATTTGCTGCCCTCCTTCTAGTCTCATTTTGCATAACTTTTGTAGTGGAAACGGAAGCAGTTTGCTGTTTAGACTTGAATGCTCATGCAGTTTCTGTAATGAAGTCCACATACCTTTGGCCGTTTTCTCTGTTCTTATGTGGGTAAGCTGGTCATCTTCCACTAATAAGCTTATAATCACTTTTGCCTGTCTATCCTTCCTATCCCAGGTCTCCGTCTCTCCGTCCTTGGGTCTGTCTGTATTCAGCACTTGCCACAAGTTCTCCTTGCTAAGAAGCATTTGTTGTTTAAACTACCATAGCTGGTAATGGGCATTGTTCAGCTTTGCCATTGCAAACTTCACATCTGAACCACTTGCCATCTTTCAATAGCTTGCATACAGTACTCACTGGTTCACTATAGAATTCTTTTTTCAATGCCTGGATGCTGCTGGGTGTCCTGGGTGCTGCTGTGTTTGCTGCTGCTTGTAGTATACTCTCCAATGCCTAGGTGCCTGGGACCCATAACCTATTATCAGGTTATTGAATCATGCGCTTGGAAGCTTGTTGTATGCAGCAGAGAGGAGAACAGAACTCCCCAGATCCTCTGCTTCCTCTGCTTCCCCGTGCAGCTGTGAGTCTTGTATCTAACCCTCCTTATTTCCTTTCCCATCTTCTCTCAGCAGCAGGCAGCAGAAAGAAGGACAAAACTCCTCTTACAGATCCTGGGCCTCTCTGTGCAGCCACAGCATCCCTTCGTCTCCTCCCCTGGCCTCAGCATTCAACCCTCCTTTTGTCCTCCTCCAGACCCTGCACTTTGTGCTTCCAAGCTCCACCCCTAGCTTCTTCCCAGCAGCAGCACAAGGTTAAGTAGGGTGCACTGTGATGTAAGGGAGGGTGGGGAACTCTTGACTTCTGATGGTGGGGGGCTCTTGACATCTGATATAAGGAGGGGGTGCTCTGTACATCTAGTCCTACAGATACAACTGCCCCTTTGAGGGTAACCATAATGCCGATGCAACACACAGTGAAACTGAGTTTGACACCTCTGACATGGCATAAAAAAGTGTAAAGAAAAAATTATATAAAATAAATAGATAAATAAAAAAAATAAAAAATATTCAAACCACCCCTGTACACACCCCATAAAAAAAGCACATCGCAAGGTGAGCATGTACAGTGGGGCAAAAAAGTATTTAGTCAGCCACCAATTGTGTAAGTTCTCCCACTTAAAAAGATGAGCGAGGCCTGTAATTTTCATCATAGGTATACCTTAACTATGAGAGACAAAATGTGGAAACAAATCCAGACAATCACATTGTCTGATTTTTGAAAGAATTTATTTGCAAATTATGGTGGAGAATAAGTATTTGGTCACCTACAAACAAGCAAGATTTTTGGCTCTCACAGACCTGTATCTTCTTCTTTAACCTCTTCCCGCCCGCCCTATAGCGGATTGACGTCCGGGAAGTGGTTGTGTTATCCTGACTGGACGTCATATGACGTCCAGCAGGATAACATGCCGCAGCGTGCCCCCGGGGGCGCGCATCGCGGCGATCGGTGGAGCGGTGTGTCAGTCTGACACACCGCTACACTGATCTTGGTAAAAAGCCTCCGGCGGAGGCTCTTTACCACGTGATCAGCCGTGTCCAATCACGGCTGATCACGCTGTCAATAGGAAGAGCCGTTGATCGGCTCTTCCTCACTCGCGTCTGACAGACGCAAGTAGAGGAGAGCCGATCGGCGGCTCTCCTGGCAGGGGGGGTCTGCGCTGATTGTTTATCAGCGCAGCCCCCCCTCAGATCACCCCACTGGACTACCAGGGATGCCACTAGGACCACCAGGGAAGGGGCAACGTGGATGGCCAGGTATGTACCCCATGGCCATCCACATGTGCCCAATCTGTGCCAATCAGTGCCCAAAAATGGGCACTGATTGGCACTATTATGTCCATGATATGCCCAGATCTGCCCAGCAATGCTCTATCAGTGCCACCTGTCATTGCCCATCTGTGCCACCTGTCATTGCCCATCTGTGCCACCTGTCATTGCCCATCAGTGCCACCTGTCAATGCCCATCAGTGCCCATCTGTGCCCATCAGTGCCCACCTATCAGTGCCCATCAGTGCCACACATCAGTGCCACACATACGTACCCATCAGTACCACCCATATATACCAATCAATGCCACCTACGAGTGCCCATCAGTGCCGCCTATGTGTGCCCATCGGTGCCACCTATGAGTGCCGCATACCAGTGCCACCTATCAGTGCCCATCAGTGCCACCTATCAGTGCCCATCAGTGCCGCCTATCAGTGCCCATCATCAGTGCCCGTTAGTGCCACCTCATCAGTGCCACCTCATTGGTGCCACCTCATCGGTGCCCATCAGTGCCGCCGTATCAGTGCCCATCTGTGCCGCCATATCAGTGCCCATTATTGAAGGAGAAAGCGTACTTATTTACAAAAAAATTTAACAGAAACAAAGAAAAACTTGTTTTTTTTTGAAATTTTCGGTCTTTTTTTATTTGTTGCACAAAAAATAAAAACCGCAGAGGTGATCAAATACCAGCAAAAGAAAGCTCTATTTGTGGGAACAAAATGATAAAAAATTTGTTTGGGTACAGTGTAGCATGACCGCGCAATTGTCATTCAAATTGCAACAGCGCTGAAAGGTGAAAATTGGGCTGGGCGGGAAGGTGTCTAAGTGCCTGGTATTGAAGTGGTTAAGAGGCTCTTCTGTCCTCCGCTCATTACCTGTATTAATGGCACCTGTTTGAACTTGATCAGTATAAAAGACACCTGTCCACAACCTCAAACAGTCACGCTCCAAACTCCACTATGGTGAAGACCAAAGAGCTGTCGAAGGACACCAGAAACAAAATTGTAGACCTGCACCAGGCTGGGAAGACTGAATCTGCAACAGGCAATCAGCTTGGTGTGAAGAAAGAGCACTGATAATCTCCCTTGATCTGGGCTCCACGCAAGATCTCACCCCGTGGGGTCAAAATGATCACAAGAACGGTGAGCAAAAATCCCAGAACCACATGGGGGGACCTAGTGAATGACCTGCAGAGAGCTGGGACCAACGTAACAAAGGCTACCATCAGTAACACACTACGCCGCCAGGGACTCAGATCCTGCAGTTCCAGATGTGTCCCCCTACTTAAGCCAGTACATGTCCGGGCCCATCTGAGGTTTGCTAGAGAGCATTTGGATGATCCAGAAGAGAACTGGGAGAATGTCATATGGTCAGATGAAACCAAAGTAGAACTGTTTGGTAGAAACACAACTCGTCGTGTTTGGAGGGGAGAGAATGCTGAGTTGCAACCAAAGAACACCATACCTACTGTGAAGAATGGGGGTGGCAACATCATGCTTTGGGGCTGTTTCTCTGCAAAAGGAACAGGATGACTGATCCGTGTACCAGAAAGAATGAATGGGGACATGTATCATGAGATTTTGAGTGCAAACCTCCTCCCATCAGCAAGGGCATTGAAGATGAAACGTGGCTGGGTCTTTCAGCATGACAATGATCACAAACACACCACCCAGGCAACGAAGGAGTGGCTTCGTAAGAAGCATTTCAAGGTCCTGGAGTGGCCTAGCCAGTCTCCAGATCTCAACCCCATAGAAAACCTTTGGAGGGAGTTGAAAGTCCGTGTTGCCCAGCAACAGCCCCAAAACATCACTGCTCTAGAGGAGATCTGCGTGGAGGAATGGGTCAACATACCAGCAACAGTGTGTGACAACCTTGTGAAGACTTACAGAAAACTTTGACCTCTGTCATTGCCAAGGATATATAACAAAGTATTGAGATGAACTTTTGATATTAACCAAATACTTATTTTTCACCATAATTTGCAAATAAATTCTTTCAAAAATTAGACAATGTGATTGTCTGGATTTGTTTCCACATTTTGTCTCTCATAGTTGAGGTATACCTAGGATGACAATTACAGGCCTCTCTCATCTTTTTAAGTGGGAGAATTTGCACAATTGGTGGCTGACTAAATACTTTTTTGCTCCACTGTATGTAAACATAGTATATAGGGAAAAAAATCTGCGCTGCCTCCTACTAATCAATAGTGATCTGAAAAAATAATAAAATAAATGTTGAAAAAATAGTGGAAAAACAAGTGATTCAATTAAAGATTCAAAACACAGAGTTAAATTCTTAACCATTAGATAAAGTGATAGCGTGTAGGTGCTGCAATTCAATTAGCCTGAATATCGGCTCATAAATAGTGCAAAAGAAAGGGGTTAAAATTGCGCAATCTTATAACATAAATATATGATAGTCAATATCAACTTTCAAGTCCATATGATACTTTCAAAGAACTAAAAGCATTAGACAATACTGTGCTAACAATCAAGTCCATATGCTATATTGTGTCCACCAAACAAGGGATAAAGCTGATAATATCCAAACATTAGCAAGTTGATTGAAACTTCTCATTCGCTGTATTAGGAGTAAAAAGGGCCGCTTACCAGATAAGGTGGATCTCAGGTTATCGAGATCAAAATCGCTCAGCAATATGTCGGTCTATCTGTGGGCATTCCTACCCAACTCCTTCCGAGCCTTTGTTATATTTGCTCCAGGATGGGTCGGTCTGACCTTCGATGTTTGTCCTGAATGTACCTCTGAGCCGATATTCCTTCCGATACAGCGGACTGCTATTTTATGCAATGTTGTTCAGCAGAGCATTACACGATCCTCAACCTCAAATCCATTTACCAGGTGGAAAGAAAAAGAAGAGGCTTCATGGTGCAGTATTTTTGTTTAAGAAGCACAGATATTTATTGCAAACGACTTCCATAAAACATTGACATCCAAAAAGCAATAAAACGATTTAAAAAAGCAGCGGCTCAAGTCAGCCAGCTGGTGCGTGGTGACGCCAGAGACTTTGGCTCCACCCGACGCGTTTCACCATACAAGGCTTCTACTGGGAATGGAGACTGAGTCTGAACATCACACACCACTCTTTAAATACCCATCCAGTAGGGGAGACACCGGAAACGTCTTATCAGTCTAATTCACATGGTGTCATCTTACCCTCTGGTTTCAAAGATGTATTCAAAACATAGCAAAATAAGCAAATAGCAAAAAAAAAAAAAATATATATATATATATATATATATATATATATATATATATATATAAAAACGTAATGTTTAATAAAAATTAATAAACATTGATATATGTTATAATAATACTACATAATGTTTAAAAGACATATAGATTACATAAACATATTCGTAATTGACTCGAATAAACCTATTAAACATGCAAAAAATTTATGATTACCTCATATCCACACCTAACGTAATTGGTCACCATATCAGAGAAAGGAGTAGGGATTGGACATGGTGAATCAATACACGAAAATGTGACGTATGTAGAGCGGAAGGGGGATTGGATAGTTTTGAAGCTCAACATTCCCCTACCTTCTCATCTGATAAAATTCCAATACCTATTTGCAACCATCAACATGAGAATGAAAAATACAAAATACAAAATAAAAATAAAAATGAAATAAGAAATGAAGTGTAAAAAACATGTCTGCTTATCAACAGCTACATACTATTTATACCCAGATTACCATCTCATTGCATGTGGGACCCAAACCAAGTCCACCCCATACTACAACCCTCCCTGGGACTTATTACTTATTACTACGTCAAAAACAGACCCATATAACCAGATCCACATCGACCAAAAAAGGAGAAACACTTCACTGAATGGAACAAAACAGTTATCGATTGTCAATGAAACAATTGATGTCCCATTCTATATTGAGTAACCAGGGGCTATAACACTGGATGTCAAATATCCATCTAGTTTCTCTGCGTGAGATATGTCTCTTGAGATTGCTACCCCTCCAGTGTGGTGTGTATCTTTCTATAGCCACAACTTCTAAAAGAGAGGGATCTCTATGATGAAAATGTTTACATACACTATGTCCCACAAAACCTCTCCTTATATTTGACAAGTGCTCTCCTATTCTTATATTCAATGCCCTAGTGGTCCTATCCACATATTGAAGGCCACATGGACACCTCAGGAGGTACATAACCCCCACTGTTCCGCACTGTTCATTGATTTTATATACTTTGGAAGTGACTAGTGAAGTAAAAGACGAAGTTTTGATGGTTTTGGATGTTTTGCATGCTTTGCATCGTTTGCATGGAAAGAAACCTTTCAAGTTTCCAAACATGCTGACCTTCTCAGGGGGGTTAATCATACTCGGAGCTAAAGTGTCTTTCAAAGTTTGATTTTTCCTATAAATTATATTTGGTCTGTCCGGTAATTTTGGACCCAAGATTTTGTCGCATTTTAGGACCTGCCAGTGCTTCTTGATTACTTTGTTCACCCACCAATATTGTGATGAAAAAGTAGTGAAGAAAGACCATTCAAATTTGTTGTAAACTTCCCTCCCTTTTTTTGGGGGGGGGGGTTAGAAGACTATTTCTGTCCAAAAGTGACACTGTAGACAAATCTTTGTCTCGTGTCACAGGATCACATCCTTTTTCTATAAAACGATCCTTAAGTACATTAGCCATAATTTGGTAGTCCTCCAGTGAGGAGCAATTCCTCACTCCAGCTTTTTTGAAGGATTCAGTCCAAATCATTAATGAACTCTCACAGTGTAAGGTAGAGGATGACGTAATTCTAGTTATGGCAGACCTCTTTACACTATTATTACACAGGAATTGGGATACCAAGCGGCAAAGTTTTTCTTGACTAAGGATCAATCTTTGATATCAACTTTGGATTTTATTTTGCGACTTTTGCAATTCGCTATGGAGCATAATTATTTTTATTATGGAGGCCAGTACTACTTACAAAGTACCCGAGTAGCGATGGGAGCGAAATTCCCTCCCAAGTCTCGCTAATTTGTTCATGGCACTATGGGACAACGATACCTTGTTGTCATGTAGGGACCCCAGATTGCTTTTCTGGCCTCGCTACATAGACAATGCCTTCTTTCTCTGGAAGGGGAGTGAAGAATCATTACATTCTTTCATGTCCAACCTTAACAACAACCAGTGGGAAATTAGGTTTACTTACGAGTATAGTAGCACATCAGTAATTTTTTTAGATTTGGTCATTTTCAAAAATCAGAACCAATTGTTTACAAAAAGTTTTTTCAAGTCCACGGATCGTAATGGATATATACCAATAGACACCCGCCACCATCCCAATTGGCTTAGGGCAGTCCCCAAGGGACAGTTGCAAAGGATGAGGAGGAATTGCTCCTCACTGGAGGACTACCAAATTCAGGCTAATGTACTTAAGGATCGTTTTAAAGAAAAAGGATATGATCCTGTGACACTAGACAAATTTGTCTACAGTGTTACTTTTGGACAGAAATAGTCTTCTAACCCCCAAAAAAGGATGGGAGGGAACTTACAACAAATTCGAATGGTCTTTCTTCACTACTTTTTCATCACAATATTGGTGGGTGAACAAAGTAATCAAGAAGCACTGGCAGGTCCTAAAATGTATAGGAATGTAAAAATACTGCGCTAGCAAAAAGCAGCAGCATACAATGCGATAACATCAAAAAGTCTAAGAAATGGGGGAAGCTGCACTAAAAAATTAAGTCCATAACAGTTGACATCAGGGAAAACAAAATGTCCATAGGGAACATGCAGAGAAATAGTAACACCACAGTGTGCATATACAAGCAGTGTGCCCAACCACCGTAGCTGTTGATTGAGCTTACCAAATGGCAAGCTTAAAAGGCAGATGGCTATAGCCCAGCCAAGGCCTTTGAGCTTGCTGGTGATCACGGTGTTCGGATGGCAGGGGATCAATCTCTAAGGCTCACTTCCGATATCCGCGTATCCACGCACTCAATTGAAAACCCAGGTAGCCTTTGCCAAAACTCCCTTAGACTCTTTATTGTATCCCCGGAGTTCTTCATGAAGACTTTGCAAACTCTGCATTACCCTTCGTTGATGATCATCCTTCCTTAGAACACAATTCTTGACTAAAATGTCATAGTGTTGAAGAGGCCCACTGCAGTCTCTAAGTTCCTTAGAATATGTACTTGTTTCAAAACTTGGAAATTAACTCTCAGCTAACTGGCTTACAAATGCTGCCGCTGGACTCCGCAGACAGGGGACGGAGAACCCTGGCAGCCTCCTTAGGTGGGCACCGTACCGTAGCCTTTGGCAGCCCCGGTAAGTTGCCCATAAACAGCGCAGGGAAACCAAGGGCGCAATGGGGGTCCTGAAATGTGACAAAATCTTGGGTCCAAAATTACCGGACAGACCAAATGTAATTTATAGGAAAAATCAAACTTTGAAAGACACTTTAGCTCCGAGCATGATTAACCCCCCGAGAAGGTCAGCATGTTTGGAAACTTGAAAGGTTTCTTTCCATGCAAACGATCCAAAGTATGCAAAACACCCAAAACCACCAAAACTTTGTCTTTTACTTCACTAGTCACTTCCAAAGTGTATAAAATCAATGATTTTATTACATGCGGAACAGTGGGGGTTATATACCTCCTGAGGTGTCCATGTGGCCTTTTTTTGGTCGGTGTGGGTCTGGTTATAGGGGTCTGTTTTTGATGTAATAATACTAAGTCCCAGGGAGGGTTGTAGTATGGAGAGGACTTGGTTTGGGTCCCACATGCAATGAGATGGTAATCTGGGTATGAATAGTATGTAGCTGTTGGTGAGCAGACATGTTTTTTACATTTTTAATTTCTTATTTCATTTTTATTTTGTATTTTTTATTTTTCATTCTCATGTTGATGGTTGCAAATAGGTATTGGGATTTTATCAGATGAGAAGGTAGCGGAATGTTGAGCTTCAAAACTATCCAATTCCCCTTCCGCTCTACATACGTCACATTTTCGTGTATTGATTCACCATGTCCGATCCCTACTCCTTTCTCTGATATGGCGACCAATTATGTTAGGTGTGGATATGAGTTAATCAAACATTTTTTGTAGGTTTAATATGTTTATTCGAGTCAATTACGAATATGTTTATGTAATCTATATGTCTTTTAAACATTATGTAGTATTATTATAACATATATCAATTATTATTAAACGTTACGTACATATATATAGATATATCTATATTTATATATAGATATATATAGATATATCCATATATATATCTATATATATATACACATTCTGATGTTCCTAAATGAATATTGAACTACATGGGCAGCAAATAGAGGTATATATGTATATTTTTATATGTATAGGTTTTTTTGCCATTTTTCCTATGTTTTAAATACATCTTTGAAACCAGAGGGTAAGATGACACCATGTGAATTAGAGGTTTCCGGTGTCTCCCCTGCTGGATGGGTATTTAAAGAGTGGTGTGTGACGTTCAGACTCAGCCTTCGTTCCCAGTAGAAGCCTTGTATGGGGAAACCCGTCGGGTGGAGCCAAAGTCTCTGATGTCACCACACACCATCTGGCTGCCGTGGCTGCTTTTTGAAATAGTTTTATTGCTTTTTGGATGTCAATGTTTTATGGAAGTCGTTTGCAATAAATATCTGTGCTTCTTAAACAAAAATACTGCACCATGAAGCCTCTTCTTTTTCTTTTCACCTGGTAAATGGATTTGAGTTTGAGGATCGTGTAATGCTCTGCTGAACAACATTGCATAAAATAGCAGTCCGCTGTATCGGGAGGAATATCGGCTCAGAGGTACATCAGGACAAACATCTAAGGTCAGACCGACCCATCCTGGAGCAAATATAATGAAGGTTCGGAAGGAGTTGGGTAGGAATGCCCACAGATAGACCGACAAATTTCTGAGCGATTTTGATCTCTATAACCTGAGATCCACCTTATCCGGTAAGCGGCCCTTTTTACTCCTAATACAGCGAATGAGAAGTCTCAATCAACTTGCTAATGTTTGGATATTATCAGCTTTATCCCTTGTTTGGTGGACACAATATAGCATATGGACTTGATTGTAAGCACAGTATTGTCTAATGCTTTTAGTTCTTTGAAAGTATCATATGGACTTGAAAGTTCATATTGACTATCATATATTTATATTATAAGGTTGCGTATTTGAACCCCTTTCTTTTGCACTATGCATGTAAACATCAATTGCGCCATATCCACATATGAGGTATCGACTTGAACATTTGAGTGATAGCAATAATTCTGAGGCCATAGTTAACTCTACAGTGATAACCTGTAAAGGCTTTTAAAAAAAGTCACCTATAGAGATCTTCAGGCACTAGAGTTTTTTTGTAATTCCAGGGGCATGTGCAATTTAAAGGTTTGGCATTTATTTACTTAATGCAACCCCATATATTATGTTTTACAAAAAATTGGGTATAATATTATGTGCTTGTATTAAAATGTATTTCAGTGTATTTTTTCTTGAAAATATGTGTTTAAAAAATAGCTGTGCATATGTTTGTTAAAAAAAATTGCAGCTACCACCATTTTATTCTGCAGGGCCTCTGTTTCCAGAAAACGTATACTTTTTTTTTTTTTGAGGGAGGGGGGGAGATCTATGTTTACTCTGCGAAAAAAAGGAAAATTTTATCATGTTTGCAAAAGATTACAAAATGTGGATGATTCTTGTAACTTTTTCTTTTGGGGGAGGGGGTTACTGTAATTTCTGACAAAAAAATGCTGATTTTAACATGTGTGCAACAAATTAGAAAATTTGGGGATTCTTAAATTTTTTGAGGGGGTTACAGTAATTTCTGACAAAAAATGCAGATTATACCTTATGTGCAAAAATGATAAAATTGACAAGTTAATTTAACCACTTCCCACCCGTAGGATGTCATATGACGTGCTTAGTTTGAAGTGGTGATGCCTGAATGAGGCTGCAGCTACAGGCATCATACAGATATCTTTGTTTTCTGCCAGAGATTCCCTCTAATGTTAAAGCCATCCTAGCGGGTATTTAGACTCCCCCCCTCTCCTGCCTCCCGCCTGCCCGCGGGGGCCTCTCCGGGCTCTCCTGTACAATCAGGAAGCTGGAGATCCATTCTGGCGGCTCCGTCGGATTACCATAGAGCTGGCCAAGGATGGTCCCCAGCCGTCTTTATGACCCTGTTAGGCCAGAAGTGATGTCATGATGTCACTTCCGGCTCTGACAGATGTAAACACTGCCATTTTTTTTCCCTAGAAAGCATAGATCAATGTTTTTTTTTGCTCTCATGCATTCCAGGGTAGAGAAGATATCTTGGGTCTTATTGACCCCAAATCTCTCCACAAAGAGGACCTGTCTTGCCTTATTCCTATTACAAGGGTTGTTTACATTCCTTGTAATAGGACTAATGCTGTGTACACACGGGCGGACTTTTCGACAACAAAGGTCCGACGGTCTTTCCGACGGACTTTCGACGGACTTTCTAACGAATGGACTTGCCTACACACGATCATACCAAAGTCCGACGGATTCGTACGTGATGATGTATGACCGGACTGAAATAAGGAAGTTGATAGCCAGTAGCCAATAGCTGCCCTAGCGTCGGTTTTTGTCTGTCGGACTAGCATACAGACGAGCGGATTTTTTGACCGGACTCGAGTCCGTTGGAAAGATTTGAAGCATGTTCCAAATCTAAAGTTCATCAGATTTTCAACAGAAAAAGTCTGCTGTAGGTCCGATGGAGCCCACACACGGTCGAATTGTCTGACGGATTTGTTCCGTCGGACCAGTCCGGTCGAAAAGTCCGCCCGTGTGTACACAGCATAAAAGTGTTAAAAAAAATTTAAAATAAAGGGACAGTGTAAAATCTTTTTTTTATTACTTATTTTATTTTTATTTTTTTTTTTAAGTGCCCCTGTCCCTTCGTGCTCTCAAGCAGAAGTGAACGCATATGTAAGTTGCGCCCGCATGTAAACAGCGTTCGTACCACACATGTGAGGTATCACTGCGAATGTTAGAGCAAGTGCAATAATTCTAGCACTAGATCTCCTCTGTAACTCTAAACTGGTAACCTGTAAAAAAATTTCAAGTGTAGCCTATGGAGATTTTTAAGTACTGAAGTTTGGCGCCATGCCACAAGCGTGTGCAATTTTAAAGCGTGACATGTTGGGTATGTATTTACTTGGCGTAACATCATCTTTTATACATTAACAAAAATTGGGTTATATATTGAGTTTTGTGCATTAAAATTCATTAAAGTGTACTTTTTCCCAAAAAATTGCATTTGAAAATTGCTGTGCAAATACATTGTTATTTTCAGCAGGTCTCTCATTTGCAGTGTTGTTGTGTCTTTGCATATGTTATACTGTTATTGTCATAGCCCCTGTATGTCACCGCTTTGTACAACACCACGCAACATGTTGTCCCCCTAAAAATCAATGCCAATAATCCCTTTACTGCTTTCAGATCGTTGTATCTGTGCTATGTAGAGGCATTTCCATTCAAGTGAGACTCTATATAATGGGAGTCAGCAAACTCTGCAGCCGTCTCCCTGGGCTAGACAGAGACAATTATTTAAGTGTACAACTGGCTGATCGCTGCATGCATTAGGTCTGAGGTGGCATTCAGTGACCGAATTAGGCTGCACGCCTCGGAGCGAAGAGATGGAGAGAGATCCTGTGTGTGGCATGTTTTTTATAGAACTACATAATGCTGTATCGAGCAGAAATGCAATTCACTAATATGGATATTGATGGACACACTGGTTATCTGGGCCAGGAGTTACAATGAATCTGGCCCATACGTGGTGTGTGGGTGCTCACAGTGGACTGGGATTATTCACAGTTGAGAGCAAAAGTTTTTGGGTGATTTTGTAACTTTTTCTTCTTCAGTTTTTCAGGCTCAAGCATTTTTGTTATAGCCAATGGAAAGCTAGTTTCTAGGAGAAGGAGAGGTAAGGTTGGATCTAGCTGTCTGATGTGGGGGAGCAGTTAAAAATAAAAGGGGGGGTGGAGGATGGGAGGTCAGCAGGACAGTGTACAGTGGGTCAGCACAGCAGAGCATAGGGTCAGCAGTTTGTAGGGCAGTTTACAGAAGCTATTGGTTTGTAGGGCAGTGTACAGGGGTTAGCAGGGTAGTGGATGAGAGGTCAGCAGGGGAGTGTACAGGAATCGGAAGGGCAGTGTGCAGGGGTCAGCAGGGCAAAGGATGGGAGGTCAGCAGGGCAGTGTGCAGGGGGTCAGCAGGGCAGTGTGCAGGGGTCAGCAGGGCAAAGGATGGGAGGTCAGCAGGGCAGTGTGCAGGGGGTCAGCAGGGCAGTGTACAGGGGGTCAATAGGGCAGTGTACGAGGGGTCAGCAGGGCAGTACAGGGGGTCAGCAGACCAGTACAGGGGGTCAGCAGAGCGGTGTACAAAGGGGTCACCAGGGTGGAGGACAGGGTTAAGCAGGCCAGTGTACAGGCAGTCAGCAGGGCAGTGTACGCGGGTCAGCAGGGCAAACGACGTGAGGTCAGAAGGAGTATGCAGGAATTGATAAGGCAGTGTACAGGGGGTCAGCAGGGCAGAGGACAGGGGTTAGTTGAGCTAACGTTTGCTGAGCCTTTGGAGGGGAGGGCGCCATTGAAGTCTTGTGGGCAAAGCCCACCTCAGCACCCCCTAGGTCCAGCCATGAGCAGAGGCAGGTGAAAAAACATGTTACAGGCTTTTTTGGGTATTTTTCGAGCACTCTGCCCCAAAGACGCTCAAGTATGTTTTTAAGTTTGAGCAGCAATATTCAAGCAACACGATGCTAAGGTGTGAATGGGCACCATTAAAAAGAATGGGAATCTTGATGTTAAGACCCCTTTCACACTGAACATCGCCCAGTGCTAGTGGTAAAGCGCCGCTCGTTTTAGCGGCGCTTTACCGGCGCTGTGCGGGCGGAAGCGGAGTGCTTTTAACCCCAAAGAAAGGGTTAACAAGGGGTTAAAAGTGCCCAAAAAGCTCCGCTGCCAAAATGCTTTGCAGGCGCTTCAGTATTGATTTCAATGGCAGGGGCGGTTTAGGAGTGGTGTACACACTGCTCCCGCACCTCCCCAAAGATGCTGCTTGCAGAACTTTTTTTCCCATCCTGCAAGCGCACCGCCCCAGTGTGAAAGCACTCGGACTTTCACACTGGGGTGGCTTTACAGGCGCTATTTTTAATGCTAAAACACCTGAAAAGCACCTCAGTGTGAAAGTAACCTAAGTATTTTAGTCTTCTGGAAATTCACTTTGAAACACGCGGTGTTAATGGGGGATAAATGGGTTGATTTCAGGTAAATTAATTTGAGGCTTGTTTTAGCCAGTGGAATGTTAGTTACTAGGAGGGGGAGAAGCAAGAAATTGTACAAAAAATGCACATCTCAGGTATTTATCAGGCTTGCATTGAGGTCTATAGCTGCCATAAACAGGAAACTGCTCCAACTTAAGCTTATACTGTAGATATTTTCAAGCCTTGGAAAGCACGCTTCAAGCGATGTGATGCTTAGGTGTGAAGGGCATCATTGAGTATAATGTTGAGTGTCGAAGTTCATCGGGAAATAGCTTCAAATTACCCAAGTGTAAATGGGGGATACATTAGGTGATTTTATCTAAATAAATTTCAGGCTTGTTTTAGCAAATGGAAATTCAGTTAATAGAAGGAGGAGCAAGAAATTGTCGAAGGCTGTGCAATATACACACATTTTCAGGTTCTCCCATTAAAGTTTATAGGGGAAAAAAATAAGCGACTCTTCCCCAAAGAAGCTCATGTACTTTTCCAAGCTTTGAGCAGCAATCCACACCTCTCTTTGTATTAACATATTGATATGTGTCACCTCCTCTGGGTGACTTCAAAACCCATTCCACACCATGGAAAAGAAAGAACTCATACATCCTCCATGTACTGTACATAGGAACCATTGAATAGAATGGGAGTCTGGATATTGAGCATTAAAGTTCTTCAGTAAATGCTTTGAAACACTCCGGTGTGAATGGAGGATAAACAGGGTGATTTCAGCCAAATAAATTGCAGCTTTGTTTTAGCCAATCGAAAGATAGCAGGAGAAGGAGAAGCTATAAATTGTGCGAAAACCTCACTTTTTAGACATTTATCAGGTACTCCTATTGAGGTCTATAGGGGTCAAATACCAGCAACTCTGTCCAAAAGAAGCTTATTTTCACTTTTTTGCTCTTCGGGTGACACACTTCAACCGATGTGATGCTCAGATGTGAACAGGCACCACTGAATATAATGGGAATCTCGATGTTGAGTGTTGAGATTCCTCGGAAAATGCACTTCAAAACCTTCAGGTGTGGATGCGGCTTCAGCTAATTTAAAGAGAAAGTAAACACTGGTGGGTTTTACTTTCTCTTTATTTCCCTGCAAAGGTAAAACATAATGGGCTACTATGCATCGCATAGTAGCCTATTATGTGTCACTTATAGGGTTGTCCCGATACCACTTTTTTAGGGCCGAGTACAAGTACCGATACTTTTTTTCAAGTACTCGCCGATACCGATTACCGATACTTTTTTTTTTTAATGTCAGGTGACAGTTTTTTGTTTTTTTTTTAACAGTGCTTTCTTTTTTTTCGGGGGGGGGGGGGTATGTGTGTGGTTTTTTTTTTATTATTTACAATTTTTATTTTTTACAATAATTTTTTTTAATTCTTTATTGCAATATGTGTTTTGTTTTTTTTTTTTTTTTTTTTTTTTTTATCAGCCCTGTTGGGGGGCTTTGGTGAGATATCAGGGGTCTTAACAGACCTCTGATATCTCCCCCTTGAGACAGAGAAAGAGACCGAGGATAGAGATTCCCCAGTCCCTTTCTCTGCAGCCTCAGCTGCACTGAGAATGAATGGAGAGAAGACAGCGGCTCCTCTCCATTCATAAACTGACACATCGTAATCACAGGAGATTACAATGTTTCAGTTATGTGAATGGACAGAGTCAGCTGACTCTGTCCATTCACAAAGGAAGGAGGAGGGGGACGGCGGAACGAAGGGGGACAGTGAAGGGGGACAGAGAAGGAGAGGGGAACGGCGGAACGGAGGGGGACAGCGGAGAGGCACAGCAGAACGGAGGGGACAGAGAAGGAGAGGGGGATAGCAGAACGGAGGGGGCAGCGGAGGGGGACAGAGAAGGAGGAGGGGAACGGCGGAACGGAGGGGGACGGCGGATGGGGACAGAGGAACGGAGGGGGCATGGAGGAAGATGCAGTGACAGTCAGCGGTGACCGATCACCGCTGTAAGTCACTAAAGCCGCTGAAAGCCGCTGGGGGAGAATCTTGTAACTCCCCCACGCGCCGATCACAGCTGACTTCCAGCTATCGGCGGAAGCATCGGGAGCATTTGCCCGAGTACAAGTACTTGGGCAAATGCTCGGTATCTGTGCTGATACCGATACTAGTATCGGTATCGGGACAACCCTAGTCACTTACCTGAAACTGAAGCCCGCAATGTCACAGTTGTCCCCACTAACAGAGAGCGTCCATCTTTGCCCCTCTTCTTTCCGGGGCTTGGAACTCCGGCTCTGTGACTGGCCAGAGTCGCGTGATTTCACTCCCGCGCATGCGCGCGGGAGCTGCCATTCACAACATGACCCCTATTAGAAACGGCACGATGTGCCCTTTCTAAAGCGTGCATGTGCCGATGACATTGGTGTCATTGGTGCTCGGCTTTTACGTAAATATCTCCTAAACCGTGGAGGTATAGGAGATATTTCAAGCACCTACAGGTAAGCCTTAATATAGGCTTACCTGTAGGTAAAAATGGTTGTACATGGCGTACAACCACTTTAATGTTGGCCTTGTTTAAGCCAATGAAAAGCTAGCTACTAGCAGGAGGAAAGAAAAAACATGACATGTAAACTGCACATTTCAGGCATTTTTCCAGACACTCCCTTTCAAGTCTGTAGGTGCCAAAACATCAGAGACTGTTCCTCAAAGAAGCTCATCTACTTTTTCACACATCGAGAGAGGCAAAAATATGCACATTTGCAGGTGTTTTTCAGGCACTCCCAAAACTATAGGGACCAAAAACAAGCGACTCTTCCCCAATAAAGCTCAAGCAGTTTTCTGAGCTTCGAGCAGTAAATGGGGTGTTGTCAACTAATTTCATTTCATGCTTGTTTAAGACAATGGAAAGCTAGTTACTAGGTGGAAAAGCAAGAAATCACGCATATATGCATGTTATGTGCGTAGCGCTGACAACTGTTGTTTTTAGCCATATGTGTGCTATGCAGTACATAAGTTGTTATAGTGCCATCTTGTGGATAATTGAAAATTTACAATACTTTTACGTTTCATGATTAAGTGAAGTGACATGGAAGTGATTAATTGTTTACTTCGGAACTTTAGCTGTGACCTACCCACAAAGCTCCTGGACAAGTGTTGAACTGAACTGCATTGTGGGAGGATATAAAAGGGCCGGGAGCGGCCATCTTAGGTCTCTTGTTCCTGGGACGCGTGGCCTGCCAGCAGGACTCTGTGGGTGTGTGTGTCCCACAGGGTTGCGGCCTACCTTGAGAAGGAGCGGAGCAGCTGCAAGGATCCTGCCGTCGTATCACAGTGTGCTGGAGCAGCAGAAGTGTTTGTTTCGGAGACCCGTGGGGAGGTAACCGAGGACTCCTGGTCGTTACTGAACGGAGCAGTGTGACGGCGTGGCGGCGGTTCCATACGGACTGAGAACTGCAGAAACGGAGACATCCATCTGCCTGGATCCCGTGTGGTGAGAGGGTTAACACCTGGAAGTTTGTTTAATACTACACACACACTTAGAACTGTTACAGAGTGTTGCTGGGACTGATAGTCCCACAGAACAAGTTAAGTTGGAAAACAGTACATCTGCATAGACTTCAGTATTCAAGAGCGGATGCTAGATGTTTGTCTTCTTCATATGGGAACACTTAGTCAGTCTGCCGGATTATAACTGCCTTAGTGTATCACCTTACACTGCGCAACACCCAAGAGGAACCCCCCCTTGTGGATTACAATTACAAGTTCTTAGCTAGCGAAGACTGAAGACGTCAAGACTATCTTTTTTATTGCAGGGCTCTGCATTTATTTACTAAGTATAGTGACTTTACAGTTTAGAGCAGGGGGAGCTCCCTGGTTTTAGATATATACAATTAGGTATATTTGTGTATGTTACCAATTGTCATAACTATTCACTATACTATTGCACTACGTTGGTGTGATAGTGTAGTCATTGTAATAACCCTTTATATAAATGTACTACTTACTCAAAAAAAGAAGTTATTTCTGGTTATTATTGAAGTTTGTGTGCAGTGTTATTATTTCTCCTGCAGGTGGAGCTACAGACACCCAGGTAAAGGTAAATATAAATATAAGTGTATATTGTGGGTTAAAGTCAATACTCATATCATTACAACACTGCACTACAGCTGTGCCAAGGGGATTGAACAATTTAAGAGGGGTAAAGAGATAAGAGGACAGGCCCGCTTAAACCAGCAGCTCCACGGAGAGTTATTGCTACATGTGTTTTAAGCATTTTTAAAAAATGCTTCCACCATGCATGCTATAACCCCTCCTCTTCTGCCAATGTTAAATTGCTGCCTATGCTGTTCCAGCTTCTCCAGAACTACAGACACTGCGCTGAAGTTTCCATAAGTGCCCAAACAGAGTTCTTATGCTGGCTTCAGCACAGTCCAGCCTCCACTCACCAGGGGGAGCTGGTGGGACTTGAGAAACTGAAAGGACTATAATGCAGCCACATGGAACCCTGGTTAATACAGTTCGCAAGGAGAGCTGCACTGTGGAAGTGAATGCAACTGCGAACTACAAGACCAACAAGAACCCTGTAAGGAGGAGAGTGGAGAGTTTTCCTGGGCATTGAGAGAGAGAGCAGGGTGTTGCTATAAGCGAATCAGAGCTGGAGGGAGACAGCCACTGAGAACTGGAATGCTGGGACTGAGCCTGTTTTTGAGGGCTGCAAGGTACCTGAGGACCAGGAACAGATGAGTGTCCAGGACAAGGTTTGCTGGGTGCCAAGACTGTTGAGTGCTAGTGGCGGTGCTTACTGTACCAGAGGAGACTGCCTATATCTCCAGAATTGATCACTGAATGCAGTCTTAATGGACAGTTATCAAAGTGCTCCACGTTACAGTTTGGGCCCCACCATCAGCCGGCTGAAGTTTGCAGGACAGGTACCACTTACTGAACAACTTCTTCCCAGGGGTACCCCTTTCTGGAAATATACCTACACTCAGGGGGATATACACTTTTTGATCATTTGTTGCAGAGAAGTACTGCAAGACTTTTTCTTACGGCTTATGCTGTTCATTGTTTATACTGCTTTTTATTAGTGCTGCTTATTATTGCTTTTATTAGAGGTGCTTATTTCCAATATGCTGATATAGTTGTGGGTAGTATACTAATACTTGAGCTTATAGGTGTTTGTAGCATCTCACTACCTAAAAAGGTGTGTCAGAGGGGATTAAGCATTTTCTGGAGTCATGGCAAAGAACAGAGAACCCGACATACCAAGTGGCTTTCCTGGGGGGCGATAAATGCTACACTATAGAGCTACTCAGATGGAAGCACCAAGCAGCCTTCTCAGGGCTTTTGGATGTCCACTCAAGGGAGGCTTATGGGTACATAACATGCATAAAATATGTTAAAGCTAAATTTTAGGATTTTTAGAAAACTACTTTTGCGGTGGGCTTCCACTCACCTTATTCCTTGCTCTATTCTCTCTGACACTGTGGGTTGTGGGCAGGCCCTCACTGTCCTTATGTACACTGCAGGACTATTGGTCCTGCATTGTATTTAATGGTGTCGGTGTGCAACCATCAGCTGGAGCACCTCAAACATCATGGAGGAAGCGCCAGCTGGAGTGAAGGAAACGGGAAAGCTAAACACCTTATTCTTCAACTATGAGTATATACTCTTGGAGGGGGGGGGTCACTACAAGGGTAGTTTAATTCTTTTTTTTTTTTTCCTTTTTTTTTTTAAATCATGGAGTTCGGCTTTAAATGCAAGTATAATCTTATAAAAAAATTTTTTGGAAATAAATAGTCTCTTTCAGCATCCTCGACGTACGCTGCTTATATTTGTTTCAGCTGATGTTTTCTATATTGCTCAGTTCCCACATATATTATTTCAGAGGAAGGAGAGTCCCCGCTGCTTTGGATATTGTATCATTCATCCGGTTGTTTGATATTGCAACCGGCTCTATGAAAAATCAGATCACATGCGGTTTTATTTTTGATCGCTTTTGAGCAATTGTTTTTAGGTCAAATAGGGGAAGACGGGATGGGGCAAGTCTGGGGAGATCCAGCCACTTTCGGTGGAGTTTTAAAAGTGTGTTTACAGTGAGTGCATTGAATATTTTATTTTTTTTCCTTATTTAGTACTTTTATTTCCTGAAATCGGAGTCTAAGGGCTTTTTCTCACGTTCTGCCAAGTTCTGGATACACACAAACTGGCTGCACATAATCAGACAGTTTGTATCATAACACAGAGTGTTGTTGCATTCAGGGGTGGCATTTAGCCGCCTCTGGATGCAGCAAACTATCCAACCTTTGCTGCCCAAGTGAGTGTAGCCTTACACTGATATCACCAGGGCCTTTCCTTAAGTGAATGCAGTGTTACATGGCACCTCCAGTACTGAATGTATACATCATTGCTGGCTGCCCCTGGGGGGATTGTGTAGTGTTGTCAGGGGGAGTCTGCTGTTGCTGGTGGAGAATTTATTGGTTTTGGGGGGATCTACTGTTAGTGGGGGGGGGGGTCTATTGTGGATGGCTGCTGGGTATCTATTTTTGTCAGGGGGGTGTATTTTGTATCTGGGGGGGGGTCTATTGTTGCTGGGGGTGGGTATTGTTTTGTATTGGGGGGGGGGCTATTGTTGCTGTGACATCTATTGATGCTGCTGGGGGGAGCTGTTGCTGCTGGGGGATCTATTATTGCTGACTACTAGGGGATCAATCGGTTTAGGAGGGATTTATTGTTGCTGTGGAGGTTCTATTGTTTCTAGGATGATCTACTGCTGTAGGATCTATTGTTGCTGTGGGTGTATTTTGTATTTGGGGGTCTATTGTTACTGGGAGTGGGTATTTTGTATTGGGGGGGGGGGTGTATTGTTGCCGTTGCTTCTCTTGTTGCTGGTGGGGGAGCTGTTGCTACTGGGATTATCTATTATTTCTGCCTGCTAGGGGATCCATCAGTTTAGGGGGATCTATTTTTGCTGGTGGAGGGTCTATTGTTTCTAGTATGATCTAC
Organism: Aquarana catesbeiana; assembly: GCF_042186555.1. NCBI lineage: Eukaryota > Metazoa > Chordata > Amphibia > Anura > Ranidae > Aquarana > Aquarana catesbeiana. The sequence goes on along the minus strand of NC_133331.1, from coordinate 67,562,473 downwards.
TGCTGTGGGATCTATTGTTGCTGGAGGTGTATTTTGTATCTAGGGGGTATATTGTTGCTGGGGTGGGTATTTTGTATTGGGGGACTATTGTTGCTGGGACATTTATTGTTGCTGGTGGGGGAGCTGTTGTGCTGGCTGCTAGGGGTTCTATCGGTTTAGGAGGGATCTGTTGTTGCTAGTAGAGGGTCTATTGTTTCTGGGGTCAGCTACTGTTGGGGGGTCTATTGTTGCTGGGGGGGATATTTTGTATCTGGGGGGTCTATTGTTGCTGGGAGGGGTCGTTGCTGAAGAGATCTGGGAGGGCAGCCTTCCTGGGTGCCTAGCTATTACCCAAAGGGGGTGGGGGATGTTTGGCTTGGCAAGCACCCCATTAAATTCATGCTCCAAATTGGTTATGGGCAACTAGTGAACTGTCTGATCTAACAGTTGGTGCTTACCCAACTGCCCACAGCTAGCAGAAAAAGTAGGCTTACATGAGAAACTGTACATCCACCCCCAGCTGCCAAATCAAGCAAATGACTATGCATGTTCAGTGCACCCTCCATGCAGACTACAGGCATCTGGAGCATGAGGAAAGGGGTGGAAAATGAGCATACCGAGCCAGCAGGGTGGTACACCAATTTACACCATGCATTAGCAGCAGGAAAAGAGGGCTCAGCTCTGCATTTTAGTCCTGGGTGCTACATGATTCAGTCCCTGCACTATTAAGGGAACCATTCAGCATGTGTGACAGAGCTGTGTAAATCTCAGGACTGGATGGACAGAAATGCAAACCCTTTGGTAGGTAAAACAGCTTATGTGTAGTTAGCTGTTTTGTAATTATCCTCTTGTTGACCACGTGATGGAGTCGGAGGGGTGGGCTCCAGATCATGTGATTACTGCGAAAGCCAATCACAGTGTTCTTGTGATTGGGAAGTACATCCTGAAAAACTGAAACACCTTTTGTAAGAGTTCTGCTTTAAATGTGCCCACGCTGTAAAGCATATTTAGCGCGGCTGAATTATGCATGAAAGATCAGCTATGATATATTCAGGTGTTCAGTATTATTTCTACACATGATTCTGCCTGGGGGCGATACCCTGCACACATCACGGATAATACGTGTTTTCCTGGAGAAATAGGGCGTGCAAAAAAAAATCCATTAGACTAAATAATTCAGATCCTCAACAAGCAGGTGAGGAAGGAGGAACCGCAGCGAATCCTGCGCGCTCTCCCTAAACCGCCTGACGGTGGGCCCTCGGAGCTGGAATACAAACCATCAACAGAAATTGCAGACACAGCCTCAGCGCATTCTGTACTTTACCTGTCAGCAATCACCGTCCACAATCCTGATCGCTCTGAATGATATTTATACCGCAATTCCCCCGTGGATGATTTACACTCCATTCTCCTGCAGTCTATAGTTACCATCTCCAGTAAAAGAAAAAAAGAAAAACAAAAAACAAAAAAATAACCGTTTTAGGAAGTTATTGTGGTCTCTAAATTCCTGATAAATCTTTTCTGTTATTGTGCTGCCAGTTCAAGCTTCTAGCAGTGTCTTCAATAATATATATATGTATAATAATTATGCATGATGAATTAGTATAGTGGATAGATATGGTGAGTATGTATGATGGATAGGTATTGTGAGTCCGTATGGTGAGTATGTATGGCCAGTATCACTGATGAGTATGTATGGTGAGTCTGTATGATGAGTATGTATGATTATTATGTAAAGTGAGTATATATGATTAAATATATAGAAAAGTGCAGCGCGGGATAATAAACCAGTGGTTTTACTAAGTGGGCATAATATATGAATTTACATTAAAGTGACATATACAGTGGGGCAAAAAAGTATTTAGTCAGCCACCAATTGTGCAAGTTCTCCCATTTAAAAAGATGAGAGAGGCCTGTAATTGTCATCATAGGTATACCTCAACTATGAGAGACAAAATGTGGAAACAAATCCAGACAATCACATTGTCTGATTTTTGAAATAATTTATTTGCAAATTATGGTGGAAAATAAGTATTTGGTCAATATCAAAAGTTCATCTCAATACTTTGTTATATATCCTTTGTTGGCAATGACAGAGGTCAAACGTTTTCTGTAAATCTTAACAAGGTTGTCACACACTGTTGCTGGTATGTTGGCCCATTCCTCCATGCAGATCTCCTCTAGAGCAGTGATGTTTTGGGGCTGTCGCTGGGCAACACGGACTTTCAACTCCCTCCCAAGGTTTTCTATGGGGTTGAGATCTGGAGACTGGCTAGGCCACTCCAGGACCTTGAAATGCTTCTTATGAAGCCACTCCTTCGTTGCCCGAGCTGTGTGTTTGGGATCATTGTCATGCTGAAAGACCCAGCCACGTTTCATCTTCAATGCCCTTGAAGATGGGAAGAGGTTTGCACTCAAAATCTCAAGATACATTCATGTACACAGATCAGTCATCCTGTTCCCTTTGCAGAGAAACAGCCCCAAAGCATGATGTTGCCAACCCCATGCTTCACAGTAGGTATGGTGTTTTTTGGTTCGCAACTCAGCATTCTCTCTCCTCCAAACACCACGAGTTGTGTTTCTACCAAACAGTTCTACTTTGGTTTCATCTGACATTCTCCCAATCCTCTTCTGGATCATCCAAATGCTCTCTAGCAAACCTCAGACGGGCCCGGACATGTACTGGCTTAAGCAGGGGGACACGTCTGGCACTGCAGGATCTGAACCCCTGGCAGCATAGTGTGTTACTGATGGTAGCCTTTGTTACATTGGTCCCAGCTCTCTGCAGGTCATTCACTAGGTCCCCCTGTGTGTTTCTGGGATTTTTTGCTCACCGTTCTTGTGATCATTTTGACTCCACGGGGTGAGATCTTGCGTGGAGCCCCAGATCGAGAGAGATTATCAGTGGTCTTGTGTGTCTTCCATTTTCTAATTATTGCTCCCACAGTTGATTTCTTCACACCAAGCTGCTTGCCTATTGCAGATTCAGTCTTCCCAGCCTGGTGCAGGTCTACAATTTTGTTTCTGGTGTCCTTCGACAGCTCTTTGGTCTTTACCATAGTGGAGTTTGGAGTGTGACTGTTTGAGGTTGTGGACAGGTGTCTTTTATACTGATAACAAGTTCAAACAGGTGCCATTAATACAGGTAATGAGTGGAGGACAGAGGAGCCTCTTAGGCTCTGTTTCCACTAGTGCGACTTTTCATGCGACTTGGGACTGAAAAGTCGCATGACAAATTGTTTCCCATTATTTCCAATGAGTACCGTTCATATCTGTGCGACTTCAAGTCGCAGCGACTTCAAAGTAGTCCCTGCACTACTTTGGTCGAACTTTGATGCGACTTGAGGTCCATAGATACAGGCATTGCTTCAAATCGCGGTAAAAAGTCGCGGTAAAATCGCGGTAAAAAAATCGCGGCAAAATCGCGCGACTTTGGGGACGCACTAGTGGAAACATAGCCTTAAAGAAGAAGATACAGGTCTGTGAGAGCCAGAAATCTTGCTTGTTTGTAGATGACCAAATACTTATTTTCCCCCATAATTAGCAAATAAATTCTTTCAAAAATCAGACAATGTGATTGTCTGGATTTGTTTCCACATTTTGTCTCTCATAGTTAAGGTATACCTATGATGACAATTACAGGCCTCTCTCATCTTTTTAAGTGGAAGAACTTGCACAATTGGTGGCTGACTAAATAGTTTTTTGCCCCACTGTATATCTTAATCAAAAATATCAAGGGAAATAAACCAAGTTGAAAAATCAGGTGAAAATAAATAAAAAAAGGAAAAAGTCCATACATAAATTTATGTGTTAAGAAAATTATGTGCATTAATGTGCCAAAAAAAGTTCATAAGTGAAGGTGTCCCAATGGAAATAAACTTCAATACAGGAACCAGGATCTATGTTCTCCGCTTGTGCTGTCCATCACCCTACAATAAACAATAGAGGCTTACCGGAAAGCCTATGACCGCCCTTCTCAGGGGGGTCAAAACAGGCTTAATAGAAAATGCAGGAACACTGTGAGGGATTCCCAGGTGACCAGCTGGCATCAGTCAGGAGTGACTTCCATGGTTCGTTAGCAGGAAATAAGTACTGCACACCAAATGGATGACCAAAGGGGCAAGAGCGCACCAATGGACGACCATTGAGACAGGAACTGCGCACCAATGGATAACGACTTCCACAGCATACAAATGGGGTTAACCAAGAAAAGAAGGGGAGAAAAAACTCCAGTAGTGCAGAGATTCCTTTGGTGGTTTATTAAACAACAAAGTTCCAAAACAATAAAAACGTTCCTTGCAAGGATACAGATAAAAAGCTCTGCTGGTATCTTAAAAACAAGAATGCGCATGCGCCGTGCGTGTATACGCAACACACCCTATGACCGTTTCGTCACAACTGACGTCATCAGTGGTACCCTGTGAGTAGTACTGAGTATGTATGATTAGTATGTGTGATAAGTATATATGGTGAGTATATATGATTTGTATGTACGATCAGTTTGTATGTTTGTATGTATGAGTTTGTATGATTTGTATGTATGATTTGTATGCATGATTAGTATGTATGATAATGAGTATGTAAGATTAGTACACTGAGCAAAATTATAAACGCAACACTTTTGTGTTTGCCCCTATTTATCATGAGCTGAACTCAAAGATCTACGACTTTTTCTAAGTACACAAAAGACCTATTTCTCTCAAATACTGTTCACAAATCTGTCTAATGGCCCGTATACACAATCCGAATATTGTACGAAAACGGTCATCCGAGGAAGGATCGTACGATTTTCGGTTCGTGTGTACACTACTTTCGACAACCGATCACGACCGTTCATTCGATCGGGCATGCACGAAAATTTCCCTCATACGATTCCAGATCGGACGATTTTCGGTTAGTCAGTATAGTTGTCGTTCGAAAATTCAATACAGATACATTACAACACATGACATCAGTTCCGATTTTTTTTTCTGTCGTACGAGAATTTCCGCGACTTTATTTAGCTATTTAATTTCCAATTGCGACTATTAAGCGAAATTGGTCGTACGATCGCTCGTACGGTATTCAGATCCTGTGTACAGGCCATTAATCTGTGTTAGTGAGCACTTGTCCCTTGCCGAGATAATCCATCCACCTCACAGGTGTGGCATATCAAGATGCTGATTAGACAGCATGGTTATTGCTCAGGTGTGCCTTAGGCTGACCACAATAAAAGGTCACTCTAAAATGTGCAGTTTTACTGTATTGGGGGGTGGGGGGGTCTGGGGGGGTCCGAAAAATAGTCAGTATCTGATGTGACCACCATTTGCCTCACGCAGTGCAGCACATCTCCTTCACATAGAGTTGATCAGGATGTTGATTGTGGCCTGTGGAATGTTGGTCCATTCCTCTTCAATGGCTGTGCGAAGTTGCTGGATATTGGCAGGAACTGGAACACGCTGTTGTATACGCCGATCCAGAGCATTCCAAACATGCTCAATGGGTGACATGTCCGGTGAGTATGCTGGAAAATGGAAATACAAGAACTGGGATGTTTTCAGCTTCCAGGAATTGTGTACAGATCCTTGTAACATGGGGCCGTGCATTATCATGCTGCAACATGAGGTGATGGCCGTGGATGAATGGCACAACAATGGGCCTCACGATCTCGTCACGGTATCTTCATGTATTCAAAATGCCATCAATAAAATGCACCTGTGTTCGTTGTCCATAGCATATGCCTGCCCATACCATAACCCCACCGCCACCATGGGCCACTCAATCCACAACGTTGACATCAGCAAACCGCTCACCCACACAATGCCATACACACTGTCTGCCATCTGCCCTGTACAGTGAAAACCGGGACTCAACGTGAAGAGAACACCTCTCCAAAGTGCCAGATGCCATTGAATCTGAGCATTTGCCCACTCAAGTCGGTTACGAAGACGAACTGCAGTCAGGTCGAGACCCCGATGAGGACGACAAGCATGCAGATGAGCTTCCCTGAGACAGTTTCTGACAGTTTGTGCAGAAATTCTTTGGTTATGAAAACTGATTGATGCAGCAGCTGTCCGGGTGGCTGGTCTCAGATGATTTTGGAGGTGAAGATTCTGGATGTGGAGGTCCTGGGCTGGTGTGGTTACACGTGGTCTGCGGTTGTGAGGCCGGTTGGATGTACTGCCAAATTCAAACGCCTTTGGAGATAGCTTATGGTAGAGAAATGAACATTCAATTCAAGGGCAACAGCTCTGGTGGACATTCCTGCAGTCAGCATGCCAATTGCACGCTCCCTCAAAACTTGCGACATCCGTGGCATTGTGCTGTGTAATAAAACTGCACATTTTATTGTGGCCAGCCTAAGGCACACCTGTGCAATGATCATGCTGTCTAATCAGCATGTTAATATGCCACACCTGTGAGGTGGATGGATTATCTCGGAAAAGAAGTGCTCACTAACACATATTTAGACAGATTTGTGAACAATATTTGAGAGAAATAGGCCTTTTGTGTACATCGTGAAAAAGTCGTACATCTTTGGGTTCAGCTCATGATAAATAGGGGCAAACACAAAAGTGTTGCGTTTATAATTTTGCTCAGTGTATATGTGGTATGTATGATAGGTATGTATGGAGAAAATGTATGGTGAGCATGTACGAGGTGTGTCTATTAAATAACGAGACTGTGATCCCACCTAGTAAACAAAGCAGTCAGAACTGGTTATAACTGCATGCGTGGTGACGTTGAACATATTTGAACCTGTATGACAAGCAGCAACACTCTATGACGTTCAGTTGATTGTGAGTCGTCATTTAGTTTGGTTGTGTTTTCTGTAGTGTGCTGAAAAATGCTAAGTTTAGAAGTTTAATGTGTCAATTTGAAATTTTTACTAAAATTGCACAAAACACCAACAGAATGTTTTCAAATTCTTACTACAGCTTATGTTACTGACGGCCTGTCTCGTGCGCGTGTGTTTGAGTGGCACAAAAGGTTCAGCGAGGGACGTGAGAATGAATTCTCAAAAGTTAAATCAGTGCTTAAAGGGACACGTTTTGAGTCAGTTGAGCCTGTAAAGAAGAAAACGGCGGATGGGTTGAAACAGCTGACAGAAATTGATTTTCTCCATGCCTTTGACCAGTGGAAAACAAGACTTCAGCAATGTATTAGTACAAATGGGGAATATATTGAAGGGGACAAGCATTACATTTATAATACATATAAATAAAGGTGAGTTATTTAATCAGTTTCGTTATTTAATGGACACACCTAGTATATGGTGAGTATGTATGATTATTACTGTATGTATGGTAAGTATGTATAAGTAGTATGAGTGATTTGTATGTATGAGTATGTATAATTAGTATATATGGTGAGTATGTATGATGAGTATGTATAATTAGTATATATGTGAGTATGTATGATGAGTATATATGGTGATTATGTATGATGAGTTAATATAGTGAGTATGTGTGATAAGTATATATGGTGAGTATGTAATATATGTTGAGTAGTGATAAGCCAAACTGCCTTGCATTCTGATTCAAGTACAGTTCGGCTAACCTCACAGAAGTAAAAAAGTCTGAGGTCTCTCTAAAAATCCATATCAGACCTATAATCTGAGCATCAAGCCTGGCTGGCCAGGAATAGGAAGAGGGAGAATATACGTACCCCTCCCTTCCCCACTTTTGAACCATACCAGGCCACATGCCCTCTGGGGCTGGTTGTAAAGGATCTGTGGGAAAACAGTTTATCAAAATCTGGAAGCCCCTTTTAATAATAAGGGGGGGGGGGCTAGACACCCCCCCCAGACTGTGTGAATGACTTTGACAAGTCCTGTATTTAAAAAAAAATCCTCAAAAATGTCCCTCTTTGTAAATCCATCGCCTAATCACAATGCCCTATTTAGACCTGATGGCCCAGCGCACACGACCGATCTCCTGGCCGAATGACAGCTGCCTGAGCTATATGAGGGAAGGGTCATGGATGGTGGTGACATCAATGACCCCATATGGTCATATTTGGGCAATGATGTCACTGCTATCCCTGGCACTTTGCTTAAGTGGCAGGGATTCCCGGTGACATCAGTGGTTCCTAGAGACACTTTTGAAAGGGGGGGTGTATATTGTTGCTTGCTGCTGGAGGGGGATCTATTGTTGCTGGGGAAGGGGGGGGGGTTGTAGCTGGGTGGATATATTGCTGCTGGGGGATCTGGCTGCAGGCAATCTACGTTATATTACCAAAAGTATTGGGACGCCTGCCTTTACACGCACATGAACTTTAATGGCATCCCAGTCTTAGACTGCAGAGTTCAATATTGAGTTGGCCCACCCTTTGCAGCTAAAACAGCTTCAATTCTTCTGGGAAGGCTGTCCACAAGGTTTAGGAGTGTGTCTATGGGAATGGACGGGATAGGCACGGATACAGTTTTGGATTGACGAGCTCGCCGCTCGTAGGATTTCTATGTGTTATGCATCTATTGCATGTGAGTACATGCTTTTAACTCTAATAAAAACAGCGATTGGTTTGAAATACTACACTATCTGGTACCCTTCTTATTCTCCCATATGTTGACTCTGCTACTGTTGATGTTGGTACTGAGGGATTGAAATACAGGGACCACCGGCTCCGGTCCAGGGACCCCAAAGAGAGACCATCTCCTCCATATACCTTCTATGCGGTTGTCCCATTGCCGCAAGGGATTGAAATACAGGGACCACCGGCTCCGGTCCAGGGACCCCAAAGAGAGACCATCTCCTCCATATACCTTCTATGCGGTTGTCCCATTACCGCAAGGTAAGGGGCCATCCTTCACCTGTGTGTGTTTGAGCACGAAAAGGATATATATACCCTCTCTCTTTCGGCACCCCACCGGATTTTTTTGTTGCACAATTGGATTGCTAAAGGGATCACATAACATTTCATTTGAAGTTTGCACCGGCATTGTTATTATATTCTAAAGACTTGGTTTTGGACTTCACGTTATAATATATATTTTGAATATTACTAATTATTCGGGTGTTATAGAGAAACATTTTACACCTGTTTGTCACACTCATAAGGTTTTGCACATTATTTATTTATATTTTACATAGGCTGCACAAGGTTCTTCACGAATTACGGATTTTGCATAGTTTGCACTTTTATATTGTTCACAGAGTGAAGTTTGCACATGCTATGTTGATATTATTTATTATCCTGATCACTGTTACTATATGAATATGATTCTTATATCTCTATGGGCTGCATAGATACAACAGCACCTTAAGGTTTTTTGTTTTGCACCTACTGTGTTGCTACAGCCCCTATAGAGATAGAACTGGACATAAAGAACTGTGTTTTATATTTATATACTTTCTTCACAGGATACTGTGCATACAAACACAGTACCCGCATACCTCCTTTCACTTTCATCTAAAAAAAATCTTTTTAATTTTATGAATTACACAGGCACGACAGCACTTTAAGGGTTTATTTGCACAAGTTATATTAATATTTGGTGTGTATGAGAACTATTTACATCGGTTTCCTACACACATTGCACTGTTGCATCCCTTTCATAGGTTAAACGGAATATAGGATTTTCTTTTTTACTTAGATTCAGTGTATGAATACAGGATACTGTGCACACAAACGTAGCACCCGCACACCCCATTTTATTTGCTAATTTAATTTTTTAAACACTGCTACACAATCATATCACACTGGACCAGCGCAGCACTCCCTCCTTCTGTTTTGCACTATTCATGGGCTTTGTTTGATCCCACTCTGTGCTTGCAGCTGTCCGTATACACCGCTGTTTCCAAGGTAGCGCAGGGATAATTTATATAAATAATAATCAAATATGGCTCTTTACAAGAAAGAGCAGCCAATTCCGAAACCCTCCTTGCTGAGGATATAGCAACCAAGAATACTAACTTCCTTGTCAGAAGGACCAAGGAAGTATGCTGTATCGGTTCAAAGGGCTGTTTTTGTAATACTGACAAAACTAAGTTCAAGTCCCAAGGATTCAAAGGTGATCTAACTGGCGGATTAAGCTGTTTCACCCCCTGCATAAAAACCCGGACCAAAGAATGCGAAGCAAGCGGTCTTTGAAATAAGACCGATAAGGCCAAGACTTGGCCCATAATAGTACTCAAGGCCAACTTCATTTCTACTCGTAATTGTAGAAAGGCAAGAATTCTGCCTATGCTATATTTCCGAGGGTGCCAACCCTTGGATTCACACCAGGAAACATAAGCCCTCCAGACTCTATAATATATGACTCTGCAAGCTGGCTTCCTTGCATTAACCAAGGCAGAGATAACTGACCCGGATAGCCCACGTTTCTTCAGAATGTGCGTTTCAATAGCCAAGCCATTAAATTTAGAGTTCGTAAGGTAGGATGGAATATCGGCCCCTGTGAGAGTAGTTCTGGACGTAGTGGAAGGGACCTACAACACCATGGATCCCCCACCACAATCTTTACGATTTCTGCATATTAGGACCTTCTGGGCCATTCTGGGGCTGGAAGAATTACTGGCTTTCTTTCCAGCTTGATCCTGCAAAGAAGTTGTGGCATCAACTGAATAGGGGAAATGCATAAATCAGTGAGAACTGATCCCACGGGGTCACCAACGCATCTGTTCCGCATGCGAGTGGATCCCTTGTCCTGGACACAAAGTTGACCAACTTCATGTTGAATCTGGACGCCAGAAGATCTACGTTCGGAGTCCCCCATTTTTGGCAAACAGCCAGAAAAATGTCGGGGTGAAGGGACCAGTCCGCCTGCCAATTCTCTACTCCCAGAATGAAAACTGCCGATTGAACTGAGGCATGGAGCATTCCTTTTTGCCCAGGTTAGGATATGGTTCACCTCCCTCTGTGCTGCGAGACTCTCGGTGCCCCCTTGGTGATTGATATAAGCCACAGCTGTGGCATTGTCGGATTGGATCCTAACAGGACAACCTCATAACCTGAATGTCCAGGCCTCCGGAGCCAGACATGCTGCCCGAATCTCTAGGATGTTGATGGGCAAGGTTCTTTCGGTTCTTGACCATTGTCCCTGGACAGTTGTCTTTTCTAGCACTGCTCCCCAACCTGAAAGGCTGGCATTTGTCGTTACCACCTTCCAGATAACTGGTCGGAAAGACTTTCCTTTTAGCAGATTCTGGGTTACCAACCACCAACTGAGGCTCTGGGATACCCTTGGGGACAGCCGCATTTGCAAGTCTAAAGCTTGAACCGTTTGGTCCCAAGCAGACAGGATACTGTTTTGCAACAGTCTCGAATGGAACTGGGCATAGGGAACCGCTTAGAATGAAGCCACCATCTTTCCTAACAACCTCATGCAAAGGCGAATGGAGGGATCTCTTTTCGACCTGACCATCTGCACCAGCTCTCTTATGGCGTTGATCTTTGCCTGAGGCAAGATCATCTTTCTCTGGGCTGTGTCTATGATCAGACCCAAGTACTCTAGCCTTTTTAGTGGTTTTAAGGAAGACTTCTCTAGGTTGAGAATCCAACCCAGATTTTCCAGGTATTTGGTTGTAATGCGCACGCTTTGCTCCAA